>NC_058062.1:11106944-11443194 GCF_020085105.1 Siniperca chuatsi
ATTGTGACAGCAGAGGAAAGATCATGGGTTCACCAAAAATTTTAGGATTTTTCCACCGAGTACCATGATGCTATATTTCATTGCCAGTAATTCATACTGTGCGATACAGTGTCTTGCTGTGGATCAAAGTAGACAGATAGACTGAGGTCAAACCACTAGCACAACAAAAAACAACAATAACAATTTAAACTTTAAGCATATAGGAAGGACATAGAGAGTAGTAGCATTACCACACATCTTACTGAGTCTGTATGACTGATCAATTGGGCCCATCTGTGCAGAGGAGCGAGCTCATCAGGCTCCAGACTCATAACGTACAGTCAGTTAGCAGAGAAAAGGAAAATCAATCTCCGTTTCTCATTTTCAGCCTGCTCACTTTCAATGATCATATCACGGCTATGGGCGTGTGAGAGAAAAGTCAACTCGTTTGCGCCAGAGTCCCCCCGGGGAGGACGACACACAGAGAGGGACAGAGCCCTGCACTCCCTCAAGACCTGCGCTTCATAATGACAACCATCCACCTAGAAAGTGTTAGATAGTGACCGACTACAGACATGTCACCTAAGACTGTTTAGTTTAATTTGTGCGGAGATGGGATTATCGAGGCTGCTGAAAAAGTACAAGTAAAAGTTGCTAAGGCAATCTCTGCATTTCCGCCTCCCCATCCTCGTCCACCACATCTGTGTTATTTTAGCAGCTGAGAGGCACTAAGTTTTCTTTTTTATCTCCCCTCTTTTCATTAAAAAGTAAAGTATATCTGAGTGCAGTCTGGCAATGGACACAGATGGCAGCCACATTTCATTGATCGCCGTCTCAATCACTCTCTCTCACTCCTTCTCTCTCGCAGACTCTTCGTTGTTTTCTCTCCCACGTCTCTGTCTGTCTCTTTGTTTGTCTTTACTCTCCCTGTTCTCTCCTGCCTTCAGACACGTCCACTGTGCCATCTCATCAATGGGTAAAGCCCCTGCCAAAATGCTAATCAGCTCATTATGTAGTTCAGTGGAGTGGACCAAGGTACCGTAGAATGGGGTTTCATCTAGATAAACTCCTTTGCACTGCATAGGCTGTTAATAAGAGTCCAGACAGAGATAGAGAGAGACGGAGTTCAAGATTCAGAATTAATATCTCTAGATGGGTTTCAAAGAAGGGTTTCTTCAGCTTGGTGTCATAAAATTGAAAAGTGACTCCAACCTAGAATTGTGGATTCACACAGATGCAGAAAAAAATTATTGTTGACGATAAGCAGTAACAAACAAACACACACACACACACACACACACACAACAGATTGAAGCAGGTACTGTAGGTGTAGGTGCTTTCTGTTGTGCCCTGGAGCGTTACAATACAATTCTTTTGATTCCAAAGAGTGCTGATGATGAAGGAACATAAGAGCAGACCTAAGCAACTCTTAACTGCAGGAAACATGCTTTTGAATCCCCACAAGAATGAAAAAGAGTATACACTGTTGTGTTGTTTTGAATCCTATTGTATGCTTCACTTTTGGAAGGGTGTGAATCCCTCCTTTCCCATTGCTTGTAAACACTGGAAACTGTATTAGTGTTCAGTGCAATAGAGTGCATAATGTCACATGCATGTTTTGCTGGTGTATTAGTTAGGATTTTGTCCTGAATATGTTAGTGTAAGGGAACACACAGATCACTTAAAAGTCTGAATGCAAGAACTGCATTGACGTATTGCAGGTTTAATTTATATTCATAACCTTTGCAAAACAAGTTATTCCAGCTGTGATGTAACCTGAGGTCACTCAGATATAATAGAGGCTGGTGTCTGCCCAGGCTTTTCCCTATGCATTCATTGTCTTGGGTTAGTTTGGTGACCTTTTGAATGCTTGGAGAATTGGGCCATGTGTATTTGACAAGAGGAGAGGGCTCGTCACCTTGTTGAGGCGACGCTCTGCCCTTTAACTGAATGCTGTGCTTATGAAGAACTAAAGCAACTAACTGAACCAATTTCAAAGTGCTTAATTTGAGTTTAAGGTTTACAGAAAGAACAGAATAAGGTCAGGCTGCTCTCGGGAGAAAAATGCGTTCATCATCCTTTCATCCCTCTCTTGCTTGATTTGACAACTTGGCTCTGTGGATTTGTGTTATGGTGTACGTGGATTTCTTCCATGTTTGTGGTAAGTGCCATTTAGCCACCTAAAATATTCCTCCACACTTGGAATTCCAATGATTAACCTTGTGGCTGTTGGCAGTGGGGAAGTAGTGTGCTCTGGTGGTTACTAAATGAAATGCATCTGCACTGTGTTGTGGCACCACAGGAACTTACATTTGGCTGCAGGGAGGAACTCCAACTTAACAAACTTCATTAGTCTTGTCATCAGCCTTTGTGGAATATAATGTGAAACTTTCTAAAAGGCACTCTAATGATTTGAGATACTGAACCATTAATCACGCTGCAGCACCAACAACAACATGGATTATGATAATTTCTTCTCTCCTACAGCTAAGACATAACAAAAGTAACAGAATCATCCTCAAACTTAATGCAGTGCAATTCAAAACAAAGTGTTTTTGGTCATTACCCATGACAAGCCATCTTAAATTGTGTACCAAAAGAAACATATGTGTATGTGTATTTGATTCTGGTTATATATAGAAACATACCCACATAACACACTTGAAACCAGTCAGTACCCCAAAGAAAAGTTCAGTCTAAGTCAAATCACTGCAAGTAAATATAACACTCTCTTCTAGGTCAGTATTTATCAGCAGATGTTACAGTATTAAAGCCATGAAACTGGACGCAGTCAACCTACTTTGAGACTACAGTATCTAAAACTTTCAGCTACCAACATGCAAACTCTGCTGTTTATGAATACGGTGCCTGATGTGTATGCGCACGCTCACAAAAGCACCTAAATGCCACTTCCTCTTCAAAATAAGACTCCCCATAGCTTCACATACACTGTGTGTATGTGTGTTTTGTCAGTGAACTTCGTGAGACATTTCCCACTGACATTTCCCATTTTTAGAGCACTCATGCTAAAACAAACTAACAGCACTGGATCTCCCTCCCTTTCTGTCGCTGTTACTCACTCTTATACAGGCTTTAACACACCTGTTATTTGTTATTGTCCGTCATGTAAAATGGATTAGTGGGTCATTGTGAGCAGTTCCTCCACACTGTGGGATCTTCAGTCATAATTGCCTTGCCTCTGTAGCACTCGGTAGGAAAAATCTGACCAGAGAAAGTTACTGACTAAGGCTCTCTCCTTGCACAACTATTACTGCCAAGGTGCACTAATTGCTGCAGTGGAGCTGTGCAATGATTGGCAGTACTGTACTGCAAAGCTCCTGAGTATGAATGTTTGTTTGTAGTTGTGTGAATGTGATGCAGGGTGTTATTTAAAAAAAAAAAAAGTACCTAGATGTTAGCTGGCTTGGACACTTTCCTTATCAGACCTTCAGTCCATTGGCCTTACCTACTAAATGTGAAAAGTAGCTTTTGGCGACTTTAACGACATATGAAAGAAAATATTCAATGCACAGAACCGGTATGTTGTGATTCTTTTGTAAAAATCTGTAGATATTGTGTCTCGGTTAGTAAATGATGCTCATGTCTTTGTGTCCTTGTGTGTTTCCCATCAGTTTGTGGAGACCATCAGCAGTAAGCAGACTGAGCTGGACACCTTCATCGCTGAGGGATACAAGACAGCCTTGTCTGAGGAGCGTCGCAGGTACTGTTTCCTGGTGGATCGCCAATGTGCCGTGGCCAAGAACAGCAGCGCCTACCATGGCAAGGTGAGTCACTTGTCAAGTGTCACTTGACCATCAACAACATAAAAACGATAAAGTATTTTTTGCTATCAAAGAAGGATAAGGAGAGACATGGATGCCATAGAATTAAAATAGATGAGGATATATTTAGTGTTTACAGATGAATTTTGTTGCTGGAAGTCATGCTTAACATTCTCAAGAAGACAGCCATTTAAGTCGATACTGCCACTTTGAAGCCCCTAAAAACTTGGTTTCAGACCTCAAGTATTTCTATATATCCATGACTAAATAAGCAAAAATCAAAGGAAAAAGTTAAAGGTGGCGTATGAGAGTCTAATCCATACACATCTTTTTGTCAAATTCAGTGAATATCTCCTCACGGTCCGCTAGCTGGCCGTTCTATGTTTGTACACAGCCCTGGTTCTGTAAATGGGAAATAAACAAAGTGGCACACAACACTATTCCAACCATTCCAGCCATGATTTGTGTGTCAGGTAACGTTAAAGTACTTGCCCACGGACATTCAGCTTACCTTCTAGTTTTCTGAGACATGCTGTTGTTGTGATGTTAGTTATAGAAGCAGGAGAGTTGTGAGTATCGCTGTCTGGAGCTGGTTTGCTGGCTCTGGGAAACCGTCTCGTCCTCTCTGGCTGTTAGCTTCGTAGCAGCAACTTTAGGGACAGTTTGCTAACCCACAACCTAGCTAACATTAATTACATTACTTGCTGCGTCGTTGTTCGCTCTATATCATGGTATTTGTCATGGTATTGGATTTCTCCAGAATCACATACCTCACCTTTAAAGTTGAAATGAATGTGTAGGAATGTGTAGCTGTGGTTTGATTAAATTTGATTGGCAGTGATGTTAATGCAAGCAAAAATACCCCCACAACTTTTATCATATTTTGATTCAAATGTTGCTCAACTCCAATTAGTGCATAGAAATACATGACATCACGTTTTTCCAACGGCGCCCACTTATAATCACTCAGAAAGGAAAGGACATATAGTCAAACATGGAAATCTCTCATCTGAAATAAGAAAACCTGTCGGATTTTGGCAGAACATAATGTGTCCATGTGGGGCTTCATCGCTCATAGCAAGAAACTGATTGAGAAATGTAACAGTAACACCTCAGTAACTAATGGAGCTTAGCCTGTTTTCAGTTCTTTTGATCTTTCAACTAATCAGGAAAAACATTTTCTGCCCATTATGTTCAAAATGGAACATGCGCAGAGCTTGTTAGATCAATTTATAAAACTTAGCTTATTCCCTTTGTGCTATAATGTTGATTCTAGCCAGCTACTCCCCGTCTGTCATCTCTGTTTTATTTGAAACTCACCTGCTGTAGACCATTGTTCAGCGAAAAGAGCATACTAGGAGATATATAATTCAAAGTGGCATTAACTTTGACTGCTCATAGGGGCCTCTTCATTTTAAAAATTCATTAAGACTGTAGACAATGCCCTGCTGACAGGCATATCTGAAGCTGTAATCCATCATTGTACCTTCGAGTGTCTGGCCACCTTTTTGTGTAGAGAACTGCCTCGCTTGTTCATAAAAGACTTCAACAGGAAAAGGCATCAAAATGCTGAATGTTGAGAAAGATGGATTGAAATCAAAGCTCAGTGCAATGAACAGGACAAGTTGCAAACTGTTTCTCAACCATATTGTTTACAACAGTCACTAGAGAATTGTATAATACCTGCTTGTTATTTTCACATTTTTGTTGACATTTGAAGCCAAGAACCTTTGAATCCAAACAGATTTCCCCCGATATCATACCATCAAAGGTAATGGAGCGCTATTAACCAGGATTTAGTCAATTTTATTTCCTTATGCTTGTTGTTGTGTGTATGTCTCTGCGTGTGTGCTACAAATGCATGCCCTATCTATTACCCAAGAATTTAATATTCTTGGGTAATGGAGTACATCACTCTCCTGGGATTACTGGTGGATGTGAACTGCCAGTCTGAAGATGTGGCTAGAGGAGGACCGTGTGTTTTTGTGTGTGTGTGTTTGTGTGTGTGTGTGGACTGTGCTGCCGCTTCTTTTTTCAACATGGAGTCTAGTCATTAATCAGGATGGGGGTGTTTGTGGGAAGAGTTCACCTTCAGCAAACTGAAGAACCCTTTCCCAGAGGGTTCCTAGTGTGTGTCTGTGTGTGTGTGTGTGTGTGTGTGTGTGTGTGTGTGTGTGTGTGTGTAGGAGCGAGAGAGCGAGAAAGAGATGACGAGAGCAACAAATTAGTACATACAAAGGGACAAAACTGTCTGTGTTTTGTATGTGTGTGCATGCGTGTATACTGTACAGTCATACACAAATGTGTGCATTTCTGTCTATCCATTGAACTCTATTTCCATAATTGTAGAAAGAACAGCCGTGTCCACAGGCTGTGAGATGCTGAAGTGGGCAGCTTGGTTGTATGTTAGTCTGTCCCACAGCCTCACCCACGCAGCGCATTATCATAGCTGTGCAAAGGGCAGTGGTCAAGGATACAGAGTGAGAAATGTTTTTTAAAGAATAGGAAGGAAATTGAAGGTTTAGCAAAGAAAATGCTTGACTGAGCTTTTTTCTCTGGTCACATCACAGCTGCATCAATACATCTCTTCTCCGATCTTTCCTTCCTCCTTCCTCCAGGGTAAAGACCTTCTGACCCAGAAGATCCCAGTGTGGCAACAGGCTTGCTCAGACCCCAACAAGCTGCCAGAGAGGGCCATGCTACTGGCCCAGCAGATGGGCTCTGCCGCCCTTGGGGGCACAAGCCCCCTGCATACCTCCAAATCCAACCTGGTCATCTCAGACCCTATCCCCGGGGCCCAGCCTCTTCCTGTGCCCCCAGAGCTGGCTGTCTTTATGGGCAGTGGCCTGGGACACCCAGGGGTGCGTTTAGGAAAATGAGTGGCTGATGTTTTCTTTTTAGTGATTTTTTTCTTTCTTTCTTATAGCCAAAAGAAGCTAACTTTAAGCCAGAGCAAATACTTCAATTTTAATTTGATAATATACTGTAGTCTTGCATATGACGTCACAGACTTAAAACATATATTGTTTTTTTTATTTTTTTAAAGAGAACTTAATTACTTAACTGGAGTTACTTCACTTCAGTTTCCTCCTTAGTACCACTGTGAAGGAACTATCAGTTCTATTGTAATGTCAGCTTGTCCACCTCCATAAAGATGCAAATCAGACAAACATCTCTCTAGTCTCTGGCACTCAAGTTTATGAGCTGTTTAGTGTCTACATTCCATGCTGAGCAGCAGCTGACAGACTAGACTTAGATGAACTCTCATAAATGATGAATTAATATAAACTCAGCAGATGTTCATGATCATAACATAACTTTGGCTAAAATATTTCATGAAGTAATTGATACTGTAGTATTGTACAGGTGAGGCCATTTTCACAATTTTACTTATTTAATCCATACGTCCACTTGTTTATTCCAGAGGCTGATGGGCCCTGATGGTATGTCCATGGTCAATGGGACAACAGGAGTCCACGGGGAGGAATACTGGACGGATGGAGGGACTATGTCCGTGTCCCAAGTCAGGCCTTCATCCCCTCAGACCCAGGCGCAGGGCCAGTCCCTGGCTCAGCCCCAGAGACAGGTCAGCGATGTCTACTCCAACACCCTCCCTGTCCGCAGGCCTGCCCCCGCCAAGAATAAGAACCCCGTTGGTAAGATGTCCGAGCACTGCTAGAATTTCACGAGCAACAGCATGAATATCACAAGCAGAATATTTGATTGGGCCTCAAACCTTTTCCTGTCATTTTACTTAAAGGTACACTGAGGAGCATTTTAACATCACATAAATAGTTGCAATCACATGATCACCTACCAACGTCTATGCTAAATTACAATGTTGGCCGCTGCTCTTCATTGTCACAAAGGAGGAGCAGGTAGAAGTAGCAACATACACTAAGAAACAGTATTTATGAGAAATGTTGGCATGAGATAGTCTACCAGTCATCTCAACTAATAGTCTCATTTGTTTATGGTGATTATACCATGAGTATCAGTTAATCTGGCACATTTAGGAAATTGCTAAATTTAGAACATCTGCCTGGCTGCTGACTGTGCCTAAAGAGACATAAAGGTTACCCTCCGTTAGCACTGCAGACGGCAGTTATGCACAGCACTTGTGACTGTGGTACTGTGAACTCTTAATGAATTTCATGTCTGACTATTGTCTCCTCAGGAGAGACACGGACCCTGCCCAGGTCCAGTTCCATGGCAGCAGGCCTGGAAAAGAATGGGCGCGCCCGTGTCCAGGCAATCTTCTCCCACGCTGCGGGTGACAATGGCACCCTGCTCAGCTTCTCTGAGGGAGATGTCATCACCCTGCTAGTGCCTGAAGCCCGTGATGGCTGGCACTATGGGGAGAATGAGAAGAACAAGATGTAAGCAATGTATTCATATATTCTATTTTGCCTGAATCCATACTGTGGGACTGGACAAATATTGGTACCACATGTAGATACAGTGAATGTAGAGTATACGTTTAACAAGGTCTTCACTTTTCTTAGGCGCGGATGGTTCCCATTCTCCTACACACGTGTGCTGCCTGATAGTGACAGTGAGAAGCTCAAAGTGAAGTATGTAGCATTTTTCTATCATAAGTTGTGTGTCAACGTAATGAGCCCAAATGTGCCCAAGTCCGAGGCCTTTGTTTTCTTCCCGCCCCAGCCTGCACCATGGGAAAAGTAGCAGCACAGGGAACTTGTTGGAGAATGATGGATCAGTGCCCACACCTGACTACGGCCTAACTGCCCGACTGCTGGCACAGAGCCTAGCACAGACCCGCCCACGCCCCTACAGCATGGCAGGCTTTGCCACACAGGTACAGGTAGGTACAATTTAACATGTGTAGTATCCGTGAACACTTGTTACTTTTGTTCAGTTAATTTGTAGTCCCAATCTGGTTTAGTCTTGTGTTGCATAATTAGATATGAGTAATCCTGCAGTAACTGAAAAGGAGACTTTTGCTGAGTTTCTGCTGCCACCTAGTGTTTATATGCAAGTACAGCAATCCTGGGTATACAAGCACACAAAGTAAGAAATATTACTTTTATCCTTTCAGCCTGCTATTGAGGATTATGATGGCCGCTTTGCCACAAGGTAAGTGCCTTTTCTGCCTTGCCCTCTAAGTAATGACTGATATGACTGCTGCTGCCATCTGAATTGTTTAACTTGGATAGTTTTGGAATTTGTGACAGAAGAAGACATGAGAGCCAGTCACCTTAGATAAATGGCATTTCACCTGAATTACTAAATGCTGAGAGACAGCAAGGCAACTGCTCAACGTACGCAGTGTGCTAATTAAATACTACATACACATTCTAAGCAGGTTTAGAGTATGTTATGTAGTGGAAAAATTTTGTATTCTCCAAAAAGTCTGTGGATCTTAAAAAGTTGATGATTCTTGAGTGAGCTTTTGATGTACACCATTGTCTCATAACGCAATGAACAAAGGAACTGGTGGAGCCAATCACAATTGTAAAACATTAAGACAAATAGTAGACAGTGGTGAGATAGAAGACGGAAGATCTTGCAAAACAAACAAGAAAAAAGTACAACATTTTTAGCTGAATAATTTGCTTTCATTCTGTGAATTTTTATTGGCAGAGGCATTTCAAAGTCACATTTTGTTTGATGTCCATCAACGCATATTGCATAATTTTGTGTTAGTACAAAATGGTGAAGTACATTGGTTTCTTAACTAACTGCAAAGAGTATACTATGACAATTAGTATATACTGTATACAGTTAATATGTAGTATGGAAACAGGAAACTTTGATAGACTACAGTTCCACACAGTGTCTGATACAAAGTACACCCACATTTACATAGTATAAGGAGTATTTGTTATTGTTTGCTGCAGATTATTATTATTATTATTTATTATTATTATTATTATTATTATTTGTTAAGTCTATAAAATGAATAGTGACAATCTTGTGATCAGTGACAAATTTCCTAGAGCCTTCTTCAAATGACCTGTTTTGTCTGACCAACAGTCCAAACCCTATATATATTCAATTTACAATGATATAAAACAGGGAAAAGCAACAAATCTTCACATCTGAAAAGCTAGAACCAGAGAATGTTTGGCTATTTTGCCTTGACAACTGATTTGATGAATAATGAATTATCAGAATAGTTGGCCATTATTTTTTTGTCGATCGACTAATCGATTGATAGAATCAGAATTGGTGAGGAATAATAGTTTGGCTCAAGCAATATATTTTATTTAGCTGTAGTGTTAAAATCCCCACGTCATGAGATGTGTGTTTCTTTTGAATATTTTGTGTCTTCTTTGTCCTTTCCTCTTTGCTCTTGCATACTGTATTTTTATAATAGCTCTTTAAAGTAATGATTCTAGTCTAGCGGGGTTAGTGTCTCAGTTTAGTTTAGTTTGAGTGCTCGTGGCCCAGTATATTTGCACTGTAATCCTATCAAGTCCTTTGCTGACTCACCAGGGATGTGTGAGGTTAGGTTTAGGAATTATGCTGTGCCTGTTTCTGTCCAATCAGGAAGTACATTCTTGTGTACATGTATATAAATGTGTGTGTTTGTGTGAGAGACAGAGAGTGAGTGAGTGGGAGAGAGAGAGAGAGAGAGAGAGAGAGAGAGAGAGAGAGAGAGAGAGAAATGGCCTAGAGTGTGTGTGCACTCGTATTGGTGTCTGGTGGAGTACATGTTGTGACAGTAGACATCATGCTGACTTCATCTCAGTCATCACTGCTTGTCAGCCTGGGGCTTTGGGCACCAGTGCCAAGCTGTTTTACATACTCTTGTCTGCTCTGAATGTGTTTTTTTCTGTATCAGTAATTTGAGACAACACTGTCCAGTGCAGGGTGTATTCACCCCAAACAGACTAATCTGACACTACATCCCTCCAGCTAAGGAGATGACTTGATTTTCTCATCAACAGTAACTTCTGGGTTTTGTCGACTTGTCAGTGACAGACAAATATTCATTAAAACTGCTTGAAATGGGCAATAATATTCAGCCAGTAAACATATCTGGATTAAAAAGTGTTGATGAGGGAATTGGAAGTCCAATCTTCCTGATCATGGCAGGTGTGTTTGGAGTTGTAGCTGTAGGTGGGGCGATGTAGATTTCCTGACCCCACCTACACTTCTCCTAAACTCTACCCTGCCTCCTTGTGCCTGTCTTGTCTTTCTCCATTTCTCTCTGAGTGTGTCCGACCTGGCAAGCTTCCTTCTCTCTTTGTTCCACAGTGACAGTCCTGATGGCAAATTGATTTCGACTGTGTGAGAACAGACATACAGACAGACACAGACAGCTCCGGATAGCACAGGGGCCTCTTCCTCCCCATCTTTCCCTCCTCTTAGCCTCCCTCCTGTCCACTTATCTCCACCTCTCCTCCTCCTCCTCCTCTGCCTCCACACACACCCCTTCTCCAAGTGGAAGAGGCCAGTTTCATCCCTCCTTTCTGTCCTCTCTTCCTCCCCGGGTCCCTCCTTTCCTCCTTCCATCCATCCTGGGTGCTGCTGCTGGTGGTGTCGGTGTGGACAGTAGCGGTTGGTGGGTGGAGGATTGCGTTGAGCGAGAGAGCCAGAGCGGGGCCTACCTGCTCGGCATGCAGCGATATGGACTCTGAATACTCTCTGATCACAGTCCACCATCACGGACTGATCTCTCAAGAGACTGCCTTTGCTCCTGCTTGTCTTTCATGCATGTACATGGTTGTGTCATTTTGTCAAACTAAAGGACATGTTCATGTACTGTACAAGTGCCAAAAGACTTCAATGTCATTGTACTAAAGCCACTGGCTGAATGGCCTTTTTAAGTACACGTGGGCCAAGTATTATCGAGTTCCCACCCAACACACACATGCTCAAAAAAGCTTTGTTCAAAGTAAGGCTGTGCAGCAGATTACTATGTTTCTGTTCTGAGAGATCCCGTAGGTCGCGCTGTGCTTCCTTGTGTCAGTGCTAGACTTGATTTTCCGTCCAGAGGGTGTGTGTCATATTTGCCTTACTGTGCTTCTTTTTTTTTTTCTATTAAACACATACTTTCTGTACAATGAAGCATTTTTTTAAATTGAGCTTCAAGAATATACAGTATATATATATATATATATATATATATATATATATATATATATATATATATATATATATATATATATATATATATATATATATATATATATAATCGTATTATGGCCATTGCAAAAACATTTTCCTATAAATTTTTAATTAAAACCACCCTCAGCCCCACAGTCTTTTTGCCATTCTTGGCCAAACTTACTGCCAGAATTGTCAGTTAAAATAAAATGCCTCACTCCAATAACCTTCAGTTTGGTCTTTTTCTGAACCTACAGTGAGTTTGGAAGGGGTTTTAATCTTCTTTTGAGTATTCTCAATAACAGCTGTGAATTAGTTTTAGGTTAAATGACAACCAAGGCTTTTGCAGCTCTCAGTGTTATGTATGATTGTATTCCCTGAGTGGCTATGTAGTTTTTGGTCTTTTCTTTTAAAAACTTATTGTCCTTGTAAAAAAACAAAATATTTCCAACAATGAGAAACTACTGATTAGTTGAAGTGTTTATCTAATGCATGCTGTGGAGGGAAACCAGAAAATGTGATACTGAAAATTGACCTTGAATGTATGGTGACTTTTTACAAAGGTATTCTAAATAAAATATATCTCTATATATTAATAAACAGTCTGGTCTGACGAGAAATCTGTTCTGTCAGTGACAATGACATTTTCAGTTTTGTTGCACCTTTTCCTTGTTTCAAAGTTATGGCTCTGAACTGCTTTTTTTCCCCCCTTTTATATGTTTTAATTAATTCCTTTTTTTTCAAAATTGCCGCCCTTGTGTGAATCATTTCAAACCGCAACTGCGTCCCAAGCATGCAGTTTCATCCTCACCCCTCCCCAAGTAACACCCATAGCATCTGTGCTGCTCTGTGTCACTGTAAAAAAAAAAAAAAAAATAATAGACTGTCAGTGTGTATGGTGGTGTTGTGTACAGTATGCATATTTTGATTATCTGAACTCTGCCTGCCTGCTTATCTTCTGTTTTGGTTGTGTTTTAAGTATTTTTGGCTTGTTTGAGTATTTAGGTGATAGAAATAATAATAATGCACAAATTTTAGCAGACACAACTCCAGAACACCTGCCTGTTGATTGCATTGCATTTACAATAACGTTCATGTCCACTAAGGCGAGCTGCAGACACATTTCCTCACGTAGTTTAGCATTTCAAAAGGAGCATACAGTGTATGGCTTGTTGAGCATGAAGTGTATACTTCTGTTTTCCATCCCTCATTTCAGTTAGTTATTGTTATCAACCTACAGTATGTTCATCTTGCACCAGACTAACCAGCAGTGTTGTTACAAAATGTGACCCATGCATGATCTGAAAGATGAGCCATTCAAACCCAAAGGTTCTCTTTACCTTCCAGTTTGGGTCCAGAATTGTCCCGGTTCTGAGGGAACAGGACCTCCGTAAGTCACCAGCCTCCATTGCCTTTCAGCCAACCAATCACTTTTCTCCTTCTCTTTATTACTGCCTGGTTCTCTCTGCTGTCATTGGCTGTCTGGCTGCAGTAGGATGCTGGGAATCACAGGTCTTTTCTGTCCTTTGGCCTCCATGGATGTGGCAGCATTTGGCTCTGTCAGTCCAGCAGGCCTTGGGTTGTAAAAGAATTACTTTTTTTGTGTGTGTATCACAATATCAAACAGAGACGACACTAACACTGCATGCGTGCCTATTGCAAGCTGTTTGTTCTTTTTTTTGTCATATTTTACAAGAGTTTTCTCACTACATGCTTGCTAAAACTCACAGTAGATACTGCAAATGTTTGCTCAACTTACTGTAAGAAACAAAACCATGGGAAGGCAGATTTCTTTTGGGGGTGATTACATAGTTGACCATGTATCTCTCTAATTTTTGTTGTGTGTTCAACCTAACTGTCACTGTTCATTGTCTCACCCCTCCTCTCCCCACAGTGACCGTTCCCTGGAGGTCTACCTCCGGCCCACCTTCATTGATGACCGATCTACACCCATCTTCTACTAGTGGCCTGCTGTCCCCTTCTGTCCACTAATGGGCCCTTTTGAGGGGGATAAAGAAAATGGCTAAGATTGGCATGTTTGAGTTGTATGATGTTATCACAAGAGGGCCCAAAAGTGTGATTTTTTTTTTTTTTTTTTTTGGGGCAAAAGGAACATGTTACACTAAGAATTTAGTTTCTCTGCCGTGGAAATTCACTCAAGAGAATTTACGGTTAATCCTTGTGATGTTTTTGCAAATGTTTCCACAAACATTGAATGTCTCAGGCTGAACATTCAAGTGCAAGTGTGACAGTAGATTTTATTAGTTATTTAGATCACACCAGTTGTGGATTAGGTGTGGCTAATAGGTTTTCACTAGTGATGCAGTCACATTTATTATTATTTATCTGCACTTCTACAATGGGATATTTTTTCTTCAACACTATACACTGTAAATTTCATTTGAGGATTATTTACGCTGAGCAGTGAAGGCACACTCTGCATTAGTTGTTTAAGTGAGGCTGAGGGTGTAAGATGGTCGGTAACAGTTTTCAGTGCATCACTGTAATATGCACTGAAGACAAAGTGTAGATTGGATACTGCCACAGATAACTAGAACTTGACAGTTGGTGAGTAAACTATAATTCTGCTTTTGTTAAGTGATATAGTACTATATATTTGATCATGATACAGTATACCCATATTTTCAATGTGGGAACTGTGCCTTTTTTTTTAAAACATATGCTTTGTGCAGCATTGACCAAATCATTCTGTAAACTGGTTTGAGGGCATGTGCATCACAGTTCAACTTGTATTTTTTATATTCCTGAAAATATAAGTGGGATTATTTCCCTTTTTGTTTTGTTTGCTTGTAACGTAGACCTTTTTTTCTTGTCTTTTTATTTAATTAAATTTTTTGCTTAGCAAGCTCCAGTGCAGTACAATTGCAATGCCACCGAAATAATACAATAATATTTTGAATTGCTTAAAATTTCAGTAACATCTAAGCTGCCAGATAGCCAAGAGATGAATTACAGTGCATACATAATGGGTCTTTTTTATATATTTAGCTTTGAGGGAGTGGTAGCTTATCAGATAAGGTACAGTATTATCATGGCTTTTGATTATTCATTCTCAGTATTATACACTCATCTGGGAGAAAAGCTTAGAGCAGAGGCATTTATCTACAGTATGATGTGTGGGGATAGTAGTGAAACTGTGTGACGGAAAAGCAATAATGTGTATGGTTGTGTGAATGAGCTAAAATGCTTAGACTGCAATAAATCAACAGTTATATCATGAAAAGTCAGTTTTCCATGGATGAGTCCTTTACACTGAGTGGTATGATCAGGCTTTTATTACACAGCTCATTTGGGCAGCAAGTTTCAAATGCATTTTTTACTTTTATATAGCTTTCCATTTGTCCATTTCTCACTTTTGTCCCTGTTTGTATTATATCTGTACTGTACAGAAAGTACATATAAATTATCTTGTCCAAAATAAATCTAAATGGGTACAAATGTCATACTTTTATGTGTTTTATGGTTTAATGTTTTCGTGTTTTTTTATTTTATTTTTTTTGCAGACAATTGCACTTTGTTGACATCAATGCAGATAAATATATCACGGACACAAGGGAAAAAAGTATTTGGATTTATTTGTTTGGGATAGTACAATAGCAATGAGTGAGGGGGGGAAATGGAAACAGCAATGATGCTACTACCGGTGCACAGAACAACCCACCTCACCTTTCACAAAGGTGTCTGCCACTTTAGCCAATAAGCTTTGTAATATCTCTTTGGCAAATTTGAGAGACTGTCATCCTGGAGTGCATCTTTTCAAATTGTACAAAAATACTAGCGACGTTTTCTCTTCTTGTAAAACTTAAAAGGCAAGGTGAGAGTAAACAGAATTGGCACTTTGAGCTACAGAAGGAGAGAGAGGGGGAAGGAGCTGTTGATACAGCAGTAGTAATTCAAGTCAAGCTACCTGCTACATGTTGATAAAACATTCATACAATATGTGAGATATGTCATATTTTGAATGTCTTTTTTCCTACACCTCAAACCCGGGTATTCAGCACAAATGTAATAGAATACATTATGTATGAGAATATGGACAATACGTAGACATAGAAAAGATGCATAAAGATGATACTGACATTCAACATTTATGACATGACACAGGTGAATTGTGTTGAAACACCTCTCCCTTTGGTGTCATTCTATTGCTGATGAAATGTAAAATAAACAAAGCTAACATGCCACAAAATAAAGTGAACCTGTAGCTGGCACTGTGGACACAAATAGGGAACGTCACATGTTTAGATATTTCATTCCAGGATGGGGAGAAGTAGAGCAACAGAATCACTTCTACAAATAAAGACCTAGTTTGGCTATACAAAGTGCTTCAGACATTATACTGTAGACATATGTTGTAGGTCGTCATTAATCAGAGTGAGTTGTGGTGATAATTAGGGAGTGACGAAGCCTTGATTTCCTGTATTATGTTTCCATTAACATAGTACACTGAATCCACCGAGTCCCACCATCAATATGATTTGGATATGACTTGGATTAAGGGACAAATTAAATCTCAGCAACTCCATCTTCAAACACCATCACCACCACCCACGACTGTTAAAAAGTCCAATTTTGTGTTTGGAAATCCACCACAGCTTCTTATACAACAATCATCAAGTATTGTTCTCTGGCTCCAACAATGAGAGCTGTAATAGTCTTTAAAAATGCCAGATCGATGGTAAGCAGGTGGACCAAGGCAGCCAATGAGAGGAGCAGCTTTGAAGCCTGTCATTTCACTATTTTTTTCTCCTTTTAGTTATTTTCTTTTAAATTCACAAATTTAATGACCTGTGAGGTCACCAAAAGAAATTGATGCTGCATTGCCACATTTCTATTTCTGCAAACAATATGATCTGATTTTGTATACACTCTCCTGGTTGTCTCAATCAGGTTGCCATACCAGCAGCTATCGCTCTTTCTTCACAAAATTAAAAAAAAAAACTAAGTGTGCAAATCATTGAGGGTCTTTCACTAGAATATGAGGCACTGTCTCATAAAGGGTCACCAGGGTCAGATGCCCCAAACCTTGATAAAAATAAAACTCTGTAAAACATCAAGATATAATAATGCTGCTTTTCTGTGTTGAGAAGGACCGGGACTCATCCTCCTCCAGTCAGGACCGTGGGTCACTCAGTCTTTTGGACTATCTTCACTGTTCCCTGTTGGAAATAACTGAATTAGAAATAAGTATTGCAGCTTTAATTGTAAGAGAGACTAATCAAACAGCTTGAAGTGATACTCCACCCAAAATATTTTTTTTGTGTCAAATACTTACCTGCCTGTGTGCTTGAAAGGTGATGTTTAAAGATTAGCAGTTTTGTCCCCCATAGAGATTTTTTTTCCCCAGAGGCAATAGATTCCAATGGTGACAAGTTTTCACAGCAGGAAAAAAGGGTCATAGCAACTTCTCAAACCATTTCTAATTCACTTCTCCACTCAACATCTTTATACTCAGTGTGCTACAAACTATCAAATATTTACTAAAATATCTCTTAATATACTAATTATGTATTGTGTTATATGTATTATGTTGTTTGTTTACACCACCAATGTTAGAAAGTCGCACACAAGCTACAAAAGTGAAGGACACAACTTCCATCTTTTACCAGCCACAAAGCTATAAAGGGTTGGTATTTTATGCTAAAAAGTTTGTTGGTGGAGTATCATGTGCACCGAATTTTAGACAAACATTTCAGAATTTTCTCCAACTTTAAACTCCAACTGAAATCACACTTAGTCAAAAATAATGTCAGTGTTTTAAATGCATTATCAATCGTTTCTTATTATTAAAAGGAAGAAAAAAGGCAGGCAGGCAGGAGAACGAGAAAAATAAAGTACACAAACTTGCACTGTAGCTTACATGCCATGGGCAGACAGTGCATAGTTAGCAGTGGCACTGCAGAGTAAGAACCACAGGAGCATCTAGACGGACAGTAGTGATGTTTGCAGGTACCTTTAAATGCTGTTATGTTGAGCTGCAGCTGACCAGCTAATTAGCTATCTATCTATCCTCCAGACCAATGTTAGCAGCACACTCTTCCCCAGTGAATGTTTGTTTAGTCGTTTGTTCAATAAGCTTAGGTGCAGGACAGGACACGTATCCATGTTTGTGACTTAGATAAGAAGGAGACTTTAGCAGGAAAACTAATGTGGCTGTAGCAGGCTGCTGTCTGGCTCAGTGTGACCGCCTAATCTGTCTATGATAGAACGGTGACATTACTGCTTTATGTAAATATGGTTTAAAATGAAGCGATTTTGACCTGCCATTTGGAAAAAAGTTCTAACAGTATTGTGACAGATTAATACAAAGATAGTGGGGCGCAATCACGAAACCAAAACATGTAAAATTCCAATCTCTCCCTTATGGTTTCTGAGATTTTATCAAAGTAGAACACAGAACATGTGGTTTACAGAGCAGATATGTATGCTGTAAAAAAAAAACAAATAAACATGCAATTTAATTTCAGTCGGACTTCAAAAATATTGGGTGATTGTGAATTTGAGATCATATTTTCAGTGCAAAGAATTTAACAATATACCAAAGTCCAAACTGTGTATGAAAGACAGTTAATACAGACCTGTTGCTGAGCTCATGTGGGGGTCGGAGACATGTGTGATAGAGAATCGAGAGACCATAAAACGGTTGAGTGCTACAGCTACAGGTTTAGGAGGCTCAGGATTGTTGGAGGTGGATGTGGGTGAGGACTGAGGCTCAGGGATGTTAGGTGAGGACAGGCGGGGCTCAAACGAGAGGTCATCTTCCCATTCATAACCCCCACCTGAATGCACACAGATACAATTACAGTTATCCTGAACAATCAAGATAAATCAACTAGGATTACTTTGTGTAGCATGTTACATCCTTGACAAACTCACCCTCTTCTGAGTTGTTCCCATCTGTTTCTTCAGAAAGACAGAATGTTTCACAGGATTGAGTATCAAGTTCAGGGTCAGGTTGCAGCTGGAGGTCGGAGGTTTTTTCCTCTGAAGATTCCTGCCCACTGGACTCTGAGAAGGTGTAGTCAGCCAGCTCCCCTGTGGGGCTCTCCTGAAAGTCATAAACAAAAATATTCCTCATATACTAAAGTAATAAAATAATAATATTAAATAATAAAATAATCTAATCGTTAAGAGAAATTAATACACACTTCACAACTTTGACCTATGAAGGTGTCATACCTGGTCAAAAAGGAACACTGTAACATCATCAAAAAAGGACACAGCTTTTTTCTTCCTCTCCAATTCGTCACAGAAGGACTGGGTGAGCAGGGTGGGCATCTTCAGGAGGCTGCGGAGGTGTCTGGCCCTGCTGCAGTCGCTTACCACCACTGGCACTGTGGTGAAATCCTCCTCACTCTCCTCACTGTCTTCATCTTGGATGTTGTAGGTCCTCAACTCTTCATCAGACTCGCTGTCATCTGAATCATCTTCATCCTCCGCCTCCTCCAGCGGAGCTCTCATGCTTTCTCCACACAGCTCCAACAATGACGAGGAAGAGGACAGGTCAGCAGGACCGTTGGATTCTTCACATAAACTATCCTGTGAGTCACATTCCTCTGCATCTATGTCCTCAAAATCTTCCTCATTTATTCTCACACCCTCCCTTCTGTCCTCCGTCTCTTCTTTGACATGAATGAATTCGGGCAGCTCCTCCTCCTCTGTGGATCCATCACCATTTTCATTTTCTTTGGCCTCATCTCTGTAGTCAGTTATGGTGGCGTCAGAGTGCAAAGACTGGACAGGGGAACAATCTTCTGCTCTTCTGTTCCCCTCCTCATTGTTTCCTGAGGCCTCTTGGACAGTGGAAGAAGGTTCAGACCCAATGGAGGAGCTGAGCTCTGAGGCAGGCTCCTCTCCTGAGTGCTCTGTCTCCAAACCGAGATCATCATCTGCAGGGGCAGACTCTTTGGTCAAGCAGCCACCCATCTGCGGAGGAAACGGCGACAGCATGGACAACCCAGGGGTGGGAAGGGGATGTGGTGAACTAGGGTCATCCTCTGAGAGATTCACCAAAACACAACTTTTGATGTGTCTCAGATTAGTTAAACGTTCCTCATTGAATTGCCTTTTGACAGCATCATCATCTCTAATTGAGCTCCATTTCTCAACAGAGAAGTCATGGTTACTTGTACCTGCATATAACTTGCTGCCTTCCTTTCGAGGGCTCCTCTCATTTTCAGCATCATAGTCAGAGAAATAGGCTGAGTCCCTGTATGGGTTCTTATCAGTCAGGCCCTTTAACTGTAGCTCTGATGTGCTTGTGGAAGTGCAGACCCCTTGGCCCAAACCCACCTGCAGAACTAGTTCAGGTTCTCCCCCAAGCCTCGGGCTCCTCTCACCACCCCGGGGATCTCCAAGCTCTTTGAAGAGGAACTCTGGAGATTCATTGTTCTCTGTGTCATAGCCACTGTCCAGGGATTTGGGTAGGACAGGGGTATTGAAGGGATCAGGGCTGAAGGCCTGATCACAGGTGCTTGCCATTGATGAGGACAGGTTAAGGGTGTCCACAGAGTCAGGAGTTCCATCTGGATTCTTCAGTGGGCTCAGCTCTTCTTCCTCTACCTCAGCATAGTCCAGGTTGAAGTCAGTAAAGATCCCTGACGTAATATCTGTGATGTCGTCATCATCATCCTCACTGTAGTCACCAAGCTCAGCCATGCTAATGCTGGAATTTCTGACTCTCACTCCACTGTCCAATGCTCTGCTACTTTCTGATGTCACTGGATAATTCAGCCTCTTTTCTCCCAGGCCAACAGAGATTCCTGTTGAAACCCCTTCCCAGATGTTACCTCTCTGCTTGACTGACAAGGCTCCTGTTTGACCAGTCTGAGGCTCTTTGAAAGATGATGGAGACTTTATATAGCTTGCCTCAGGTATCATCTTAGGCTCAGAGTACAGTCTCTCTCCATTAAGTAACAGTTGCTTTTCATATTTTCCGTCCATTTTTCCACCCTCTGTACCTCTGGGATTAATACTTGAGCTGGTATGAGAATCAATACTTCTTAGATTTTCTGCAGTTAAGTTCCTTTCCACTTGAGTGGCAGCTTCCTCTCTTTCTTTGTGACATAAGTGAATGTATAAACCTAATTCAGTGGGCTTGCTAGCAGTGTTACAACTAGAGTCTACTCCTTCTGCCTCCAAGGTGCCACTAGACCTGGAGCTGTGGAAGGTTCTGGTGGTGGCCTTGGTCAAAGACCATAATTCTGTTGTGTTAGAGTGAACAGTATATTGAACGTCCAGATAGCTGTCATGCCCACTGCCTGTCTGCCTGCTGTCAAAGCTCAGGCTATTATTGTTTGCTGAATGGTTTGAGGTCCAGTTAGTGGCCTCTCCTTCAGAGAAAAGGTCATCCTCAATGTCTTCACCACTCCGCTGGCCCACCAGCAGGCCGTCGTCTGTTCCTACATCAATGCTAATGTGGTTAACAATGGGTAGTGTCTTTCTGAGGGGACCCATCATATTATGGCAGCTTTCACTAACCGTGCTACGACCCGTGCTCGCTTCAAGGTAGGGATCGCAGAACCCTAAGCTGGGGCTGCTGACTGCTTGTAATAAACTGCGTGGGTTTTCTAAACGCCCCACTGGATGGACAAGGTTTGATCTGGACTCTGGTGATGTATCCTGTTCAGACAGACAGGATTGGCGACATGTCTTGTATGCTGATGACTGTTGACAGTAGACTGTGTCTTCCTGACTGGATGAGAAGCAGTTGTGGGAGTGGCCTAACTTTACAGGGCTGGTGCTGGATGCCTGCCTCAGCAGTGGCTCCATGGTTAGTTGGACAGTGGGGCTTAAATCAGAGTCATAGGCAGTAGATTTGGTGTTGTCAGCAGTTGACCAGTAAGCACTGGGCTGTGCCATGGATGAACCAGTCCGACTCTCAGAGGACAACCTGCTGCTGCTGGCCTCCAGTCCTGGGCTGTTCTCCACCATGCTGTCATCCAGGTTAATATTACACTCTACTGGTTCCTCAATGCGAATGTAGTACTCGCTACTTACGGAGGGGCTGTGGGCACTCAACACTGGGACCACACCCGGGTGTTCAGGTTCATAGTAGGATGGGGATATGCTTGAGGTCAGGCTATCAGTCTTACAGCCCCCTGAGGTGCTTCCTTTACTTGAATAGTAGATATCCTGGTAATGTGGGTTCCCCTGGCCCAGTGGCCCACTTGTGGAGGAGGAGCAGTAGGGCTGCTCAGCTCGGGCCTGCTCCCACTTGTACTCAAAGTTGAGACCATGGCTGGTCTCTGTGACAGTCAGAAGGTCGTCCCCTGTGTCAGAGTGGAAGCTGTCAGAGAAGTGCTCCAGGAGGGGGAAGGAGGACGAGGCAGAGGAGGCCAGCTCCACTGCCTGAGTTTGGTCTGCACTGGGGATGTCAGCTGAGGCAGATGTAGGAGTCAGGATTAAGGCTGTAGACGTAGTTGTGTGGGAGGTGCTACCAAGCAGGTTGGGTCTCAAGGTATTCCAACGTTGTTCAAAGTCTTCCTCAGCCTCACTGGAGCCTTTGGCACACAAGTATGTGACCAGAAGGTGTAGTTCCTCACTGCTGGGTCTCAGCTCTGGCTGCAGCCAGCAGAACTGCATCACCTCATACCTGGACAGAAATGAAAGAAAGAGAAGAAAAGATCAGTCACAACAAGTTATAATTGTGTTACTCCTTACATCTGCATATTAGTTAGCTCAGAAGAACTTAAGAACTCAATATCTTTAGAATATTGGTTTTTATCTGAGAGAAATAGGCAAAAGTTAAAGAACTGATTCTAGACTAAATCCAAGGCAATATAAAAGAAACCTTTTGAAGTCAGCACTTGCAAACACCTAGTACTTGTTCTTGACACTACATATACATATAGAGTATATGGAGGTGCAGTGCAGATGCTGATGTAGTTAGAAGATGTTTAGATTTCTCCTCTTGTGTGTGTGTGTGTGTGTGTGTGGCTCCTCAGTGTTGGTACCAAGCACGTTTAATTTAGTGAGAACAATTGTGAAAAATAAATAAATACAATATTTGGCTGGCTTCCCAGGTCAAGATGAATGAGGTCATTCAACTCTGGTCAATGCCAAGGGGATCATAAAGAATAGGGAGAGTATTGATCATGCCCTTGCTAGCAAAGAAAAATATTGCTACAGTGGACTGGTGCACCACCATAAGCAGAACCCGATTTTAAAAACAGGACATGACTGACTTGTTAGAAATAAATTGGTCAGTGAGACCTGAAGGCTTAGTTATATCTAAAATGTACCTTATGTGGTATCAAGATATATAACATTATGGCAGCCTGTGCATGTGCATTTACAGTATGTCTACCTGAGTGTGTGGGCATGCAACTATGTCTCACCAGCGCTCAGCCAGGGGGAATTGGAGCTGGGGTTTGGGTAGTTTGAGCTGCTGTTCCTTCACAGCATATGTCAGCACCTGTCTGTCAGAGTAGTGTCTGTACGGCTGGTTTCCCAGCTCAAACAGCTCCCACACAGTCACCCCCAATGACCTGGAACAGAGAAAGAAATCATTAAGTGTGTTCACTACTCGTATCCCAGATATGGCCATAGTCCACACAAGCTGTTCATTTCATACTGTAACCTTCTTTATGTTGTGTCACAAGTATCATTGTGCTGTAAATTAAAGTTTGAGCATTTAGTTCCCATTTTTATACAGACAAAGCAATTGAAATTGGAAACTGAAATTTCTATATTTTGATAAAGGTGATGTTGGTATGGTAGTGTTATCTCATTAAACCTATATGAACAATAATATTTCCTGTTTGTCACTCTGTAAATATCTCACCATATGTTGCTGGATTTTGTTTGGTCAACGACAAGCAGGTTTCCATGGACCTCATCTATGAGCTCAGGTGCAATCCAGCGCAGGGGCACCCAAATCTGGTCTTGTGTTACATAATAGTCATCCTATAGAACAACAACAAAAAAACATTTGAGTACTGATAGGGTGATAAGGTAAAAAGCAGTAGTGCAACAGTGACATTATCAAAAGACAGTCTGACCTTGTATCGGTTGTGAGAAAGGCCATAGTCTCCGATCTTAACTGATATTTCTGAAGTTAGCAGGCAGTTTCGCAAGGCCAGGTCACTGTCAAAACAAAGGAAACTGTCATCTAATACAGTACAGAACTAAGCTACATAAACATACCCATCTTTATTTATTTTCTCTAAAGGCCCTAAAAACCTTTCTTCTCAATCAGCTTCTTACTAGACACAATGAAATTGCATGTGAACACAACTTTCTGCCAAAGTTTTAGGTTTTTTTACTTTTCAATTTTCTATAGTTTTTTTGTTCACACTGGTTTGAAGTGGGCGGAGCTCAGTTGGAAAAAGGTGATGCCACATAATTCCATGCACCAAGTGGGATTTAGAAACATTTTAATCAAAATGTGATGACATTTGTGGGATTGTTTAGTTATTTTGTCAGGCCACAGTGAGTCAACCTTGATCAAACCACAACCACACAGTCCTAAGTTTCTAAGAGTGTTCTTAATATATGCATACTATACTTAATATATATATCTCTTATATCAATATATACTTAAAGATGTTTTTTTTTTAACTTTAACTTTTGTTGCTTATTTATTCATAAATATTTAATGTTATAGAGAAATTAGAATATAGGATTTGAAACCAAGTTTTTAGGGACTTTAAAGTATTGCTTGTTGTTACATGACTAATACTTTTTTACCATTGTTACACCCTTGTCAGTATATTGACAAGTTTTCTTTACTTATACTTGGGTATCAGTATTTGTTAAAACATACTGTATGTGACATATTGTCAATGAATAGGTCTCATAGCATTATGATTATATATCCTATGTAGCATGAAATATGTACATGTATAGCATCATGTACTGTTTCTTCTCATCTGACCATGTAAAGACACAAACTTAACTAAGCCACTTTGATTAGTCTCACCTCCTCTACAAACAGGGAGCTCTTACGCCTGGCAGCCACTGATTGGTTGCTATGGCAGCCACCACATGGTTGAGAGAGAGTGAGAGGGGCTCGCCCCCGGCAACAAAATCACTGATGCTGGAGTTTGTGACAACTACTCAGGCAGCACCAGGATGTTGTTGCAGGGAGAGACCAGCAGGGGGCACACTGAACATTCAGGTGAATTCTTCCTTTCTAGGACATTAATATTCAGGTTGATGAAGGTAAATAGAGCTGGACTGACTGACATACTGTACCTGTGTATAAAGTTGTATTTGTGGAGGTGCAGAAGCCCTGAGGCAATGTCACACACCATTCGCTGGAGTATCAAAGGGTCAGGAGTCTCGGAGTCAGCCACCCGACAACTGCGCAGGTAGCTCTTCAGATCACCCTGAGAGCGGAAAGGAAATGAGGTTGTGAGCTGCTCTGACTGTTTATGAATAAGCCAAACAGCAATGCACCAAGAAAGAGAATAATGAGATTTGTTAGAAGGACTGAATAAACAGAATGTGATCATTAAAGTGTGTCCCACCAGAGGGCAAAACTCCATGACCAGCAGATAAGGAGTGACCTCTGAGCACTGTGCCAGGCACTGCAGGAGGGCAGGGTGCTGAAGGGTTCTGGCAGGGGAAACAGGATTTGAGTAGGTATGAATGCACAAAACAGTACATACAATAAATAATCTGATCATTCATATGTGTTATTTTATTGCTATGTGGTGCTATTCATGGGCTGAAGGGCTGTGCTGTGTGATCTCTGATGTTTTAGTGAACTGACCGGTATGGCTGCACCTCCTCCAGGAACTGCATCTGATCCTGGACACTGGCACTGGCCTTCAGCTCCTTTACCACCACCTGGGTGGTGCGGAGGCCCGCATTGACCTCGCCCAGCAGAACCTGAGAAATATACACAGGAGGAAGACTTTTATACCAAACTCTAGGAAAGAAGCCTGGGATTTACTACAAACAGCATCAACATGCAGTTACAAAGTGAGAATGTGTGAGAAAACAATCAAAAGTAGAATGAGAATGTTGCGTGAGCAAATCTAGGAAGTGTTACAGCAGCATGTACTGTACAGTAAATTGTGAGGAATTTACTGTGACTGTGAATTTCAACTCTTCTCCCATAGACTCAACACCACGAGTGCCAAAGATTAGCCTCGCTAGAATGAGATCATCATCACATTACCCTCGCATTCCACACAGAGTAGAAAGCACATTGGAGTACAGTTAGTACAGTGAGGACAGATGCAGTTGAAAGAGTTAAAGCAAGTAAGGTGGTGTCATTGGACCCAAACACTCTGTGTGATTGTGTATATGTTTTAAGAAAAAAAAAAGGATGTTTTACCTTGCCAAACCAGCCATGTCCAATCTCCTTTAGATAGAGTAGACTATGTCGGCCAAGGTCTGATGATTTCAGCAGCTGGACTGGAAAGGAACATCAAAAAAGACATAAGATTACTTTTAGACAGGAAAAAATAGACTGTTATAGCTGCAAAGAAGTGATTAAGAGAAAATAAATAAGTTAAGTTTTAAGTTTTCAACATAATGAGCAAAGTAATGTTGAAAGAAAAACAGAAAGGAAATTAATAGAAATGGAGCCCTACAGGACAGGGAAACATCACGACAGAGTTAAGAAGAGAAAAAAGAAACTCCTCTCAGCCAAACAATAAATGTACATTTTCCTAAATAAAAAGTTTCATCAACTGAAGAGCAGAGTTTGCCTGAAGGCAAATAAACCCAACTTGTAACTTCCGAGCTAGATTAAATAAGTATCTACAAGCACAAGGAAGCGTACAGCCATCACAACCAAATTCATTACAGAGACACGCCACTATTCTGCAAATTATACTAAGTCGTGCACAAATTCAAATACCTCCATGGATCTTCATATTTCTGGAATGGAGATGATGATGGTGAGTGGAAAGATGATGATGATGACGGAGCAGTGGAGCGGCCAGCCACTCTGAGCACCGCGACAGGGACTGAGTCCGAGTCCCAGGCAGGGATGAAGTACTGGTTCAGAGAGTGAGAACCAAGAGCCCGTGGCCCCAGCCCCAACCCCAGGCATCTTAGCCTCATTGTGTGTATTTGAGAAAGAGCCCACGGTTGCAGTGTGTGTGTGAGAGAACCTCGGCAGGATTTAACCCTCCGAGCCCTCGAGCAGCTGAACAAGCTCGCCACGCTGCCTCTCCCAGTCTGCGCCGAGCTCATCCTCCAACTGGGACACACACAAACACACATACTGTCCTCATCTAGAGCTCTGCAGCTGTCGAGCAAACACCGGAATCCTGGGTTCCTATACAGACTACATTTAAATCTACAGTAAACTGAGCGAAATAGAAACTTTGAGTCAGCGGACCAATCTGCTGACGGTTCTGTGCAGAAGTTCTGAGGAGGCTTTCTGCCCTGGACGCTGAGATTTTGTGGTATCACGCCTGATGTGACCGTCACGCATGTTGGTAGTGTGCCGTTTGACGCGCCAGCTCTGTGTGCAGCTTCAAGACACCCAGTAATGACATAAGGCCCACATAATGCCCCCCTGTCACCCAGGACAGCAGCATTCCTCAGCCAAAGAGGACACAAACACTGCTCTGTCAGATGCAGAAAAGACCTCTGTCATACACATCTCAAGCCTCCCCTCCCCACTCTTAGGTCCTGGTGCATGCCACCACCCTTCCCCTGTCTCTCCCCATTCTGTCACAGACCCTTCACTGTATTCTATCCATAATGCCAGTCCTCCACTGGTGCGTTCCACAGACGCTTCAGCCCGGCCTTATGCTCACCCACTGCCCAGCCGGCCTAAATCAGGGCCATTGTTTGGCTCGCTCACTCACACGCTCACGCTGCGTCTCCTGGTACCCAGTGCACCAAACACACACAGGCACGTAAACACTCATATGCAGACACACACAAGGCCCATTCTCCCCTGGATCGCTGGGCAGAGGTTGTCACGGTGATAACAGACCCACAATTCTCCAACCCAACCCCCCGAGCCTCCACCACCCCTCCCTGACAGAGAGAAAGAGAGCGAGAGAGAGAAATTAAGAAGTGGTATTTATCCAAATGTGGAATGTGTGAGCGTGAGTGTGCATTCCCGTCCTACTCATGGCATTCCCAGAGAAGATGGTAGGGTCCAGTGAGACTAGAGGTCTTGGTGGGCCCGTGGAATGATAGTATACACAATCGCTTCACACACTCACTTTAATTTATCGAGCCTCTGTAGTGGGTTTGAAAGCTTTACATGACCTCTTGAATAAAAGATTAGAGCAACAAGTGAAAAGCAGGACTGTCAGATCAATGGCAAACGTTGTACTGTGTGTTCATACAGATGCATAAGTGATGCTCGGCTCATATAGAATGCACTATAAATGCAGTATAAACTATATAAATGGTGCTTTTGTTCAACATGCAATTACTGGGCTCATTTTCATGGTGTGTATGTCAGTGTGGGGGTGGATAATTTATGATGTGTATCATGTTAATATGTATGGAGGAGCCTGTTCAGTCCTTGACCTGTAGCTTTTTGATGTAATACCTTTGAAATATGAGATCATTCCTGCCATTTCCTATCCTCTCATTCTTTTCACATTTTTGCCTGCTTATGACAATTTATCATATATTAGCAAAGCAATGGAAAGGCTGCAAAAATTTTACATTCCCAATACTTCCAATACCTCAGTGTGCACAATACGTACATGTAAAGACGGTAATATAATAATAGAACATATTTTACTGTCTTTACATAAGAAAGGAGGAATGAGTAGAAGACCATTTTCTCTCTCTTTCACAATCTCGTCTCCTTTCGCCATTTATCCATTCCTCGCCCTGCAACACCTGGACCAATCATACAGCCGTAGCTATGGAGGACAGAGGGGATGCTAGTGATTGGCTGCGAGTCTGAGGCTGCCTTGTCCAATCATTGCTGGAGCTCACATCCTAGGATGCTGAGCCCTCAACTCACCTCCCTTCTGGCTGAGCACAGTGCAGCGCAGACAGCCAGTGAGTCATGCAGGGAGAGGCATTTCGAGCACCCATGATTTGGCTTACACTGAGATTCACACACACACCACATACATGCACATACACATGTTGACAGTCTGGGTTTGAGGCAGAATGTCCTGAAGAAAAACAAACAGGCTGTGACGTTGCTGTGAAGCATCATGGATATAGAATACAAATTAAAGACACCAGCATAGTATGGATGTGTACTGACGTCGGATTATGTTAGATTCAAGTAAAATAGGAACAAATGTCATATTAGATTCATGTTAATGTAATGTAGCTACATTTACAAACATAAACGGAACCCCAGAATAATGTATACTAGGGTTAAGTCAGATTCCTTCCTCTCCGGTGGGCTACAGTTTTCACATAGAATGCATCGCAGCACTGCAGGAGGTCGATTTCTAAATACATTACACAAGGGACAGACGTCAGTCCCTTGTTGAGAGAGAGGGCAAGAAAGAAGAGACATATAATACAAGATAACAAATGAAAGAGGCCATGTCTGTTCCAACAAGGTTGACAAAATATACTCAGTTTTATCTCATCCAAATCAACAGAGCGAGTAACATGATCCATAATCCACTTGCGCTATGCTTCAGAGAAGTAACAAACTTTCTTAATAGTCTGTTAGTGTGGCAGATATTCACTCTTTCTAAAGAGCTGGGAATCAATACTGACTACGCAGATATTCATTATAGAAAAGACAGAAGAGGAGAGACAAGAGGATAGAAAAGAGAACAAAAGAAATGAAAAACATCAGGAAGCAAAGAAAAACTAAACTGAAAGACAGGTCATTAAAAGTCCAAGCAGGTATAAACTCAGAGGTGTTACAGTATGTGTTTATGGTGTTGTGTAGTTTCTTACTGGATCTGCCAGGCTGTTTGGAGACAGGCAGGGAGACCTCAGTGAGGGGAAGGACGTAGACCTCTGGGCCATTCTGGGAGGAAGGCGAGGCCAGGGCGGAGAGATCTGCCTGGTACTCCTCTCCCTCAGTGTTTTCAAACTCCTGGTGCAAAGACACATGCTGGAATTAGTCATCCACTCACAGCCATCCTACCACTGAGACAGTGGGAGACAATGGTTCAACTGTGAAGGCATTCAAATGCATTGAGGCACGCCCAACTAGCTATATACATTAGTCATGTACATTGTGGGGTGTATTATGTGGGTCACTGCAAAGACGCTGTAGGGGGAACACACTAACGTGTGTGTTCAAACTGTATACACAAAGCCTTTCTTTCTCTCATCCTGTCTTGTCTTTCTCTCATATATACTCACATATACAAACCAAGGTTCTAAATCTAAAGCCTTGCCAAAAAACTGCACTTCAAATACTGTAAGTAGACAAAATAAATAAATAAAACAACATGACTTCACATAATAGTAAATTTCTGTTTTTGTTTGTACAGAATAAACATTCTGGCATTTATTTTAACCCATGAGGACTTCTTGCTCTCAAAGGATGTGCTAGTTTTGGAAACTACATCACCACTTGCATCATGTCAAAAACATCTGAAAGGACTGAGCCACATGATTCTAACTGTGCTGTTACATCTGCCTTTACATTGCACTAGTACATTGTGAGCCCACATTTTTCTTCAAGGTTTTTAAGTACTAAAAAAAACATGATTTATTTACAATAATATCGCAAAAATACACTAAATATCTGCTCCGGGCTGTGATCAATAATATTTACCAGACCAGAACTTTCTGTTTAATGTTACTTTCACCACTATGCAACTGCAAAATACTGAACTGTAGTTACATCCTGCAGTATAAAAAATATAACCAGAAATAACTTTTACAATAGAAAGGCTGAGTGTCCACACTACTTTCAAATAAGAGCAGGAGAGAGTGGGAACTATCATCAGCTATGCAGAAAAAAACTCTAGTCCCTTAACTGCAGATTCCCCCCCCCCACTAAGATGGATGAAGACAAGAGGGAATGGAAAACAGTGACCCCTCTCTCTTTCCATCCCTGTACACCATATCCCACATCCTCTGCTCTGTCTGTCTGCTTTATTCCTACTACCCTTCTTTCTGTCCCCATCTGGTCTACTGCAGTGTGCTTGCTCTCTAATTGTTGTAGTGTGTCCCTGTAGCGCTCTGTCTCTCTAAACCTTCATGCAGTATGTATTAAGAGTGCTGATCTTAAATCAAAAGGTAGGTCATATGGCCTAAACCAACTTCAATGTGACCACATAGTAGGAGGGAGACAGATTTGATACTTTACAAAAGAAAAATATTGCATTGTCCTTTCAGTTGTCTCTCCTTTTCCTCCTCCACATGTAGCCTTAAAATCTGATCTGTCTTCACTTGCTCAAGTAGCTACTATTTAGTGCTTAGAAATCGATCAACCTTCTGGCTATACATTTTGAGAGAAACAGCAGAGTAGTGGAAGACACACAGCCAAAGGAAACAGTATATTTACAGTAAACTAGACAAATTGCATAATCTGTAGCATGATCACAAGGTCAATTATCAGAGTATTGTCAGGGTGAGTCAAGATTTATAAGAGTAAACAACTGCCTGAGTTCATATGAGACCTTAATGAGACCTACATGTTTAATTATAATTGCATTATTGTTACAGATTTTCTTACACTCCTTTAATTATTTGCCTGTTTGGAAACAGTGTTCAGCAGATGCACTGGTCCCAGTGTAAACCTAAATCCTTGAAGATGAATGTACTCCAGTCACTCTGGGTTGTGAGTAGGGTTCAATTGTGTTAAGTGAGACCCCAGTATTTTTTCTGGGAGCTCTCATCAAAATCTACTCTTTTCCTGAAAGAAATGCCTGTAGGAATCCTACATTATTAGCATGTGTGCCTGTGCTCTGTGCCTCAAACCACCAAAACAACACGCCAAAATTGCTGCATGTGACAGATTTTACTTTGCTGCCACTGCATGCAATTATAATCTCAGGTCAGCACTAAAGATGGTCATACTCTCCCATATAGTCAATTTATTAAAGATGGTTTTAGAATAGTTGGTAAACAGAGAATCAAATGATTTTTCATGATGTACCTGTTTTTTCTACATCAAGACAGTGTACTAACAAATTGTTCTACTAAAATTATCGTCTCATAATATCAAATATGATAAAATAATAACATCAGAAAATTTGATTACATGCTATTTTATGATATCTGCGGTTTAACGAGCTCCAGGACAGCAAAAACTCTACACAGACTGAAAACTCATCTGTTCAGACTGCACCTTGGCCCATAAAAAGAAAGTCTTTCTCTATCTCTTATTGTTTCTAAATGTAGCACTTCAGTTCAGCATATTTAAAGATGTACTTGCATGATTCTTGTAATTTTGTGGTTGTATTCACATGGTTGAACACTTATTGTAAGTTGCTTTGGATATAAGTGCCAGCTAAACCAATGGAATGTAAAAAAAATTGCTCGCTGCAATATTTTTTTGAAATCCTGAAGGAAAACCTTCATCCCTCACTCTGAGTAATTAGTGAGCCACAGTTTCTCTTGAATTAATATTCTATATTCAACACAAACATGGCAACACGCTGGACTTCACTCTCTTGTGGTTCACACTCTCATTACAGTCACAACTGTCCCTTGTGAATAACAGCAGGTCATAACACTCTCTGCAATATAATAGTAGTGCAGTAATAAATAACTATTGCAGTAAAAATAATACAATTTTAATTTGCGACAAAATAATAAAGTTTATTCCAAAGGTTTATTCCAGTTAAAAGGTATATACCAAACCTATGAATGAATAGAAACTGAAGTAACCAACATCACACCAGCACTGCCACCAGTGACTGAAGTGCTTCAATTATAATGATTTCCTTGTCTGTTATTTTTTTAATTTATTATAGCAGACATGGAAAACCTCTTGAATCAGGGCCTCCCCTCCTCCCCATAAATACACCAGGTCATTAAGTCAAAGCCCCTCTTGATGCTGTCCTGATTGTGTCCTATCACATGAAGCAACATCCCATAACATTTAGACCCTATTCCAACTAGGCTGCTTAAAGACGTTTTACCCTTAGTTAGCACCTCTTTACTGGATATGATCAATCTGTCTTTATTAACAGGCTATGTACCACAATCCTTTAAAGTAGCTGTAATTAAACCGCTTCTTAAAAAGCTCACTCTTAATCCAGGGGTTTTAGCCAACTATAGACCTATATCTAACCTTCCCTTTCTCTCTAAGATCCTTGAGAAAGCAGTCACCAATCAGTTGTGTGACTTTCTAAATAACAATAGTTTATTTGAGGATTTTTCAGTCAGGATTTAGAGTGCATCATAGCTCAAAGCTCTTAATGGTTAGGCACCATCGTATCTTAAAGAGCTCATAATACCTTATTAACCCACTACAACACTGCGCTCCCAGAATGCAGGGTTACTTGTGGTTCCTAGAGTCTCCAAAAGTAGAATGGGAGCCAGAGCCTTAGTAGTAGTTTTGTGCTTTCTCGTTTCTCTCCTCTCTCCTTCTGTCGCTTTCAGCAGGTATTTCTGCCTCTGGAGCTGCAGAGACTGGATCTGTGGTTGTGGGCCACCTGCTGCCCCCGTGTTCCTGCTCAACAACCGCTACTACATTTGTTGTTATTGGCTCTGTTACTAATACTGACATTATTTTTCCTATAGCTGTCATATCTATTATTATTTATGTATTAATATTAACACCACAATTACATTTCTACTATTTTTTTTAATTCTAGGTGGTATTTGCATTGTGCCTCCCTCCGATTCTGATTCTTAAAGGAAGTTTTTTCTTGCCACTGTCGCCAAATGCTTGCTCTTGGTGGGATTTGTTGGGTCTCTGTAAATAATATTATAAATAGTATGGTCTTGACCTGCTCTATAGGAAACGTGCAATGAGATAACTTCTGTTATGAATTGGTGCTATATAAATAAAATTGAATTGAACAACTCAAGTCAATCTTGTTAGCAGTTTCTAACTGTGGCTATGTTGGGAAATCAGGCTGGCACCACCCATCCATCCATCTGCTGGCTAATCACTGTTACACATGAGAAAAAGTGATAAAACAGGAGGAAATGTGAAAGTAGGAGAGCAGGAGAGTGGGTTGCAGGCTGTATTAATGTGAAATATCAAATGGGTCATTGTGTATGTATTTGTGTGTGTTCACATGTGTCTTAAAACACTTGTGTGTATATATATATAGGAATGTGTGTACATGTGTTTCTCATTCAGGAGAACCATCTGCCACTCTCCTCAGAGCGAAGCGTGAAAGCGAGCACCTGGCTGTGAGTCAGCGTTCCATAGCTCCCCAGAGAGCCTTCAGTTTAGAAAGCACTTAATAGGAAGCCTCAAACTATGCGCTCCAATAAGAGCACCGTGATGGAGGGGAATAATGAAGCTTTTTGGGCGGCGCAGCGGTGCGATTTTGCAGTCCCACAAGAATGCACACCTTACAAGTGAGCTCTTGAGTGATGAGCTGGTGCCAAAGAGAGGGAAAAAGAGTGGGCACCTTTTAACCATTACGTGACATCAACCATCATAGCGGCTTGTCTTGTCTAGAATTACAATGAACTATGATCAGGACAACAAGCAGATGTTTTATTCAGTAAAGTCACAATTTGTTGCTTTGTATGGTTTTAGCATAATGTAAATAAATTAGAATATTTTAAATGCACTGAGAACTGAAAATTGTGTTCTTCTGCCAGATAAGATTCTTTGTTAGTAACCACAGTTACAATGTGCTTTCTTGTTATTGTAATCATTTCACTTCCTTTGCCTCAAATGTCCACCACGCATACTGTGATGTTATCGATGACCTCCACCTTTGACTCATATCTCAGTAAAGCTGCACTTGAATACACAGAGACTGCTTGAGACACAGAAACAGCTCAAATTAATGCTGATGTTCAAGGAAAAACAATCCCCACCTATTATTTTGTACATCTTATGCAAAACATGCAAACAGGAGAAGACGACAGTGAGCTAATGAACTTAACATCTATAAAGGAAATTCCTGCCTGCTACCTTTGTCCAATGATTTTTTGAGTGGCCAAGATGCAGAGTCTCAAAAGTGATTTTGTAAAACTATACTCACCTCTTTTCCTATATAGTTACAATAAAATAAACCCAGCACACAGTCAGGGTGGTATAGTGGTTCATAACTGTCACTCTGCCCTGCAGAAGTGTCCTTGAGCAAGACATTGAATCTTCTCCAGCTCAAGGGCAGCTGTGTTATAGCTAAACTTTCACCCTGAACCCTCTGGTGACAGGGTGCTATAAGACAATATCTTTGCAGGAATCAATAGTGTCATATCGGTATGTCAACCAGGCTTAAGGTGGAGCCATGATTGATCATGACAAAATTAATCAACTATTGTCCGATGCTGTTTTAGCGACTGGAGCCATTCTTCTGTCATTGGTCTTTTCTCTTTTCACAGTAAAAAGCAGGCCACTGGAAAGCAGACACAGGCCTAGACTCCCACTGTTCCTGCGGATTATTAAAATACATTTTCACATAAGGAGGCAGAGGCAATCTGGTGAGGGCCAGACAGACGTGGGTACACACACATAAAAAAAGGCCAGAAGTTGTTAATGGTGCCTCACTATGCTGTGCTCATTAGTGACACTGTTATTCCACTGTTCAGTATGATCGCTGAAGCACTGACCCAACTCTTGCCACATATATAAACTAGAAACAAGCTGCTCTGCTCTCATCCTCTCTCCTGTCCTCTCCTCTGCTTTCTGCAGCTCTCTAATCAACAACAAAAGCCCTTTTCATTCCCTCTATCCAATATATAATTCTCACATTAATTTACACAAGGAATTATGGGGGCTAGGAATATAGTGGATTCAAATTGCAAAATGATTTGCATAAGTAATCTTAAAAGAAGACTCTGCAGTTCAGTCGGGGCTGTAATTTATCCATTCTCCAGCTAAAAGAGTTAAAACATTAAAATGCAAGAACAAAATGAAAATATGTTTTGATGCTAATGCCATAACATGAGCAGCAAGTTAATAGGGAACTTCTAACAACAAGGAGCATCTAGTGCAGCGGCTCTAGAGTTTCTCCTCCCTCTCCCTCTCCATATGCCCCCTGCCTGTGTCAGTCTCTGTTAGCCCTCATCAGCCCCTCAGTTCAGCGCTGATGTTTGACACAGCATGGCTGAGTCATGCTGGCAGCTGAAGGCAACACAGAGACAATGTGTGCCAGCATGGGATGGGTAAGGGTACTTGGTTGCATCACTTGCATACAATGAGGCAATAGTCCTCAGCAAAAGACTTCAGCATTTACAGTATATGTAGATTAGGGAGTTGGACAGATCAGCACTGAAGTTTGAATATGATCATGATCCTGACACCTCCTGAGAATCAGTTCTAACATAAAATATTAACACACTCAAATATTTTTGAGTTTTAGGTTGTTGGTTGGGCATAGCAAAACATTTGAAGACTTAAGCTTGGGCTTTCAGAACTTGCGATTGGTATTTTTTGCTTTTTTGTGACAGTTTATAGACTACATGATTAACAAAAAAATAATCAACAGCTTACTCGACCATAAAAGAATAATCTTTACATGCAGCCCTATTTCAACCATCAACCGTTTTCTGTTATTTTCATAAGTAACTCACTGACCAAGATTCCCTTCCTTATTGTGGCATCCACTGTGCACACACAGTTTGTGTTCTCCTCACCACTTCCAGCAGGGGGCAGCAGAGAGCTCACCTTGAAGCCTATGTCGCCCTTCTTGCAGCAGAGGCAGGCCAGCATGAGGAAGACGAAGGTGAAGAGGCCAGAGAAGGAGACAGCTACCACTGCCAGGGATGAAGGCCACGACAGCTCGCTCAGCGGAGCCCCGTCTGCAACATCAGAGGATAATACCAGTGTTAAAAGGGTGGAACTGTACAGAGATCAGACAGGAAACACAGGTAATTAAAAACAAAATACAGATAAAGGTGATTTGTATACACACAGATGGTTTGTGACCATTTTATTGGCAGCTTGAAGAAAGAAGCTTGTGGCTCATCATTAGCATTCTCCTCTACTTCCTATTCATCGCTAGAATCTGTGACTCTGAATAGGAAGCAGGCCCCTGTGGCTTAATTACAGTAGTTACTATGCATGTCATGGAGGCTAAAAGTTTGATACCACCTTTGAACACAATTACTGCCACTGGATAATAAATTAATAAAACAGCGGCAGTGTAGGTGTAGTGGCTTATTCTGTCTCAATGTAAACAATTGTGATGAATGAAAACACTTATTTGGAATCTATAATCTGCTTTTCTGCAGTGCCCTGCAAAATCGCCCAGAAAGCAATGTTTGCGATTCAAAATACAATCCAAAATGTATTTAGTTAAAAGTAACTGTTTTCTGGAACAATGTTCACAGTGCTATCAAAGCCCAGCACACAATGAGATGTAGTTATGTTTGAGTGTGCAGCATTTTGAAAAAGGTAGTAGTGTATCAAAGAGATGTTTTGTGTGAGTCTGTGACAATAAACAGAAAGCAAACACATGCATTTTGATGATTGTGTGTAATTATTTCCGCTTTGTAAACGTTATTCGAGATCTGTCATTGTTTTCTTGTGTGCATATGTGCAGCACACATCTGTCAGTTTGTCTTTTAGCCTGTAGCAGCTGAGGACAGGCCAGAGGGCCAGATGTCATGGTTTGGAGCACCTTCATATAATCTGATTTACAGTTTTAAACCTCCTGCCAGCACAGATGAAAGAAAGTGAAATTGAAAGAGGGAGAGGTTAGGACAGCCACACAAAAACAGACACAAAATACTAGTAATACCCGTCATACTACTCAAACTATCCTATTTGTGACACTTAAATTTCATTACTCCATATCTACATGACTTTTCAATAATATCCACACCACAGCCCACTGCATTCATCTTCAACCAAACATTTGTATACCTGTAGCATTCAACAAATGGTTGAGGGACTCAACCTCAATCAATGAAGTATTGGACACTAAATGGTTATTTTACTACACCACCTAACCACTGCCTGCATTAGCCGTCCACTGGGAGCGATGAGGAGAGCTCTACTGTAGTCTCCATTTCATAGGACACCTCTGGAGAAAATATAACACACACATAAAGTATATCTGACCCTCAGTCATATTTAATGCTATAAAATGAGCTAATAGAGCAGCAGAGGCCAAGATATCCTGACGTTTAGTCCCTAGTATGGGTCAAGCTCCAAAAATTTACCAATGAAAATAACCCTGTTGACATCACTATGACAAAAACATACTAATGTTTTCACAGGATGAGTAAACTGATCTTCATGTGTAAAATCGGTTGAGTCATTAAGGTTATTTTATATAATGTTACATTTGCATACTTTGTGGTTAGTTCCTCAAATTCGGCTCCTGCACATTTTAAGAAATGTTTTGGTGGTCAAAAAATGCCTGGCTTTCCTTTTTATAGACGGCAAATCCATTATTTCCCATGTATGTTGTTTGTATGAACTTTATTTATGCTTGTCTGTTCTGAGTTCTCACTCTTAACAGTTTCTCACAACATGTATTCTTGTAAAAAATAGAAACCAAGTATTTTTAACTCCTCTTTCATTGTACCCTCCATTAAAAAAAAAACACTAAACCCATAGCTAAACTTAACGAGCCTGCCACAGCAACCTGGCAGAACTCCCCCAACTGTCGACACACCCCATTATATCAACATGTCTACTTCTGAAACGCCCATATCCCAGGTCTGCAGTTACTCACGTGGATACCATGTTTACTCGTATCCCCTTTTCAATATGTCTGGTATATATGGTAAATATCTACCATAACCTGTTAAAGAAGAGGCTAAGCAATATGTTCTCACCTCAGGATTCCCTTTATTTCTCTATCCTTGTGAGAACAACACAGGCATGGCACTCCAGTGCCCATTGGAGTTGCGGTGTGTGACGCTTGTGTGCCGGTACTTTTCCAGTTGACTGAGACCCAGCAGTCCTGACCCATTTGGCTATGGGGAACACACTGTTCCAGACCTGACAGCTCCTGCAGCACAAAAAGCACTGTTCCAACCAAAGCTTGACCCTAAGGTCACAGCCACAAAGCCTATACTCACACTTGCACAGGCAGACATGCACACACATGGGCAGACAATGAAAACCGACAGGGACAATGCATCCAGGTTCCTACTGGCCTGGTTTAAGAACTACAGCGTGTGTGTGTGTGTGTGTGTGTGAGTGTGTGTGTGTGTGTGTGTAGGCACAGACCGGCCAACACATCACCATGATAACACACATATTAGCCAACACATATTAGTTGATTGGCGTTCACGGCACGGTAAACCTCATGACCCCCATATATCCACACTTTTGGAAGAATTTTTGCTGATGCCGCGTCCACTGGCACTCTCTCCCGTCTATTTCCCTGTATTATGCTGTGACAGCTTGTGGTAGTGTGTGTGTGTCTGTGAAAAGTGCCTGTGAAGTGGAAAAGAAGGAGATTACCAAGCTAAACCAAGCGGTGCCCTTTCTGGATCCATCACATACCACAACACACAGCACGAGTGGGTGGTGACAGGACACATTGTGTAGAGGCTGACAGGGGAAATCAGGATGATGCTTTTCATTCAAATGTGCATATTTGTGCATATTTTAGCTTCTATGCAGTCCCTTTGGTATCCTGGTCAAGCAGCTAAGAATTAAAAAACAACTTTTATAAATATGCATTCTTCCTCCCTGCCATTGTACAGCTAAATTACCAGCCTAATTTCCAAAGGAGCTGTAGCACTTTATAACCTTGTCATTCAGCCATTCAATGGAAGTTCACAAGCATTTTTTAAATATGCTGCATATAAATTACCTTGAGGGAATTATATACTGAACCTATGGATGTATAGATGGATGTAAGGAAGGCGCGTGGAGTAGAGAGGAAGCACACTGTGCAGATGGTGCCAGAAACAGTGATGACTCAGGACTCAATGAAGAACACAACATAAAAAACACACATAGGGACTATTAAGTCAGTGTTATAATATCTCTGGTTTCTGTTTCTGTATTTTTTACAGTATTATGCCATTATTACACATTCATCCTTCTATTTTTTTTAAGCAATGATCATCTCCTTCACATTAAATTTTAAAGCAACAATATGCAATCTTGTCCACTTCCTCCACAGTTGGTCACATTCCCACCACAAAACCTTGTTCATTTTGATAAGCTGTCTACCTTGAAAAGTTATCAAGCCTGAGGCTGAGGTAACTGGCAACTGTCAAGCCTCTACAGGCACTGATGAAGCAGATGGTGAACACAGGCGCAGAACAGTGGGCAGACTTTTTACTCTTTCACAGATAATGGAAGAATGATGGAAATTGGCAATCGACTCTAAATTTGTTTTGCAAGTCTGGATAAAGCAAATTACTGTGTTTCCTGTAAAGTAGTAAGAGGGAGCCATTTGTCCTTCTACATTTTGAGTAAGAACTGTGTTTGCTTTCATAAGATCCACATGTATACTGGATTCTGACAAGGGTGTACCTCGCTACCTCTTCTATTTGAGACTCTAATAGACAAGATATCAAGGTGAAGCTGAGCTCTGGAGAGTGTCAGGTTTGGTGACGATGTGGTGGTATGTCTGCTATGCTGATGATGTTGTTTAATCCAATTTGAATGAGGATCATATTTGAGCAGGCATTCAGGTCGAAAACAGCCCTGCATTAAAATGATGCAAGGAGCTGCGTTGGTGGGGTGTGTTGTTTCAAGTACCATGGAGACTATGGAATATTATCCTGGAAGTGCAGTTTGAGTAACAGATCTGTAAAATAAAGCATTCACGTAACAAAGTAATCTGCCAAGAATGTGCGCTTGCATGTATTTGATTGATCAACACAATGCCTGATTGGCCAATAAACTGTATTGTGTTGTGACAAAAGTTGAGCCAGGTTAAACTTTTTTAACCGGCACCCTCTCCATCGAGGCCCCTGCTCACCCAACACAGCAGTCCCATTCAAATGAATAAGGGGGCTGCATTTTTCCATGCAGTGCTGATGTCTGTCTGAACACAGCCTTAAGTCTGAAACCATGGCTCTCTTCTGGAAAAATGACAGATCACTCAATCCAGGTGAGGGGCAAGCAACTTCCCAAGTGATGGAGCTCAGATATGTAAAAGTTTATTAATAATGGCAAAAAAAAAATGTTCATCAGTTCCAGTAATGCCAGCTTATCTGAAGGTGGCAGTGAAGAGGGAACTGAGATATGCAAAGCTCTCGACCTATTGGTCAACCTTCTCTTCAACCCTAACCCACAGATGGAAGCTTTGGGTAGTGATTTGGGTAGTAATTACCGATACAAGCAGCTGAGATAAGGTTTTTCCCAGTAATTGCGACCTCAAGCCACTGTTACTTTGAATCTAGGAGGTACCTTGTCAGTACCTTAAAAGTACAGTATATTTAAGTGCATAATTGGAGTGCTGGATGTAGACTCCAGGGGAGACTGAGCTTAGGGAATCCCCCTAAAGATTTGGAGAAAGTTGCAGAGACAAATGATGTTTGTGCTTCTCTGCTCATTGTTTCATCACAAGGACTCGGTTTGAAAATGGATGAATAGATGGAGGACTGAAAATCCTCATCTGGCCACTATTTAGCTTCACAGTTCTTTTGTTTCTTGGTGCATCATGCAATTGTTGGTATACCTATGATTTCCCTGTATTTTTTTGCATATTGTAGTTTAAACTACAACAGACAGATCAACCTTTACTAAGTCTTCATTCATCACCAGAAAGTCTAATAAAGGTCATCTAGAAGACAATCAGTGGCACTATTTTCATAAGTGCGACATTTGGAGAATCCGTCTCCCTGTGTCTCTGAAGAATGGTGAGAGAGCGATGACCCGAGGTCCTCCATAAATATTTGAGAAGCACACATTACTTCACCAGCTGCGCAGCGAAATGAAAATAAAGCACTTAAAGCCGGGCTCATACCTGCTTTATTAAAAAGCTGTCTTCAGGACTGGAGAAAGATGAGATGTCCTGACAGATGGGAGGGGCGAGCGATGGAGTCACCCTGCCACCCCCACAATTCAGGCTGACAATGAGGAGGACGCAGTAAGATAAAGGGAGGGAGGAGGAGAGAAAAAAAACGTTGGTGTAAAGAGAAAGAATGAACGAGGAGGCCATTGCTGTTTTTTTGTATTTCCCAAAAGTGAGACTAAGAATAAAAGTCTAAAAGTCTTGCTTCATTAAGCGTGACTTTGCACTCCCGCTCCAGATTGTCCTCACTCAACTAACCTGTGACTCCTTCAGTTTGGATTAATGAAGTCTGGCTTGTGCAGTCAAATGGTGGCCACACAGCTTAATATCAGGCTGAGTAGAGGGATGCACATTTCAAGTCATCAGTGGCAGAAAATAATTTGCGGTTTCCTTTACAGTCACACAACAAGAGATGATAATGCAGGTTTTGAAACGTGCAACTAAATTATAGCCATAAAATGTGTCTGCTGACTACATCAATGCAAGAATAAGGTCTACAAATAGAGATGGAAGTGAACTGAAGTAACCAAAGTAAGCCTAACTTACTGAGATCTATTCATGAAATACCAGACACACTGACATAAAGAAATAAACAGTGAGAGAGAAATATAGACATGTAGAGAGATGAAAGCCCAAGGAGGAAGCAGGAAAGCTAACACGGTGTGTGTGTGTTCATGCGTGTATGTACGAGATGAGAATGTAGTGTGTTAAGCACAGCCACAAGCTTTGGTAGATCATAAATAAAGCATGTGCCAGTGAGGGAGGGCTTTCTGTTGCTGTGCAGCTGTAGTGGGCAGCTGAAGAACGTCAAACATCAGGTCTAGAGCTGCTGGGATATTTACTATGTGTAACTACCTGGTATACACGATAGAGCTCATCATGCATTCAACAAATCGGTTCCAAATGGCACACGTGTCTGAGAGGGAGAGAGGACAAACAGGACAAGGAAGGCTGTAGAGAGAAAAGAGGGATTTTTATTCAAGGCAGAGTGAGGCACATTACAATGCCTCCCACACTCATATCAAGGCCAGGGCCGAGCCATGTGTTCGTATTCACACACAAGAATAAGAACATGCACCCACACAGAAAGCCAAGTCAAGGTGTTGCACTGGGCTGCATAGGATAACAGCAGTGGGCTGTTGTTTCTGCTCCTGATAGCAACAAAGTCCATGAGGAGCAGCTCTAACACACCACAGATAATGTTGTATGCTTTGATACATAAGTAAATCTCTCTCCATGTGACATGCTGCGTTCTCATCTCCCCACTGCGATTCATCCCTTTTTACTTCAGCCGTTCTCTTTCTTGCCGGTATGGTTGCTATGCACAAATGCACGTGCACACACACACACACACACACACACACTCAACACTTCTTGTTTTTGACTAAATTATGACAGTGCTGCAGGGCAGGCACTGTGCCAAACTATACACCACTGCGATCAAATCGTCTTGAGAAAGAGTGAAGGGGAGACAAAGAGAGGATAAAAGAGAGGGTGAGATACAGTTTCAACTGCAGTTAGTATTCAATAGATTGGATACAAATAGGGACATACATTATGCAACATGTGTTATTCTCCAGTTGATGTGTGGTCAGTAGCCACAGACTGCACTCTGTGCTACGCTGGCCAGCATGATGAGGTTGCTCCAACCTTCCCATCCATCCAACAGCACATATCATGGTGTAACATTTGTCTGACATTTTGTTTAACATTAGAGGGCACATTCAGTCCATATGGAACACACTCAAATACTGCAAAATGTATGTGTAGGTGGCACTAATGACCAAGAGGCACAGAATATTCTGCAAAAAGACAGTGGGAAATTTTAGTCTGCAGAGGTTAGTGTCACCATATGCAGCAGGAGGCTAGCTGCCACCATTATTTAGCCACTTAAATGCCCTTCCACCTTTCTTCAATGCTCCTAATGGGTAAAAATAACACACAGAAAGAGAGCAGAGAGAGCCCCAAATCTCTCTGAGCATGCGTTTACATTCAGGACAGTGCTGCAGGGGCAAACAAGCTCCTCCATCTGCCCTGCACCAAGTGGCTTCCGGCAATAACACACATACACTCACACAAACAAACGGAACAGTGCTGTAGGGAGAACGGAAGGGAAGTGCTTAGGACACAGCAGACAGGATAGATAGAGACAGGAGAAGTGGTTTAAATTTACAGGTCAGTCGAGAGGCAGCAGGAGCAGAGCAGCTGGTCTGAAGCAAAGAATTTACACACAGTATATAAATGAACATACACACACATACAGTAAACTTTCAGAGCTACTATGCTATTTGACTGGAAGTTTCTGGATGAGAGGTGCAGCCTACAACACGTTTAGCCGAATAAGAATTCCAGTTTCAGGTAATTGACAGAGCTGCTTTCCTGTATATAAGCCAAGATAAATATTGATTCTCCACTGCTTTTGTGCATGTGTAAATAAAATGCATAAGGACAATCGTTATGGATCAGTTGTTGGCTCAAGTGGTTAGCTCATCTTTGGTGTCAAGATGTAATTTGAGCACCAGTTTTAAAAGACTTGTTTTATATGTATCAGCGTCTAGGGATGCAGAGTGGCTAGAGTTAGTCCTCTTCCACAGTTGACAGCCACTGGGAGAGCTAGTGGGCTGCACTGAAGGAGAAGCCAGCTGTGCTCTGACACAGCCTGGCTCCCCAAGAGAGAAAAACGTCCAACAGCAACCCTATGCTACTGGCTGCTTGAAGAGGGGAGAAATCTTGAGTTAGGATGGAGGGAGGGAAAGAAAATGCTCTCGAGAAAGAAGGAGAGCTAAAGCAGTTAAGGTTGAAAACAACAATGGGAGAGAAGTGCAGAGCAAGGGGCATCAGACTGTGATGAGGGAGGGCTGAGGAGGAAGCACTCTGCAAACACACACACGTGCACAAATATGTCTCGGGTAGGGTTGACAGCGGAGGGAACAGCATGACATGATTAATGGCAGGGTGCTGTATCCTTCCCCGATTTACATCCTCTCTGCTGTTCTCTAGTCATGCTCTCTGTGAATGACTGCAGATGGCAGAGGGATGCTCTGGCCTGCAGAGAGCCATGATAACTGTCATTAACGGGGAGTGAGAGCCCAGGAGGACCACCATGGATCAGCATTACAGGCCTGTCATGTCCATCCCCTGACAGCCAGGGCAAGAGTAAGCTGCTGGAAAGAAAGGGTCTGAATATCAACTCTGTCTTTGATGTGCGGATATGTTAAGTTCATTTCACAAATCGAATAACCAGGGCATTGTATGTAAAGGTGCTAGTTGTAGCATTTAACATCAATAATTAATTTATTAAAGACATCATGATGATCATTGTAGAGGAGACTGGTCTCTATTTTGCATTTTGCAGTGTGGGCCGTTAGGTCAAATTCTGAAGGAAATCTGCTGAAGTGGGTGATTATTATGCAGCACAAAAGAATCAGAGCTACTGTTCCTTCTGCACAAATGGAACAAAAGCTGTTCACAGTTTATCACACTGGCAAGCAGAGAGTTGAACGAATGAATGGAAAGTAAAAATATGTTTATCCTGTTGAGTCAAGCAGAGGAGGAAACTTGACTGAGGACTCAAGGATCCTTTTAGCAACAGGAAGCAACACAGTTTATAGGAAATGTAAATTGTGACGAGAACCAGCACTAACAATCTTCGCTTGAATCTTTTTAACCATTTTGTGATAAGACAACAGTGACATACTAATCATCACAATTAATTTAATAATGACAGAGAAATGCTACACATAGCTAAGACATGAAAAAAAAATCAAAAAATTATGTATATCATAAAATATATAAAGACATATATATTCATGTACTAGCAAAAGTTTGATTTTCATACGTTTAAATAGACAAGATGGAATGGAAAGGTAACATTGGGAAAGAGAAAACCCTAATGAAGGACACAAATGTTAATGCATCTCTGTCCTCAGTACTAGCAGTTTTCTCTTAACTGGATACTAATTTTGAACCACAAAACTGAGCAAAGTTGGTAATGGAAATCATGTGCAGCTCTTAAAAGAAGGCCGAAAGGACTGATGCAGTCAGTTAAATCAGTGGCTATCAAGGGTTTTCATGTGTATATTTGAACCACAAAATATTTTGTTTACAATCTATCTATAACTTTGTCATCCCAATCGTCCATACTGTAATTTTACTATGTTGGTCTATTCTGCACACAACATCTATTGCATGTCTGTCTGTCCTGGGAGAGGGATCCCTCCTCTGTTGCTCTTTCTGTGGTTTCTTCCATTTCTTCCCCATTAACGTTTTTTTTTTTTTTTTTTTTGGGGGGCTTATCTGAATCAAGGGTCTAAGGATAGAGGGTGTCATATACTGTACAGAGTGCAAAAGCCACTTGAGGCAAATTTGTGATATTTGTCTGTATAAATAAATTGACTTGACTTGAACTTCCTCGCCATTCAGTTACATGGACAGACAATAAATGATATTGAATTATTGCCTAGCCCAAGTTTCATTTAAGCTCCAACAACTCCTGATTTAACAACAATTGGTTTGAACTCATTCAGTTAATGTTTTGATATTTGGCTTAGCAGTAATCTAAAGTATAAAGTACTTAGGTAGGTAATTATTTGGTGCCTTAGTGGTGATGACCTAACCATATATCACTGCTCTCCAGGGTATGAGTCTGAAAAGGAGTCAATGCCTGGTAAAACCATTTTAATTTAGCTCACTATTGCTTTACTTATGAAAGAAGACGTTACTAGCAAGAGACAAATTATATTTTGTCATGTCCCATTTGCAAAGAATCAGATCCATAAATTCACATAAGCTAACAGCATTGTCATATTACAATTTACAAAGCAACTATATTATACTAACAAGATTATCCCTGGCTCTATAAATGCTCAAACTATTTTAACTGTATATAGCTTCATCTATGACTAGAGCATTTGCACACAGAACACAGCTCTGCACACACACTCCAGGAAGGAGTGATCGGGCCCTCATGTGTTTAGGCTTCTGGCTGATAAATGCAAATTAGATGCATGTGCAAACCATATGCAGATATAGAAATGTGCACTCGAGATGACATTTTCGCATGATACAGACAAAGGCAGTGTGTGTGTGTATGTTTGTGTGAGGATGTCTGTGCCTGTGTGTGTGTGTGTGCGTGTGTGTGTTTGTGTGTGTGTGAAGAAAAAACTGAAATACAAACATACCTGAGCAAAACAAGTTAGTGTGAGTAATGCTGACACCCATGCACTCATTATTCCTCCCATATTTTTCTGTTTCCCTGATGCTACTGTTAAGCACATACTCTCACTCTGACACAAATGCAGTGAATTCACACAGTCACACTTTTCACCCAAATGCCTTCTACCTGTCCAACCAATCTGAAGCAGTCCGTTTAAACACAAGAACACACGCGTACGTGTTTTTCCCTTCCTGTCATTTTATCGTCATCATAAAACATCCCTAAAATGATCCCACCGCACCTCAACCTCGCTTCGTAACTAGCAAACCTCTCCACTTCCATCCACCACCATATGAGATGCTGCTAAATGGCTCTCAGGGTGCTCTAGCATTCAAATTTAACAAGAAATGATACTCAGTGACAAGTTAAATGTTAAATACTGCATGGGACCCTCTCTAAAAAAATTAAGCATGCAACTGCGCACACACAAGCCTTCAACGAGTGTAAGAAAACCCACTTCCCCCACATCATCACACAGTGAGCACATAGAGGAGACATAGATGGTTCCCCTTGACTGCTTAAATCCACTTAATTCGTATTCTAGTTCCCCCAGAGGCAGACTTATGTAACTAAAGTGCTTGGTGTTACACATGGAGAGATGAATAATCAAATAGTCAGCGGTAGCTGGCTTGTACTGACCGAGTCAGTGAGAGGAGCTCTGAGAGTGAGTCAAGATACCATTTTTAGCATCTCTCCTCTCCGGTATCAGTACCACCTTGGTTATAGCCAGCAGTGGTGTGTCCATGTGAATGCGAGGGCACGTGTAAGCTTTCCTGTATGTGGAATGTGCATTATGCATCATGCTGTAGTGTGTATGAGAAAACGTGTGGTTTGTGTCTACATTAAGATACCATCCGTAACATGCTCACTAGCTGCTACTGCCACCTCCAGGCATCAGAGGAGACTGCTGTGTCTCCCACAGTGCTGCATTGTCAGCTTGTTGGTGTATCAGTGCTGCCTTCCAGGTCAGTCTGTCTTCTGTTTGCCCTGACAGTAAAGTGATGCGTATTAATTCTGTTCTTGGAATGCAGCCAGGTTATCACTACCCTTCACACACACACACACACACACACACACGCATCTGCTCCCTCTCCTGATGGGAGAGCTCTCCGTGGTGCTGAAGCAGTAGTAAGCCAGGTGCAAGCTGCAGTTGTCACTGGTGCAGAACACCACACATACTGGGCCATTTTCCCCCTGGCCGCACACAAACCAAGCCCCGGCCCGGGCATGTGAAGGCCGATGCAGTCAGGAGATCAAAAATCCTGCTACAGTGTGTCCGTCCCTGCTGACGTCTTACATAACGCCATGCAATGTGACGACTGACCTGGCCCCATAGTTGTTTTCCACTGTCTGGGTGTGTGTTTGCAAGTGTGTGCAGAGGTAGAGCAGACTGTGTTATCACATAGACCGGGGCGTAGGGAGGAAGTGCAGCTGTGGGGGGTGGCTTGAGGGGTGCTAAAGTGTGTTTTATCAGTCTACTCCTTAGCCTCAAAGACAGCATATTCAGCAACTACAGCTGATTTAATGCTGCATGTCACTGCCCTTTAAGGGACTCTAGCACTTCACTTTCCTTAGCACTGGCCATGAAAATGATTGGTTCCTCCTCACACGCCCCCCTCCATCGCCTAGACAACATTGATTCTCAGTCCAATTACTAGGAAGGAACAGGATCGCTAGTGAGGTGCAGCTCTAATGAGAAATGTAGATCATTATGACAGGGGAGTGATGGTCCAGACCCCGTCCTCTAGTCCAGCTGCATACAAGCTGTATGTACACTGTGTGCATGCCCACTAATGCCCCACCCTCCACCTGAAACTAACCAATCCAACGGCATGTGCTGATTCCATCCTGACCTGTCACTGAGGCTATCCGTTCAGCTGCCGTCAGCTGAAGAAAGAAAATATGAATGTTTCACTGCACATTCTTGAGGGGAAATTTTTAAAACCTGTTCCTCCAGGAAGAAAACACCAAGACAATTAAATTAGAGGATGCCCCAGAAGAGCCACAGTCAGCAGGCATTTTACCCAAAATTCAGCTCTTGCTTACAACTGATAGCCAGGTCAGCACTACACATTCACGCCGAGAACTGCTTTTGTCATTGTATTCCAAATATCTAAACACACTGCAGTGTATTTTAAAGCAGAGCAGAATATTATCAGGAACAGGTCAAGCATTATTTATTAACAAATCCTTCAAAGCCATGACATCATAGCATCAGTGATCTGGCGATTTATTTATTAATCTAAATGTTCTCTTAAGTTTTGCATCCAAAAACACTCTATGTAAGCGTAAAAGCATAAATTCTAAATATGACAGTGTACTCTTATCACTTGTCTTGCTATGGTGCTTTACACAATGAAACTGTATGTTTACTGACAGTCAAAATTATCTCTTGCTATGTCATAGAATTGTAAACACAGAAACTTCCTAAATGCACAGGGACTGCATCCCTCCTATAAATAAGCCATTTGACTTTAAATGGAGGCCCCTTTTAGTGTCCCATTCTGATGAACAACAGAGAAGAGATGCAAAGAATGAGAAGTGGGGAGTCACAGGAAGGTAGACATGGGTGGAATAATTGGACCAAGAGGGACCAGAGATCAATGAGAATGTGCGGTTTGGGGAGGACAGATAGGGCCTCAAACCTGAGAGCCACCGGGCTCACCGTCATTTGTATGCTCAGCACACTGCGCTCTATGCAGGGACTCTCTCAGTCCTGTTTACGCTTGCAAACAGTTATTTATTCTGCTCTAATTCAAGCCCTCACACAGGCTTGTAAGCACAGCCATGACTTCCTGCTCTGTGGTCCCGTAGCACTGCAGCAGCACCTGGGTTCTCGTTCGCCAAGGATCCCATCACCGCCGGCACCCAGGGGATGATTAAGCACTGCATCCAAATGGGCACCGAGAACCGCAGCCTGAAGCAGTAAGGCCAAACACCTCTGTCAGCAGGTCACCTCTGTCAGTTACACCACGCACACACCCTGATCATAGCACACACACACAGTACACACATGCACACACTCAGCTGCATGGATGTATGTGTAGGACTGCATATTCTGTGCAGGCACGTTTAACCCTCTTGTCACCAAGCTGTAAGAGACTGAATGTAAAACATATCTGAGATTCAAATCAGTTCAGGCTCACTGTGGTGGTGGTGGTGATGATGATGATGATGGTGTTATGGCAATGATGATGATGGTGGTGATTAAGAAATTAATGTATACATTGATTACAGCGTCAAGACACAGTGTATTGCCTTGCATCAAATACCAGATTCAGAGGAGATCACTCAGCTTGATTATAAAGAAACATAAAAATCACAAGCAGGTCTGCAGCAAATGGATAAACGCCCTCATCCAAGTCATTCATTGTTTGACCCTTACCTGTATCAAAGTGGGAGCTGAAGGCAAAACTGGGATTGAAAAACGCCGAAGACATGACAATCAAATGTAGGGCAAAGACCATCCTCCTCGTTGCGTTGCAGAAGACAGCAAAAGCCTAAACACGAAACGGTCAGGAATAAATTCCCGACTTAGGTGCGTTTAAGATTCAAGTAACCTGTAGTAGAAGCAGGAATGCGCAGCATTTTATTCCATCGCACTTCACAGAGAGCCCTCCGAAAATCCTGCTCCATTTACAGCTGGAACAGATTTGGAGACAGATGTTGACATTTTACCACATGTGTTAGTTTACTTGTTTGACAACAAAATCCCGTCTCGCGCCCTAATCGGTCACCCGGTGAAACGCTTATCCGTTATTTACACTGATTTTATACACTGTAAAATCTCGAGTGCTCCAAACATTTGATAATCTCCCATTTGCGTTCCTTTTCTGGTTGCTCCTTGTCCCGTATTACATGTAAAACGCCGTTTTTAGGGAGTGCAGCTGGTTCGTTTTAAAAAGATGCGTCGGTCAGCGATGCGCATTTGGGTTTCAGCTTCGGTACAGAAAGAATGAGCGACATCTTGAGACCAGCATCAAGCGACATACAGTATAAAGGTACTTCCGTTTACAGCTTTCAAAGTAAAACTTTATTTGCGTACCAGAAGGCTAATGTTTAATTTTATTTTGAATACACAATGGCGTAGTACTCCGGCTTTCTCTGGGACACTTAACGCAGCCATTTGTAGAGGAATCCTGCCAATGACCGTGCGTGCGCGCGTGCGTATATGTGTGGTTTTGAACAGGATATTTTAGCCTACTGAATATTTCCATAGGTTTTAACTTAAACTGGGGGCACACAGGCATCGCCATACCTCCTATCCTGAAAAGCCACCAGGTCTGTCCGGGGAGAAGCGAAGTAGGCCACAGAGGACCAGGCTCCTTAGAGAGACCAGTCCACAAACAGCCGGACAGCAGGCCGGTAACAAGGGCAACAGCATGGTTGGTTCAGAGACTCTTGAGCTCTGGGCCAGCAAAAGAGTCTGCACATTTCAGGCACATTTTTGAGATGCAGTGGGCAGGTTACTGGAAGAGACGTGCAGGTTGACAGCTGTGTGGGAAAATAGCTAATGGGCCAGGTGACTCGCAGAAGCGGGAAAACTGAACAGGGGGACTAGTGGACAGGTGAGGAAAGGCAGGCAGCACATGCGTCACCATGCCAAAAGGTACTGATGTAAATTACATGTTATTGCTATAAATGTGAAAGCTGAGAAGGTGAAACAAAGTTGACTCCAGTAGTGTGATTTGAAGTATGAAATGCGCATGCTTGAGGGCAAACAAGTGTTGCTTTTGCTGTGGCCCAACTGACATGTGAAATTCCTTTGAATCATGTTGGTTCTGTTGGACTTGACTATTTGGGTTTTCTGCTCAGTAGATTTGTGCGAACTATTTGTTGATCATTCAAACTGACTCAAATGAACAGACTCCAGATATGCTGCACCGTGTCTGCATTCTTCAGACAGAAATAATCTTTAAACCATGGCAGGCAGTCAAAGTGAGCATTGCTTATGCTACATTGCATTTATACCTAAAATTCCTGTTCCCCCATTTCTGTCCCTGTCTCTCTCCCCTCCCTGACTTGCCCCCCACCCCCCATCTCATACACACACACACACACACACTTATTTATTTATTTAAATTCTTGATTGAAGAAGCAATTGCATAAACGTAAAAAAAATACTCAAGTAGTCTTTAATATGTTCTTTGCATGCATTTCTGATGACAATAAATCCGGGAAATATACAGTACGGGTGTTGTTATACTGTTGAATGCACACTAGAGTGCAGCACTGGATTACTATTATGAAGACAGAGGGGGTACTCTTACTGATTGGAATATGTTTATAAAAAAGACACATACACACCCATGCACACACACAGGCACACGCAAAAAAGCAGCAACCCCAGATTTCACCAGAAGTGAGGGCTCAGCTCCTCTTTCTCATCAGCAGGATGCACCTGCAGGCCTCCTGTCTTTATTTAGCTTCATGTAAATTAAAAGGTTTAGTGTTAGTTCTCAGTAAAACAGCATCTGACTGGAAACACACTGATGATTTAATTATTATCCTTGTTATTTTTTCCTTGTGTTGGTGTACATGTTTGCAGAGCCACAGCTTATATCATGTTACATACTTCTAACTTGTGAAAAACTTGTGAATCGGATAAAGATGATTTATAAACTTCTAATCAAGCAAGGAAATATAAAGATTCAAAGATTATACAAACTTGGATGCATGGCATGAATCCCAATCATCCAACTTGACAAAGTAACAATTCAATCGCAGTTAAACTGGAGGAAATCTTTTCAGATCCTGACTGTAACATTTTTAGAGGGGTCGGGCTAATCACCTAAACTGATAATAATGATGACAAAGACAATGTGACAAACCATGCAGATTCAACCAGAGCTCCTCCTCCTGTCAGTCACTCTCAGTTTCAGTGTTGTATTAAATTGCTCCTCCAGCACCTCCTCTCCTCATCCTCCAAAGCCTCTAATCTGTCAGCAGTAAACTCACTTTCCAAGTTACAAGGCCATTCTCAGCACACACTGACAGCATGCTGGGGACCCTCTGCACTCTCATCACTGCTCTAACATGTAAGGAGGCTGACTTACTGCAGCTTTCACCTCATGTTGGATTCATCAGTCTGTGTGTTTCTCTTGACTCCATGTCCTCTTGTTGTTTCCAGGTGTGAGTGGTGTGACGGTGCTGACACAGAAGCCTCCTGTTGTGACGGTGAGGAAAGGAGAGACAGCCACCATGGACTGTAACCTGGGGACTGTTACTAACAGCGCTGCTCGCTGGTATAAACAGATTCCAGGAGGAGTTCCTCTGTTTGTATTAAGTTTTTATCACAGCTCGAGCTCTCCAACCTATGGCTCTGGTTTCTCCTCTTCCAAGTTCACATCTACTCATCAGTCAACATCAGATTACCGTTTGATCATCAACAATGTGGAGGAGGGAGACTCAGCAGTCTATTACTGTAAAACATGGGACGGCTCTGCTAAGCAGTACGCATCACAGTGATTTACACTGTGACAAAAACCTCCAAGCTAAACACTTCTGCTTTTTGAGTCTCTGACACATCTGGACTGAGTGTGAAGCCATGAACCAAAGCTTTCTGTAACTTCCCTACAAATACAATGGAAAATATATAATTTCCTTCATCTTAATGGATTCTCACTATTTCTTGCAGAAGTTGTGAAAATAGTATAACTACATTAACCTTGTTTCATGAGACAGGCCCTGAAGCTGCTACACAACTGTTACAGAAACAAACAGTTAACAGGTGAACCTGACAACAGGTCACTTAGATACACAGCATTCTGATTTGTCTTTAATTATTCAGTCAGAGCAATTTGGATTAATAGGAAACATATTTGCATGGTGAGATGAACATTCAGAAGAATAAAATACTGAGATGAAAGGTAAACATTACAGCTTTTAGCTGCACATAATAACATGGTGAGAACTTTGTAACACAATTCTTAAGACCAAAGGCAATATATTTATCCTGGTGTATATGATTATTTAAAGATTTAAAAAGGTTAACAGATATCACCCTTGCAGTAGATTATACTCACAGAAAAAACATCAGCAGGCTTCTAAACACAATGGAAAGATACATTTTCATGAACAACAATCAGAGATCAGTTGGAAGTGTATAACAGTGTTTACTGAGTTTAACAATAGAGAAGGACTTTGGCAATTAGAGCCATCGACGTGATGCTTCATCATTAAGCACAGGCCCATGAAGAGAGGAGATAAGTAGAATCCCCCAGAGTGTAGATGCTCGTGGTGGAGTAAAGCCAACAGAAGATGAAGTCTCTCTGTTGAATCACCTGGATCATCCTGAGGAACAAGGTGGAGATGGGGAGGTGGTGGACTGCACAATCGTAGGTCTGACAGACAGATTGGCAGAAACACAGTGATATTTAAAGAACAGCATCCGAGGACTGATTGGCTCGAGGAACATGGGCAGAAAGCTCATTGGCCAGATATGGTGATGTCAGAATTGTGAATGAAAGGGATTTTGAATGCGTGGGAAAGTGGACATGAAATAGCAGATCGGAGCGAGAAATTAACAGGAATTACAACAGAAAGAAAAGTCAAAACGTCACTTAAAATATATGTATAAAATATATGAGCAGATCGGAGCGAGAAATTAACAGGAATTACAACAGAAAGAAAAGTCAAAACGTCACTTAAAATATATGTATAAAATATATGTATACATAAAGTGTAAAATAAAAGTTTTTTTTATAAGGAATTATTCACAGTGAAACCACATGATGTAGTTTAATTATAAATGGAAATGGTGTTGAGTGTTGAAACTCCTCCTCCACTTCTCCTCTCCTCAGCGTCTTTATAAGCTTCAGTCTCTCTTCTCCTCACACTCCAACCCTGCTCACCTCTCAGCTGGACAGTAAGGGACGTTTACACCACACACTGACATCATGCTGGGGACCCTCTGCACTCTCATCACTGCTCTAACATGTAAGGAGGCTGACTTACTGCAGCTTTCACCTCATGTTGGATTCATCAGTCTGTGTGTTTCTCTTGACTCCATGTCCTCTTGTTGTTTCCAGGTGTGAGTGGTGTGACTGTGCTGACACAGAAGCCTCCTGTTGTGACGGTGAGGAAAGGAGAGACAGCCACCATGGACTGTAACCTGGGGACTGTTACTGACAGCGCTGCTCGCTGGTATAAACAGATTCCAGGAGGAGTTCCTCTGTTTGTATTAAGGTTTTATCACAGCTCGAGCTCTCCAGGCTATGGCTCTGGTTTCTCCTCTCCCAAGTTCACATCTACTCATCAGTCAACATCAGATTACCGTTTGATCATCAAAAATGTGGAGGAGGGAGACTCAGCAGTCTATTACTGTAAAACATGGGACGACTCTGCTAAGCAAAACGTATCACAGTGATTTACACTGTGACAAAAACCTCGTCACTATACACTTCTGCTTTTTGAGTCTCTGACACATCAAATGTCGCTAAGAGTAAGTTCCAATCAGGGAGATTGACTATCTTCACACTTACTCCATTATTTGTTCTCCCTCACTCTGTCTGTTTCTGTTCCCACTTCCAACTCATCAGTTTTCTGAGGGCGTTTACTCTTTCAGTTAAACCAATAAGATGTTTCCACGACCTCCGTGAGCCACTCATCTCATTGCTGTCAAAGCTTAAAATCTGTTAATTTTTTTGCTGCTGTCAACTGTCGTTTAAGTGTCAGATTGATGCAACCCTCCTCTACCATATTCACCTCCGGTCTTCATCCCAACCAGTCCTCCCAGTTGGTCCTTCCAGTGAGTCCATCAGAAGTCCCACACCACATCTCCTCCATCCAGATCTTTAGCACTGGTCTTCTCCCCTTCACCACCACCAGTGTCTAGACTCCATCAGGGGAGTCTAGACACAGCCCACGGCATCACTACCCCCTTAAAATATGGCGCCACGACGGTGTCTAATCGCCAAACACTCTTCGATTTCTTCAACCTTCTTATTGTGCACTGCAATGTCAATAAATGAATTTCATTATTCTTTAAGCATCTCTGCAATTAAGTCTCTTCTGATTTGAGTTAAGGGTGCTTCTTTGCTTTACATTGGTAGCATTATTCTTTATTTTTTCTATGCTGTGTTGAGTGTTGAAACTCCTCCTCCTCCTCCACTTCTCCTCTCCTCAGCGTCTTTATAAGCTTCAGTCTCTCTTCTCCTCACACTCCAACCCTGCTCACCTCTCAGCTGGACAGTAAGGGACGTTTACACCACACACTGACAGCATGCTGGGGACCCTCTGCACTCTCATCACTGCTCTAACATGTAAGGAGGCTGACTTACTGCAGCTTTCACCTCATGGTGGATTTATCAGTCTGACATAAAACAGGCTTTAAATGTCACTGTGTTTTGCCACTTAACATTTTTAGTCATAGAAAGTTTACAGAAGCTGCTCTGAATTGTCAAAATGTGATGAATGTGTTTCAGACACACAGGTAGTGATGACTGTTACACTTCCAGATGAAGTAAATCTGATGGTAATCTAACTACAGTAATTATGTTTCATTAAGCAGACCCAGAGGTCGACTGCTTCACAGTGGTTCAAAAGACAAACAGTTAATGTGCAGCTAAAATACGACGGGCAATAAAAATACCACATTAACCCCCCTATTGGGTTGATTAGATTTTAATAGTATTAGTCAGAACAATTTGTATTAATAGCAAACATGTTTTCCTGCTGAGAGGAATATTTAAAAACACTGAGATGAGAAGTAAAAATTTACACTCTGCCTAGAATGTGGTTCGGACGTGTGGATCTTAAGTGATTTTAAGCTGGCTGCAACTCCACGTGGTTTACCTCCACTGCTGCTAGCTTAGCTAGGTTTGTTTTTAGCCCGGCGACTAGGCTAGCCGGTCGCTTTTACCAAGGATTTTAAGCTTGTAGCACTTTTATGGACTTTACTGTGGACTTTAAGCTTTGAAGCACTCTCACGGACTAAATGATAGCCTGATGGCTGAGTGTGGATCTTGTCACCTTACCGTCTCAAAGCTGAGGAAAAGTATCGCCTATCTGGAAGCCGAGCTCAGAGAAAAGCTCGTCCTGGAGTTCTCCACCGTCGCCTCGGCCCAGGCAAAACACCTGGCAGTCCTCAGCTCCTCTGGCTGCGGCAACCGGACTACGACCATCCCTTCTCACTCCCCTGACTGCTCCACTCCAGCACTGGACAATGATCCCACTCTTCCGTGGCTCGGCTCCATCATCACTGGCGCCCCGAGCATGAAGCCGTTTCAGCTAAGTCTGAAGATCCGTGGCTCCTCATGGGTGCAAAGCCTAAAGCCATGGCCATTTCTACTCCGTGCCGAGCCCCAGTGGATGTCACTCGCCGGCGGGGGAGGTGAGAAGGCTCCGTGAGTTTGACTCCACGCCAACCAGAGCTCTGGACTGTAGCCTGTAAGGACAGACATGGTGCAAAGCGCCCGCCTCCTCCTCCTTCACATCGGGACCTGCCGCTGGCCAACAGGTTTGACATCCTGGACACGCAGGACTTTCCTCCACTGGAGGGATGCTCCTTCTTCCAGCGGGCAAGTCTTCCTCCTCCTCTCGCCGCAAGGTACTGAAAGAGGCCGTGATCAGGAGAAGCTCTCATTCGTCCTGAGACGGCAGAGAAGTCCTCTGCTAAGGAGGACACCGCAGCAGTCCCCGGCCACGACTATCCCAGGGACGGCTGATGGAACTCGGCGGTCTCCACGATCACCGACTCCGCCTCCTCTCATCCCCCCAACTACGCTGATCATTGGAGACTCCACAGTGAGGAATATCCGCTTCGCTAATGCGGTCACAAGCTGCTTTCCCGGAGCTACGACCCCCGACATCCTCGAAAAAATCCCCGGACTTCTGGCTGCACTCCCGACCACTATCACGAAAATCATAGTCCATGTCGGCACCGACGACACCGCCTGTCAGCAATCGGAGCTGACGAAAGCAGACTTCATCCACCTCTTTGACCTGCTCAACAGCACCGCAAAGCGTGCTTTCATTTCAGGTCCAATTCCTACACTGGGTCGGGGTATTGGCCGTTTTAGCAGGATCCTCAGCCTTCATACCTGGCTCCAGTCTGTCTGCAGCACCCATGACGTTGGTTTTATTCACAACTTTAACTTATTCTGGGATCGTTCTTCCTTGTTTGCAGGAGATGGTCTTCACCCAAACAAGTCAGGTAAAGCTAAAGATCTGGGCCAGAACCCTACCTCCAGTCTCAACCTCAAATCTGAAGCAGCACAGACTTTTTTTAAGATGTCTCTTCTCAATGTAAGATCCCTCTCTAACAAAACGTTTATTTTAAATGATTTTATCTCTTCTACTGATTTAGATTTTATGTTCTTAACTGAATCCTGGTTACGTCCTGGTGATCACAGTCAGCTGGCTGAATTGTGCCCTCCTGATTATGACTGCTTTAGCCACCCTAGGCTTTGTGGAGGTGGGGGCCTTGTTACTGTCTATAGGAAGCATTTAAAGTGTAACCTCATAGCTTGCAATGATTTTTCCTCCTTTGAAGTGCTCATGTTTAAACTTGATGGCCCCCCGGTCATATTTGCTATTATTTATCGCCCCCCTAAACCAGCTGGCTCCTTCTTGTTGGAACTCCCTGAGTTTTTATCCAGTCTTGTGTTAAATTATGATAGAATTCTTCTTTGTGGTGATTTAAATATTCATGCTGATGACTCTTCTAATGCCCTTGCTGCTGATTTTTTAAATATCACTAACTCTTTTAACTTTCAACAACATGTGTCTGGCCAAACTCATTCCCGTGGCCACACCTTGGACGTAGTCTTTAGTCTGGGTGTGAAAACCCCATCTGTGGAAACCAGGGACATTTTTGTATCTGATCACCTATGCATTGTTTTTAACTGTGAATTACAGGCTGCTAGTACTGTCTTATCCCGCTCTAAGTACACACGTGTCCTTAATGAGCATAGTGCCTTAAAATTCTGTACACTGTTCAATTCTCCTGGCAGTGTGTTTCCCGATTCCTCCAACACCAACGATTTGGTTGATTATTTCAACTACCTGTGTTCTTCAACCTTAGATCTCATAGCTCCTCTAAAAAATAGACCAAACTCAAAGACTAGAAAACAGCCATGATTAAATGACAGTATTCAAAGCTGTAAAAAGAAATGCAGAAGAGCAGAACGCAGATGGAAGAAATCAGGTCTCCAGGTCCACTTTGTGGCCATGAAAGAGTTATTACGCCTTTATAATAGGATGGTGAAGGATGCAAGAACATGCCATTTCTCTGCACTTATTTCTGCCCATCAGCACAACCCCAGATTCCTGTTTAAGACTGTGGATCAGTTAGTTAACCCTGCCTCTCCTTGTGCCCCTGCTGAGTGTGATGCTGATTGTGAAAAGTTTCTTTTGCACTTTGCTGGAAAGGTGGAGTTAATAAGATCTGATATCACCCCCAATCCTGCCTCTTTAGATATGGATCACCCGCTCAGGGATTCTTTGAGCAATTTTTCTGCTGTTACTCTGCCTGAACTCTCAGACATCATGTCTCTTATGAGAGTGTCCTCCAGCCCTCTGGACAAAATCCCAACTAGGTTTCTATTGGAAGTTATGGATTGTATTGCACCCCTTTTACAAATTATTTTTAACAGCTCGCTGTCTACTGGCTGTGTCCCCGATTTCTTTAAAACAGCTTGTGTCCAGCCAGTCCTAAAAAAACCTGGGCTTGATCCCACCCTCCTGGATAACTTCTGCCCAATATCCAAATAGCCTTTTATTTGAAGATTCTCGAAAAACTCGTATCTAAGCAGCTTCTTGCTGCTGTGGAAAACAATAATACTTTTGAAAAGTTCCAATCTGGCTTTCGTCAACACCACAGCACTGAGACAGCCCTTCTCAAAGTCACTAATGACCTTTTAATGAATGCAGACGCAGGCATGTGTTCAATTCTTGTGCTGTTGTGCTGCCTTTGATACAATTGATCATGGCATTCTTTTAGATAGACTGAGGCATATCTGGCACTGCACTAGACTGGTTCTCATCTTATCTGTCCAATAGGAAATTCTGTGTCAGCATTAATAACTTCATGTCATCCTTTTTCCCATATTAAGTACGGTGTGCCTCAAGGTTCAATTCTGGGACCAATACTTCATGCTTCCTTGGGTGATGTAATCTACAGACATGGTATTTCTTTCCGTTGTTATGCGGATGACACACAGTTGTACCTCCCTGTCAAGCCCACTGACCTTAGTACGCTGAGTTCTCTGCAGGACTGCCTGTCTGACATAAAAATTGGATGTCGATAAATTTTCTTCAGCTCAACTCAAATAAAACTGAAATCCTTGTTATTGGGCCCCAACACATCACTAAACAAATACTGCCATCTACTGGTAACCTGTCACAACATATCAAGCCTGTTGCAAGAAATCTTGGTATCCTGTTTGATAACAATTTATCAATTTAGCAACATATCACTAAACTTGTCCAATCATGTTTTTATCACCTCAGAAACATTGCAAAAATCTGATCTATTCTAAATCTTAGTGATGCAGAAACTGTTGTACATGCTTTTATCTCCTCATGCCTTGATTATTGTAACAGCCTGTTCACTTGTCTTAATCAAAAAACTTTTACATGACTGCAGACTGTACAGAACTTTGCTGCTCGGCTGTTAACCAGGACCAAGAAGTACAACCACATAACGCCTGTTTTAGCCTCTTTACATTGGCTCCCTATTTGTTTTAGGATTGATTTTAAGATCTTATTGATCACTTTTAAGGCTCTTTATGGCCTGGCTCCAGACTATATTTTAGACCTTGTAATCCCTTATGAACCTTCACCTAGTTTGAGATCTTTGGGCAGGGGTCTCCTGTCTGTTCCTGAGTCCAGGTTGAAAACTAAGGGGGACAGAGCTTTTGCTATCAGGGCCCCGAGGCTCTGGAACAACCTGCCCGAGGAAATTAGGTAGCAAATTAGATATCCTGATTTTACCTGAACTGGTTGTTTATTTTACTGTTTATTTTATTGCATTTATGTATTTTATTTCTTTATATTTCGTCATTCACTGTGGTATTTTATTTCTCTTGTTGTGAAGCACTTTGTACGCGTTTTGATAAGTGCTCTATAAATAAAGTTTTATTAATATTATTATTATTATTATTATTATTATTTACCTAGATAATATACAACTTAGTGAGAACTTTATAACACAAACTTGAAAACCAATGACATTATATTTATCCTGTGGTCTGTATGTCAACCAGTTTGGATTATTAGGAAAAATGTTTGTTTGGTGGGAAGAAAATTCAGACGTGTGAAGATACAGAGATTAGAGCTTAATGGTTTTTCCTCCACACCTTCTAATTATAGAACAACAATTAAAGATGAAAATGAACTGATGTATTGATGATGTGATTTATTGGAGTATTTGAAGATGGACTGAAATGGAGATTTAATCAGGAAATCAGTCTGACTTTTACACCACACACTGACATCATGCTGGGGACCCTCTGCACTCTCATCACTGCTCTAACATGTAAGATATTCTTCTCTTTCCTTTTACATGTTCACACAGAAACCTTTCACTCATGTATTTTTCTGTGTATGCTGACAGATGTTGATGCAGTGAAAGTGCTGACCCAGACGCCTGCTGTCCACACAGTTTCTACAGGACAAGAGGTTGTTCTCAGCTGCAACATTGAGAGAGATGATGGAAATTATGTCAGCTGGTATAAACAGGTTCCTGGTGAAGCTCCTCTGTATGTTCGGAGATTTTACCATAGTCACAGTTCACCCAGCTTTGCAACAGGATTCTCCTCAGACCGATTCAACTCTAAATCCTCATCGAACATAGATTACCAGTTCATCATTAAGCGGTCAGAGGCAGGAGACTCTGCTGTCTATTACTGTCAAGCATGGGACGACTCTGCTTCTGCAGCTGTATCACAGTGATTCACACTGACAAAAACCTGAATGAGAGACTCACTACAGCTTTCGTGAATTCTGAACAAAATTACATAACTAAAATCAGTAAACCTGGAACAAAACAAGGAATACTCAGCCAAGTCATCTAATGAGATAAAAGAGGTTGAAAAATTCTCATCCACGCATTTGACCAAATGTTACTGGATTGGCTGAATGTCACTCTTATTAAGAAAACATTTTGAACACCATCACTCTGAAGTTACTGATGATATCTGGACTTTCAACACCAAAACCATGAAAACAAAAGGAGCAACAGAAGATTCAGAATCAGTCCTTAAGTCCAGCAGTGTTTTGGAATATAAGCAGACTGATGAAGGGACCGAGATGTTGACAGTGAAAGTTGGTCTCAACAGGATGTTTCAGTTCCACTCCCCTCATCAGTGAGAGTCAGGAGGTTTTTGTACAGCCGTGTGTAAAAACTGAATCACTGTGGTATTCGGACAAGGAACCAAGCTGATTGTGACAAGTAAGTACTTTTTAACTGATCACAGAACAAGACAGATTTTCTGTTTCTGATTCAAATTAAGAGAAAATAATCAACTTACTGTACATGATGCTAATTATTTAAAATATTTAACATGTTTTACAAATTTTTCTACTAATATATTCTACAAATAATCTAGTCTTTTGATGGCTGAGGACTTTTTTAACAGTTGGGCAACATTTACAAGATTGTATTTATGACTGTGCTTGTACATTGTAAAACCCTATGTTACATAATCTTTCAAGAGTATTTTACATTGTGATGTCAATACTAAATTACTGTGCTTTTAATGTTCATTTACAAGTCTTTCAAATTTTAAGGATATGTTTGAAGTGACCTGAATATCACTGTGGCTGTTGGAAATTAAATGTTGTTTTTTCTTTGGTGGTTGGATAGACATCACCAAAGCAAAGTGACCACAGATACATTGTAATTTTGTCAGAGTGAAATTATCATATTAGAATTCTAATACCATTTTGTAAGACGTGGAGGGAGACTTTGGGAATTTGTTTCCAACATAACAAATTATACAGAATCAATAATTTTGTGATTGTTAGATTTTGTTTTAAAGAGGAACTCTGCTTATGTATTAGGTAATGATTTCTAGATGTTTCACCAATTTAAAACACTTGACTCAAGCGTGATTGTTATAATGTCAACAGAGCTAATGAATTAATCTGTTAAAGTCATGCTTTGTGTTAATAACTTAATTTAATGATTTGATGAATGTCCTCTGTGTATTTTCAGGCTCCAGCCTCCCTCCTCCTGTCCTGACTGTCTTCCCTCCGTCCAGTGCTGAGCTCCAGTCCAACAAAGCCTCTCTGGTCTGTCTGTCCAGTCAGTCTGTGCCTTTTGCAGATGTGAGCTGGTTGGCTGGTAGGAGTCCAGTGAGCAGTGGGATCTCTACCAGCACCGCTGTTCAGCAACCAGACCAGACTTTCCAAATCAGCAGCTATCTGGCCATCCAGACGTCAGACTGGAACAAGGATAAGGTCTACACATGTAAAGTGTCTATGGGCTCCCAGACTTCAGAGAAAAACATCAACAAGTCAGACTGTCCCACTGAATAATAGTAGAGGAGCAGAATGACCATTTCAAATCTGCTTCCTTACTGTTTGTGCTGTTTGCTCATTACGAGGTTTACATGTTAGAAAAGATGTGTCTGCATGCTTGTAATAAATGTTGTGACAGTTAGGTGGAGGTGTTGTATCAGCTTTGCAATTGCTGCATTTTTCAAGAATCATTCAATAAAAAAATTAAAAACTGTGAATAAAAAGTGTCTGTATTTATTTGTACTCATGAAAGCATCATTTAAAACGATAATGTTCTACACAATTTTGTAACCTTCATTAGATTTTATTTTTCTCCTGATGTTCATCTCACTGTTAATTACAGTTAAGGGCACAGAGATGACAGATATATTTCTGTTGAATTCTTACTTGAATATGTATATTTAAATTCATAAAACTACATTATTAGGTGTTAGTTTGCAGTCAAATCACATCAGAGAGATTAATATTTCTTTGCCTGGTTTCAGTTGCTTGCAGACGTTAAGACGTTAGAAAAATCAGATAAAATGAGCAAATGAAACTGAGCTTTCATCCTCCGTCAGTGAAGCGTCACCTCTGTACTCCTCCCTCTCTTCCTTCCCAGGATGCACCTGCAGGCCTCCTCTCCTTATTTATAGCTCCATGTAAATGAAGAGGTCAAGTGTCAACTCTCTGTACAATCAGAGGGAACTGTCTCTGACTGGAAACACACTGATGGTTTAATTACTGTCATTTGGTCAGTCACAGTTTCCCTAATGTGAATTATGTTCATGTGTGCAGAGCCAAAGCTTATATCCTGCAGTAGATGTTTCTTGTTAAAATATGAAAAAGTTGTATATCAGATATGAAGATGAATTTTCTCCAACTAAAGCAAGCAAATATAACAATTCAAAAACACAACTGGATCGGTGAATCCTATTTATCTATGACAATAAAACTGCAGGAAGTCTTTCTCTGATCATGACGTTGTAATATTTGGGGGTCAGCAGGGAGACATTGCCTACATTGACAATAATGGAGACAGAAAAGACTTTTCCCTTTACAGAAGATAAGAGACCAACAAATGCAAACCATGCAGATTCAACCAGAGCTCCTCCTCCTGTCAGTCACTCTCAGTTTCAGTGTTGTATTAAATTGCTCCTCCAGCACCTCCTCTCCTCATCCTCCAAAGCCTCTAATCTGTCAGCAGTAAGCTCACTTTCCAAGTTACAAGGCCATTCTCAGCACACACTGACAGCATGCTGGGGACCCTCTGCACTCTCATCACTGCTCTAACATGTAAGGAGGCTGACTTACTGCAGCTTTCACCTCAGGTTGGATTCATCAGTCTGTGTGTTTCTCTTGACTCCATGTCCTCTTGTTGTTTCCAGGTGTGAGTGGTGTGACGGTGCTGACACAGAAGCCTCCTGTTGTGACGGTGAGGAAAGGAGAGACAGCCACCATGGACTGTAACCTGGGGACTGTTACTAACAGCGCTGCTCGCTGGTATAAACAGATTCCAGGAGGAGTTCCTCAGTTTGTATTAAGGTTTTATCACAGCTCGAGCTCTCCAACCTATGGCTCTGGTTTCTCCTCTCCCAAGTTCACATCTACTCATCAGTCAACATCAGATTACCGTTTGATCATCAACAATGTGGAGGAGGGAGACTCAGCAGTCTATTACTGTCAAACATGGGACAGCTCTGCTAAAGAGGAGGTATCACAGTGATTTACACTGTGACAAAAACCTCGTCACTACATGCTTCTGCTTTTTGAGGCTCTGATACATTATGCTGTGAGAAAAATTCCTAGCAAGGAATTTCTCTGACATCTCTAAATGTGCATGTAAAGAATTTAATTAATGATGTCTTACAGTTTTTTTTTGCTCAAGCCTGCTCAACATATATTATTTCTATATTGTGGAAGTTGTGATTTTTAATTTCAGTTGTGGTAAATGTGTTTGTTTGTTTTTTGGTTATTAGTAAAGTTACCCAACAGTATACTCAAATAAATTTTAAAAAATGAAATACATAATATCTCCTAGTATTGATAAAAAAAGACTATGTATAGAAAATAACAACAGAGTGAAAATATTGAATTTCTCTTTAAGAGGGATTTAATAAAGTATGTCATCTTCTTCTTCTTCTTCTTCTTCTTCTTCTTCTTCTATGCCCTGCTCATCAATAAACATTGTTTATTGTGTGTATTTAATATGAGAAAATTAGTATATCTTGATCTTAAAACCCAAACCACATATTCATTTGTATGATTAGTTTTAAAGAGAAAATATGCCTGATAACACTCCTCCATGTATGCAAGCAAAATATGCAGACTTTCAAATATAAAATTAAGATTTATGGTCATAAACAAAATAAATTACGAAACATGAGATTATATGAAATGATCTCAGGACATGACATTAAACCACGTACAGAATGTTTTTCATTCACTATTGAAAACAGTGTTGAGTGATGAAACTCCTCCTCCTCCACTTCTCCTCTCCTCAGCGTCTTTATAAGCTTCAGTCTCTCTTCTCCTCACACTCCAACCCTGCTCACCTCTCAGCTGGACAGTAAGGGACGTTTACACCACACACTGACATCATGCTGGGGACCCTCTGCACTCTCATCACTGCTCTAACATGTAAGGAGGCTGACTTACTGCAGCATTCACCTCAGGTTGAATTCATCAGTCTGTGTGTTTCTCTTGACTCCATGTCCTCTTGTTGTTTCCAGGTGTGAGTGGTGTGACTGTGCTGACACAGAAGCCTCCTGTTGTGACGGTGAGGAAAGGAGAGACAGCCACCATGGACTGTAACCTGGGGACTGTTACTAATGATGCTGCTCGCTGGTATAAACAGATTCCAGGAGGAGTTCCTCAGTTTGTATTAAGTTTTTATCACAGCTGGAGCTCTCCAACCTATGGCTCTGGTTTCTCCTCTCCCAAGTTCACATCTACTCATCAGTCAACATCAGATTACCGTTTGATCATCAACAATGTGGAGGAGGGAGACTCAGCAGTCTATTACTGTAAAACATGGGACCACTCTGCTAAGCAGTACGCATCACAGTGATTTACACTGTGACAAAAACCTCCAAGCTAAACACTTCTGCTTTTGAGTCTCTGACACATCTGGACTGAGTGTGAAGCCATGAACCAAAGCTTTCTGTAACTTCCTACAAATACAATGGAAAATATATAATTTCCTTCATCTTAATGGATTCTCACTATTTCTTGCAGAAGTTGCGAAAATAATATAACTACATTAACCTTGTTTCATGAGACAGGCCCTGAAGCTGCTACACAACTGTTACAGAAACAAACAGTTAACAGGTGAACCTGACAACAGGTCACTTAGATACACAGCATTCTGATTTGTCTTTAATTATTCAGTCAGAGCAATTTGGATTAATAGGAAACACATTTGCTTGGTGAGATGAACATTCAGAAGAATAAAATACTGAGATGAAAGGTAAACATTACAGCTTTTAACTGCACATAATAACATGGTGAGAACTTTGTAACACAATTCTTAAGACCAAAGGCAATATATTTATCCTGGTGTATATGATTATTTAAAGATTTAAAAGGTTAACAGATATCACCCTTGCAGTAGATTATACTCACAGAAAAAACATCAGCAGGCTTCTAAACACAATGGAAAGATACATTTTCATGAACAACAATCAGAGATCAGTTGGAAGTGTATAACAGTGTTTACTGAGTTTAACAATAGAGAAGGACTTTGGCAATTAGAGCCATCGACGTGATGCTTCATCATTAAGCACAGGCCCATGAAGAGAGGAGATAAGTAGAATCCCCCAGAGTGTAGATGCTCGTGGTGGAGTAAAGCCAACAGAAGATGAAGTCTCTCTGTTGAATCACCTGGATCATCCTGAAGAACAAGGTGGAGATGGGGAGGTGGTGGACTGCACAATCTTAGGTCTGACAGACAGATTGGCAGAAACACAGTGATATTTAAAGAACAGCATCCGAGGACTGATTGGCTCGAGGAACATGGGCAGAAAGCTCATTGGCCAGATATGGTGATGTCAGAATTGTGAATGAAAGGTATTTTGAATGCGTGGGAAAGTGGAAATTAAATAGCAGTGAGAAAATTGGAGCGAGAAATTAACAGGAATTACAACAGAAAGAAAAGTGAGAAGGAAAAGATCTTCCTTGTTAAACTTCTGTCCAAACGTCACTTAAAATATATGTATATATAATTATGTCTTTTTTGATGAGGAATTATTCACAGTGAAACCACATGATGTAGTTTATTTATGAATGGAAACGGTGTTGAGTGTTGAAACTCCTCCTCCTCCACTTCTCCTCTCCTCAGCGTCTTTATAAGCTTCAGTCTCTCTTCTCCTCACACTCCAACCCTGCTCACCTCTCAGCTGGACAGTAAGGGACGTTTACACCACACACTGACATCATGCTGGGGACCCTCTGCACTCTCATCACTGCTCTAACATGTAAGATTGTCTTCTCTTTCCTTTTACATGTTCACACAGAAACCTTTCACTCATGTATTTTTCTGTGTATGTTGACAGATGTTGATGCAGTGAAAGTGCTGACCCAGACGCCTGCTGTCCACACAGTTTCTACAGGACAAGAGGTTGTTCTCAGCTGCAACATTGAGAGACCTGAAAATTATTATGTCTGCTGGTTTAAACAGGTTCCTGGTGAAGCTCCTCAGTATGTTCTCAAATTTTACCATGAGCACAGTTCACCCAGCTTTGGAACAGGATTCTCCTCAGACCGATTCAACTCTAAATCCTCATCGAACATAGATTACCAGTTCATCATTAAGCGGTCAGAGGCAGGAGACTCTGCTGTCTATTACTGTCAAGCATGGGACAACTCTGCTAAGGAGTACGCATCACAGTGATTTACACTGTGACAAAAACCTCCTCACTAACTACTTCTGCTTTTTGAGTCTCTGACACATCAACTAATGCTCTCTGTAACATACATGGAACTTTAAAAACGACTACAAACCAGTGTCCTCAGCCTATTTTGAAAGATCAATTTCATATAAGTTTACTCACTAATCTCTATCATGGAGAAGTAATTAAACTAAATGTTTGTTGTTTTCTACTTTGTGTTCTTTTCATTTGCACTGCACTGTGAAAAAACACCAATGAGTGATAAACAAAGATAAACATAAAGATTCATTCCTTACATTGGGGACAAATATGTTAATATATGGAGGTAAATTGTGGTAAATATCCGTAACGATCAGTAAGTGGACCTGGAGTGTAGAATATTATATGAAAAGAGATGAGTCCAAAAACACTCCAGTTAATTTTGTACTTTAAAATCATCAGCGAGTAAATCCACAGAATCACAAAGGTGCTGAAAATTCACTATGCTGTCTTTGTGAGTAGAGAATTTAGAGAACTGTAGGCTAACAAAATGCAACAGAGACAAACATTTGTGTTTCTCACTATCAGACAAACACCTTCTCGGCAGGGCAAATGATACGCTGCCGTCTGCCCTTGTCCTTGGCAGTGGCAGCAGAGTACCAGATGGTGATGGAGGAGGTGAGGATGGACTGGCAGAGTAGAAGTGCGCCATCACTGACTTTGGCAGGTTGAACTTCCTCAGCTGCCGCAGGAAGTACATTCTCTGCTGGGCTTTCTTGGTGAGGGAGCTGATGAGACTGCACTCTTCTGGACAGAGACTTCAGACGTTGTACCTGGAATCTGCTGGAGCCACTCTCCCAGTTTGGGGGTCACGGCCCCCAGTGCTGTGATTACCACTGGCACCACTGTTGCTTTTACTCTCCACATCGTTTCTAGCTCCTCTTTAAGCCCTTGGTGTTTTTCAAGCTTCTCGTGTTCCTTCTTCTTGATGTTGCTGTCGCTGTCGCTTGGGATTGCCACATCTATCACCACTGCCTTCTTCTGCTGTTTGTTGATCAACACACTGTCTGGTTGGTTAGCCATCACCAGTTTGTCAGTCTGGATCTGGAAGTCCCACAGGATCTTAGCTCGGTCATTCTCAACTACCTTAGGAGGTGTCTTCCATTTTGACCTTGGGACTTCTAGCCCATACTCATGGCAGATGTTCCTGTACACTATGCCAGCCACTTGGTTATGGCGTTCCATGTGCGCTGTTCCTGCCTGCATCTTATACCCTGCTGTTACATGCTGAACTGTCTCAGGGGCATCTCTGCACCGTTTGCACCTGGGGTCCTGTCTGGTGTGGTAGACCCAAGCCTCTATTGATCTTGTACTGAGTGCCTGTTAGGGCAAGATTAGATTCGGTGCTGTCCTTTGGTGAAGCCTTTTGTTCTCTGTCGGTGGTACATGCCATGCAGGGGCTTGTCTCTCTATGATGGTTCATCCTCCTCCTCATTCTCGGGTTTCTGCTGCCTGAGGTATTCACTTAGCCGTTCATCACTGGGGGACGTCTTCCTGATGTACTCCTGGATCTTTGTTGTTTCGTCCTGGACAGTGGTTCTGACGCTCACTAGTCCTCGGCCTCCCTTGTTCCGCTTAGTGTACAGTCTCAGGGTGCTGGATTTGGGTTGAAACCCTCCATGCCTTGTGAGGAGCTTCCTTGTGTTGATATCAGTGGCTTCTATCTCCTAGTTTTGGTATCTGATGTCTGGCAGGGCGTGTGTGTTGATGGCTCGGATCTTGTTCTTCCCATTCAGCTGACGTTTCAGGACCTGCCTGACTCTGTGTAGGTATTTGGCTGTGGCTGACGTCCTTGCTGCCTCCTCATGGTTTCCGTTTGCCTGCGGGATCCCAAGGTATATGTGGCTGTCCTGATATTTCCTTTACATATACATACACACACACTATATATATATATATATATATATATATATATATATATATATATATATATATTTATATATATATATATATATATATATATATATATATATATATATATATATATATATATATATATATATATATATTTATATATATATAACAAGTTTAATATAAAATTACTCTTATACAATCCCAGCGGTCCCAAGTTTTCCTGCATTGTCTGACTGATGCTCTTTTGAAGGAGAATATTTTCATCATCAACATTAGACGGAAGTTACTGATGATATCTGGACTTTTAACACCTAAACCATGAAAACAAAAGGAGCAACAGAAGATTCAGAATCAGTCCTTAAGTCCAGCAGTGTTTTGGAATATAAGCAGTCTGATGAAGGGACCGAGATGTTGACAGTGAAAGTTGGTCTCAACAGGATGTTTCAGTTCCACTCCCCTCATCAGTGAGAGTCAGGAGGTTTTTGTACAGCCGTGTGTACAAACTGAATCACTGTGGTATTCGGACAAGGCACCAAGCTGATTGTGACAAGTAAGTACTTTTTAACTGATCATAGAACAAGATAGATTTTCAGTTTCTACTCAAATTGACCAGAAAACCTCAATTTATGTGATACTTCTTCATTGAACTTGTTGAATGTTTAAAACATTATTAAAATAGATGTTTTTGTACATCAGCTTTGATACCAGGCTGTGTCTTTGAAGGGAAGGTCTGCAAATGATGACAATATGTGAAATGTTTTCTGCAAATGCTCCATAGTTATTTGATAGTTGAGGCATTTTTATTAGACAGGCAACATCAACAACATTTTCTTCACAACTGAGTTGTTTTAACTCTGCAAAGCCATTCTAGCTATAGATTCTCTGTCAAGAGGAATTTAAATTACAATATCACTACTGAATTGCTGTGTTTGTGTATTTTAATTTACCAATCTTCTAAAGTTTAAGGATAATTCTGAATTCATCATGATTATATATTGGCTGAATTTTCTTTTCTTTGGTGGTTAGATAGAAATCACAGAGGCAAAGTGACTACTGATCTACTGTAATTTCTCAAAGTGACTGAAATAAATATATTAGATCTCAAATACCATGTTGTAAAACACAGAAGGTGTTTTAATCATCTGAAGTTCGTGACTTCGAGAGGTTTACCCAGATTGTTTTACCAAATGTTTTACTTCAGCGTATTTATTGTATTGTCAAAATAACACATTAACACACTGTCCAACCCCGGTACTGTCATGCTTTGTATTAATGATTTGACTCCTAGTTATTTGATGAATGTCCTCTGTGAATTTTCAGGCTGCAGCCTCCCTCCTCCTGTCCTGACTGTCTTCCCTCCGTCCAGTGCTGAGCTCCAGTCCAACAAAGCCTCTCTGGTCTGTCTGTCCATTTTGCCCAGTGAGTCAAAGGGTTTTGCTGATGTGAGCTGGTTGGCTGGTAGGAGTCCAGTGAGCAGTGGGATCTCTACCAGCACCGCTGTTCAGCAACCAGACCAGACTTTCCAAATCAGCAGCTATCTGGCCATCCAGACGTCAGACTGGAACAGGGATAAGGTCTACACATGTAAAGTGTCTATGGGCTCCCAGACTTCAGAGAAAAACATCAACAAGTCAGACTGTCCCACTGAAGAATAGTAGAGGAGCAGAATGACCATTTCAAATCTGCTTCCTTACTGTTTGTTGTTTGCTCATTACGAGGTTTACGTGTTAGAAAAGATGTGTCTGCATGCTTGTAATAAATGTTGTGACAGTTAGGTGGAGGTGTTGTATCAGCTTTGCAATTGCTGCATTTTTCAAGAATCATTCAATAAAAAATTAAAAACTGTGAATAAAAAGTGTTTGTATTTATTTGTACTCATGAAAGCATCATTTAAAACGATAATGTTCTACACAATTTCGTAACCTTCACTAGATTTTATTTTTCTCCTGATGTTCATCTCACTGTTAATTACAGTTAAGGGCACAGAGATAACAGATATATTTCTGTTGAATTCTTACTTGAATATGTATATTTAAATTGAAAAAGCTACATTGTTATTAGGTGTTAATTTGCAATAAAAGCACAACAGAGAGATTAATATTACTTTGCCTGGTTTCAGTTGCTTGCAGACGTTAAGACGTTAGAAAAATCAGATAAAATGAGCAAATGAAACTGAGTTTTCATCCTCCGTCAGTGAAGCGTCACCTCTCTACTCCTCTCTCTCTTCCTTCCCAGGATGCACCTGCAGGCCTCCTCTCCTTATTTATAGCTCCATGTAAATGAAGAGGTCAAGTGTCAACTCTCTGTACAATCAGAGGGAACTGTCTCTGACTGGAAACACACTGATGGTCCAGTGGACTGATCAGTCTGTGTGTTTCTCTTGACTCCATGTCCTCTTGTTGTTTCCAGGTGTGAGTGGTGTGACGGTGCTGACACAGAAGCCTCCTGTTGTGAAGGTGAGGAAAGGAAAGACAGCCACCATGGACTGTGATGTTTCTACAGATGATGTGTCTCGCTGGTATAAACAGAGCCCTGGAGGAGCTTTTAGGTTCATGCTGAGGAATCATTAAAGTTACTCCTCTCTCCAAACTATGGCGCTGGTTTCTCCTCTCCCAAATTCACTTCTAGTCATCTGTCTGGGACAGAGTATCATTTGATCATCAACAATGTGGAGGGAGACTCAGCAGTCTATCACTGTCAAACATGGGATTTCTCTGACATCTCTAAATGTGCATGTAAAGAATTTATTTAATGATATCTTTTTTTTTGCTCAAGCTCTGCTCAACATATATTATTTCTATATTGTGGAAGTTGTGATTTTGAATTTCGGTTGCAGTAAATGTGTTTGGTTTTTTTTGGTTATTAGTAAAGTTACCCAACAGTATACTAAAATAAATTTAAAAAAAATAAATACATAATATCTCCTACTATTGATAAAAATGGTTTAATTACTGTCATTTGGTCAATCAGAGACAGTTTCCCTCTAATGTGAATTATGTTCATGTGTGCAGAGCCAAAGCTTATATCCTGCAATAGATGTTTCTTGTTAAAATGTGAAAAACTTGTATATCAGATATGAAGATGATTTTTTTTAAACTCCAACTAAAGCAAGCAAATATGACAAGCTAATGTAACAACTGAAAAAATGTACACAATTGGATTAGTGAATCCTATTTATTAGGAAGTGAGCAAAGAAACAAATCTATGACAAAAACTGTAGGAAGTCGTTTTTAAACATGCTAATAAATAACAAATTCAATTTGTTACGTCCATCTGCAACAGAACCTCTCAGACTGAGAGAACAAATCTCTAGACCAATCGCATGCCTTGTTCTCATCATCAAGGAGGTAACAATTAGATCCATCCAGACTCCCCTCATTAATGGTCTCACTGTCACAATTTCCTGCGTCAGATTTCTCTGTGATGATGTGAGTGTGATCCAACAGAGTTATTTTACAACTATCTCCATCTCCCTGCAGTCCTTCCCAAGTACAACCCAAATTATTGGTGCTGTTACCACTCTGTCTTCTCACTCTGAGCTTCACACTCAGTTGTATTTTAGCAGCAGGAGTAGGAAGAACAATTAATAATCACACACAGTCACATCACATTCACTTGAGTCACATTTGTGTTTGATCGTTCCTGTTGACACTGTGTTTAGAGCTCCTCTCTGGATCCTCAGGTGCTGCTGAGCCAGCAGATGGTTTTTATGCTCGTCTGGTTTCCAGAAACTCCTTTTTGGGGTAAATCTGTAGCTGTGTCTGCTAGATGTCATACCCAACACCAGGTTTTCTTTTGTAGACTCTGTGGGACATTAGCTGATTCACTCCTCAGGTACTGTTTGACTAGCTTGACTAGCTTCAACTTTATGGTTCTCCAGGCAGTCACTGTCCTGGGTACTGCAGCCTTCCTCCTGCTCTGCTGATGAAGTAACTTGTCCAAGTGATTGTTGCCATGAGGAGTGGGAGTAAGGGTGCAGTCTTGGTACTGTGATCTAGGATGAAAACAGGAGCATATGTGTTCATCCAGTGCCACCACCTGACAAAGGAGATTTACACTGAAAATCTCTGAAACTCGTACACACTGCTGTAACTCGTTGTTAAGTATAAAGATACAAAGCATGTAAAACTAGCCTTGTTTTTACAATATATAGGGAGGATCAAGGGAAGACTTAAAGAGGGATTCAAAAGAGCGTTATAGAACATAAACATGACGTCAGCACAGGCACATTGGACAGTCCATGGCGAGACAGCCTTGTCTCCTGTTTTAACATCTTTTTGATATAACTCAGAAAATAAAGACCTTCAAGTTCATATTCTTTACAATTTCTGTGCCTTGAAACTTTTCTTACAGTTAATTTGTATTTTCTTCCTCTCTGAAAAAAGCAGTTACAAGCTCACTGGTCAAACTAGTAAGAATTTGTGTTGTTTTTACTTAGATTTTGGATTCAGTCAGACTAATTCCCATTAATTTCTAATTTGTTTCTGGCTCCTGTAGTCTGCTATTGAAATAAAATACTGGGAATTATCAGATAGAAAGCAATAGTTATCAGTCGCTTCTTTGCAATGATTGGGAAAGAAGACCTGAAGTAGAAAGTGTGGCATTATTAAAGCTGCTGGCAGGAGAATGACGAGGAATCAGCAGCAGGGTTATTGCTGGGGATCTGGAGGTTTTGCTGGGATCAGTGGATCCCAGCTCATATTCTGCAGCTTTCTTAAGAAGGACCCGATAATAACTGACCACGGTGCAGCCTCCCAGGCCTGTAGCTTTGGGGAGAATCATCTGACTGGCGATAAACTGGACTGCGTCTTTACTGCTGGAGCCATTTTCAACAGGCCCTCCTAACCAGCTGGACTCAGACAAGGGGTATGAAGGTAAAAAAGTTTATTAATAAAGAGGGAAATGATGGGGGATGAAAGCTGGAGTTTGGAATCTATTGCGCAAATGTGCCAAGAGTGCAGACAGTGGCTAACCTAGTTTAGACTATTAGACCATTGGCAATGTGGAAAACTTTTTGTCTTTCAATTACTCAAAGATCATCTTTAATTTATTCCAAAACCAAAGTATATTTATGTCAGTTAATATGGCACCGACATTGGGAAATATTCTAACAGTTATTACACTGTTCTTGAGCATTACTGTAAGGCACAGCTACACAAATAACATAAACCAGGATTAAGCTAATAGTTACTTCTAGCTGTAATTATAATATTGTTGCAACTTCGAGCTGTTTTTGAAACTACAATAAGTTTGAGATTTCAGTGACAATTAAAGAGGTGGGTCTCCTTCAATTAGACTTCAGTTTGCTTAGAGACTAAAAATGACTAAAAAGAATTAAACCGTCTGACAAATGGTCAAACACATTTTAACCCCTAGTGTTCTTTGTCAAGATTTCTTGATGTTTGTTAACATGTTTTACAAATATCTTGGGAATAATACAAAATTATATTTGGAAAATCCACTATCCAATTCCAGCCTGGTATCAAGCTCAGTATTGCTACATGTCTGGCATAACCCATTCCAATACCCAATCATAATTGCATCTTTATACCAAAGATGAAATGTCTGCCAATTAAACAGTCCTCAACAGCCTTCACCAACAATGTGGATCTGGTTGATGCTCTAACTGGTCCCTCCGAGTTCAACCTGCAAAATTACAGACACAACAGACATCCACACTGCTTTTCAATTAACTGGCAAAAAGAGAAGACACCAATGACGAGATGAGCTTTTTAAATGTGTCACACTCAACACTGGTAAAATTAAGCTAACTTGGTTATTCCCTCTGAACAACACAAGGTTTATCACAGTGTTTTATAGCAGAGTTAGGCCACCTCGCCTGAAACAAAAGCTTCCACTAACATCATAATTAATTAAAGTTAATACACTTTCCTAAAATAAAACATTAATCTTCAGGTAAAAGAGCAGAGGTGCTGTTTCACACAGCAAATGCCAGATATTTAATATGTGACACTGTTGTTTAGGCTACCTAACTGATGATACAAGATCAGGTCAAGATCTGTGTGGCTTACTACCTCTGCTTAACCATTTCCTGGAGGAAACCCTGGAAGATATCCTACTGCTTCCAAACCCAGGAGTAATGCTGCGTGTGGACCAGGTCCATCTCATTCTATGTAGGAAGCAATCCACACCGAGACTCGTACAAAAAATGTCAGATAGTAACTGAAGAGGTTATTGAAACTTGAGTATGTACAGTGTTCAATATGCAGTCTAAATGTGCTGCTTCAGATGCAGAGCAACATGATCTGACTGAACTTGTTTAGTGTGTTTAAGATACCTTTACATTTTCTACAATTAAATAAAGCTGAAAGAATTTTGGCTGTGTGCTATTGATAAATAAAAGTGTAAATTCAATCCAAACAAAAAAAAGATGGAATTTGAGTAATAAATTGCAGAAATTTGGAGTTGCTTGAAAGATAATTTTCCATGCACACCTTTGTAAACCACTTGCAAGAATGCCAAAGAATGGGTTCAAGCAGGTTCCAACTAGTATATACATCTCTCCCAGGCCTCCCTCAGTGAGAGACAATATCTGTGATCAACCTGTTCCCTCAGACAGCTGCACACTTGATCTGCATCTGTGGTGGGTAGACAGGGAAGACAGATGAAGGTGTGTCCTTGTGTAAGTGAGTGGGAGGAGTTATATAGAGTTAATTTGCTTTGTAGGTAAAGGTTTTACATTTTCTGGGTAACATCAAGGGAGGAGTTAAGCTAATTCAAATACAGCCTTGACTTAATAAAGTAATGGTATTCATTTCGGTCGGACAATTTTATAGAGTAATTGGTCACAGTAACGTTTTGAAAATACAATCCATGGACCCACTGTTTCCCCTTGAGAACTAAAACAAATCAGTCTTTTGCATTGGTTGTTTGCGTTTTTACCTCGTCGTGTCCTGCTGTTCAACATATCCTTGAGAGGCAGCCTTTACAGCACGGGTAAAACACACAGGCATCTTGAAGAGACAACACAACACAATCCACCAGAGCCCGTCTGACAGTCTGCCAAGAAATTACTCTGAGGCAGGGACACTTGGCTGCTGCTAAATTAGCAGGCTAACAGAAACTTCTCACTAAACGCACAAGACTCTATTAGGGGTTGACCTCTGTGGGGGCTTTTTTGGGCTTTGGAGTGTCTAACTGTGGTTTTAATGAATTTGTATCTTCAATAAAGCCTATTTTTTTGTACCAGATCATCTGTCTGTGTGGTGAATATCCTCTTGCCTGACGCCGGGCCAGGCCGGGTTAACAAAGGTGGTGGCAGACTTGCACTACCTTAAAATCTTTAACAACTAAAGTTTATTACAATAACTTAATTGAAACAGCAGCAACTTCAATACCAACAATTATTAATAAAGATAAAACCAAATGTGGTTCAACGCTAAAAAAACTAAATACTTCAATTTCTAACATCTCTTTAGGCGTCTGAACCAATTCAATTGGAACCTTATACACAATTTACTTCTTCTATGCAACAAAAAATGTTGTGTCCATATCAGGTACACTACTTTATGTTATAAATACCACAATGAAACATTTTGAAAGATGTAATAATTATAATAATTATAACAATTATAAGACCCTACATGGTGCAAAATGATGATGATTCAGAAGTGTCTGAAATCTAAATTCACTGCTCACTATAAACAACTGTTTAATAGGGAGTAGTGAGTAAGTGAATGAGAGGGTTCAGACCAACACTAACTGTGTCTGTATCTGTATATGTCTGTAGGGACATAGTAAAATAGATATTACTCCACAATGAAATGAAAGAACATCTTCATAAACATGTACTGACATTGATTGACCATTACAATTGTTTCTACGCATATAGTACACTCTCCCATCTTATCACATGTGACAACCTTCCCACCTTTCTTTCATTTTTTGGCCTTTGCATATATGTTGAATTCTGGTACACTTTCTGAAACTGCATTTGGCAGTTATCAAAGTACAGGGCAAGAAAAGCTGCACAAATACTGTATTGTATACCAGGCCCAATACTGGCTCTCTACACAGGTACCAGTCCACAGAAGGACCCACTTTTGTATGTCCTTCAAAGCATCCAGTTCCTGAACTGTGACATGTTAACTATCTCTCTACTGCTTCCTACAGATTCTGGTGAACATTAAAGTGTACAGAGACTTGCAGTCGTCCTTAATTTTTGGCGTCAGGGAGGTGCTAGGAAAACATAATAAAGTGATCACAAATACAGAAACTTATAGGGCCCATCCTCTGAAAAAGATTAACATTACATTCCCTAAATGACAACTGTGATTCTCAAAACACTGCAAAGTTTCTCAATGGATTAACACATTGTTTTTTAACAAACCGTATTAAAAAATATAATTACTTTTCAAGATTTATGGAATAAAAATCTTCATTGAAGGACATTTAAGGTTGATAATTTTTTTTTGCTATCAAAATAGATCCCCATTAGTTGTTACCTTGGCAACGACTAACCTACTCTTACTAAGGTTCATATTACAATACAAGAACATCAACATTGCACTGTAGGCCTACATAATACAGTCACAGCAACAATCAAAACCAACATTTGATATAGATATAAATAAATGACCAAATGGTTACCATAACCTTTGCGGTTATTGTTTAATTTCCCACACGAGTTCTAGAATGTGATGGCTGAAACTGTTTATTGTCAAACATGTATCTGCCTTTCTAAATCACTTGTGTTTAAAGTGCATCAACACTTGAGCTTCGCACATCGTTACCTGTTAGCGTTGGCTATGTTTACAAAAAAACAACAACAATGTGACTGCAACCAAGTTATAGACTTTTTTCTCTGGTAAGTGCTTTTGTCCAGTTTGTGATTCTCATGTGGTTAATCACTGTTTTTTCCTCAGATGAGCCTATTTTAAAGGTTACACTGATGATCATGGGGTGATGTTAGGCTAACTAAGTTCACTTAACAATAACTAACTATAGCTAGCTATGCATAAGACTCTACCTAAACACATTTTGATAGCTATCAAGACACAAAATTTACCCCAAAGATACAGAGAGGGTCGTAAATTGTGATAGCGGTGAGAGCAGAAACTGATGTGTTTGGCTAATCTCAGTCCGACTGTAGAGCACTAATACCTACCTGTCAACCTGTCATCCTGTCATCCTTTGGTCTTTTTCATGTTAACGTTAGTTAACGCTAGCTAATCCTCTAACGTTAGTATCACAGATTCTAACAGGTTAACCTACAGATGAGTCTGAAGCTATCAAAATTTGCAAAATCTATGGACGCCCCATGTTTTGTAACATCTAACGTTATACAATTTAAAGTATGGTAAAAACTGGGGGGGGGTCTTATGGGTCTGAACCATTAACGTTAACTTTCATTAAGGATATCCGGAATGCAAAACGGAAAGGAAATCATTGTTTTAATTAATAGTCTGTACAAGGTTTTACAATTGTATAAACACCTTTCCATGAAGATGTCATATGCTATCCAACGTTCGAAAGCAGTTATGTTTTAAACTGCTAGCTAACACGTAGCCAGCTAATGCTAAAGTTAGCCTATTTCAACATTACCAGTTAGCTAACTGACCGGTCGGTGACATTAACCTGAACAAACTTTCATAAGTGGATACATATTTGGGCTGAGTTTCTGATTTTTTCCCTCTGAAGTCCGTTATTCTTGTGTGTCAGGTGACATAACTATAAAAGGCTAACGTTATCGTGTTGCATCCAACTAGCTAACGTTAGCTTATACAGTAGTAGTAAAATCATTGTACATTGTTTGAGTAGCACTTCAACTAGCATGCCTCTAGTCTAGCCTCTGTCGCTAATAATCGGGACATTTTTTTATTTTTAATTTCTTATCTGTAAAACAACTAACGTTAATGATAATAAGGAAAATGCTGCGAAAAACGGGTAAAAGACGTGACCGCCAGCCAAGGGTAGTGGTGTCGTATACCTTGACTTCTGTGTTTTGCTGTTTTACATCCAGTGGTGGAAAGTAACTAAGTAGCCTACACTTACTCAAGTACTGTACTTAACTACAACTTTGAGGTACTTGTACTTTACTTGAGTATTTCCATTTTATGCTACTTTATACTTCTACTCCACTACAGTTCAGAGGAACATATTGTACTTTTTACTGCATTACATTTATTTGACAGCTTTAGTTAGGCTACTAGTTTGGCCTATTTTGCATATTAAGATTTCCCATAAAACACATATGATAAGCTTATAAAATATAATACATTTACAAAGATTAAACCAGTTAAACTATTTGTGGGCCAAAGAGGTAAAAGTATCCAATATTTCGATTATAGAAAAGTCTGGAAAATAATACAAATTTGTGTATCAGAACTTGTTTTTTTCTTCTTTTCTCTCCCATTAATAATCTCATGACCCTTCAGATTTATCTTGTGACCCTTTGGAGGGGCCTGGCCTTGAGGTTTGGAACCAGTTAACTAAACTGTCTAACTGTATAAAGAAGTTATTAGCTCCACCTCAAGCAGCTACAGCACTTAAATGCTGCTTACATATTGATGTATCAGTATTAACAATTAATAATGACACATATCAGTCACAGGGGACATTTTACTGCAGAATGAGTACTTTTACTTTCAATACTTTAAGTACATTTTATTGTTAATACTTATGTACTGTTACTTAAGTAGGATTTTGGATGCAGAACATTTACTTGTAATGAAGTATTTGTACATTGTGGTCTTGGTACTTTTACCTAAGTAATGCATCTGAGTACTTCTTCCGCTACTGTCTGTATGTAAGTAAACACATGGAGTGTGTTTCTATTTCAATGGGAAATATTGTATTTTTCACATCATTACATTTACACACAAAAAACAACTAGGTACTAGGTACAAATTATGAGTTTGCATATGCAAAACATATGATGAGTTTAGAAAATATTATTGATGCACTATTCTTAGATTACACTACACAACACAAAATAGTTAAAATTAATTGCTGAGGCTTTTAGCCAACATTACGTGATAAAATGGAGGTGTATGGAAATGTGTTTGTGGTGTCCATAGCACTGACAAATTGCATTTTAGAAACAAAACAGCAACATGCTTTTGCAGAAACAATGTCCCAGTTACTTAGGGATAATCCACAACCTGTTTCTGTTGTATGTTGTTTTATTTGTGCCTTTTTTCAAGACTTTTTCTGCTCCATGTCTGTGTCTCTCCCTCCATTTTCCTCTCTTCACCTCTGTCTAACCTATTTCTCCCTCCAGTTTATCCATGCTTGAACATCATAATGACTGATTTTGAGGGACAGAAGGAGGAGCAGCCGGAGGTGGCACTCACTATACCAGAACAAGGAGCTCACAACCCAAACTGCGTCTCCACAGAGGAGGAGCAGCTGCCCTATCCGGATCTGGCCCCTGTGGTTTGGCTCTTCTTAAAACAAACAACAAGACCCCGTAACTGGTGTCTGCAAATGACTTGTAGCTCATATCCTTTCTTACTGCTGGAAGTCTAACCTTGTCTGACACCTGGTAAGACCAAATATGTCTAATAATAATAATAATAATACAAACAGTTTTTAAGCTTGACTAGATATCATACACTATGTATATTTCTGAGTGTATCTAAAGGATTAAAACATTTTTTAAAGATTTGAAGGAGCACGTAGACTTACCCCCATTACTTTCTACACGTGTCTTTTTCTCACCTGTCTGGCTGTCGCATATTAAAACTTTACAACACTGTATAAAGTCAGCCCATTAGGTGCTTCTAGTATGTAATCTTCCTTTGTTGATGAATTTTATGAATGAATAAATATGATCTCATCCTATGTGTTTTGGCCTTAACCTCTTCCTCCACGTGGTTGGATAATATATCCATACTGATGGTCCTACTGAACTGTGTGACTATGGGCATGTACAAGCCCTGTGGAGAGATTAGCTCCAACCTACAGGTTAGTGCGACCCCTGTACTCTTATTAGTGGCCACTGGCAGTGAAATGTACATTTACTGTGTCATTAACACTTTGTTTAAATACAATCAAAAAGTGTTTGTTAAACAATGTTTACCTTAGTTTCTATTTTTGCAGTGTGGCTAGATACCTGTGCTGTGATGTGAATCTTTCATTGGCTAAATGGTGTATAGTGGTGTGGGACGTGGTTGTCCAATTTTAAAACAGATTATATTTTTGACTGGATGAGTTCAAGTTCAGTTTAAATTTCACTCCACTGCCTCAGTTTTAGTTGGCCTGGTTGGGTCACAGACAAGATTTATCCTTTTCTGCTCTCAGAACAGGTTGACTGGGCCACATGTTTGACAAAGAAAGTGGCCACCTCACATCACATTTGAGACCAGCTAAATTATAACATAAAAGGCTAACCATAATCAAAATGTCCTTCTGTATTGATGAGTAAACACAATAGTACTTTTGCGTTGTTGTATGTTTAACCGTACATTTTTTTCTTTTATCGTGTACAACCAGGTGTTGGAGGCTTTTATCATTGCATTCTTTATGGTGGAAATGCTCATCAAGATGGTGGCCCTGGGAATCTTTGGCTGTAAAGGAAGTTACCTGAGCAGCAACTGGAACAAGTTTGACTTCCTTATCAACTTGGGAAAGTTAGTATCCCACAATGCCTTTCGCTCATGCCAACAAAACGCTGTGTTTTCTCTTTCGTCTGCAGATGGACAACAGCAGTAACCTTAGGTTTTTGAACTATCAGCCTCTCATGTTTTCATATTCAGTATTAGAATGTGTGTAAATTTAATTATGTAAATCAAAGAACACAAAATAAGATACTGTTCCTGTCTGCAGGGTTTTGGATTATTATCTGGATTCCCTTGGCATCGACTTTCATATCTCTCAGGTGCTCAGGCCAATACGACTGATCGGCAGAGTACCAAGTAAGTCGACTTTTGAACATTTGCAGGACTTGGTGAGAACATGGACGCCAAAGTTATTCATCCTTGGTGGACCATTCACTCTTTTGCCCCATGCTAACTATTAGCACTCTTCAGTGGTCCTCAAAACTTGTTCCCCAGAGCCCTGATGGTTTTCATTTGCCGTCCAATTAAAAATGAATTTGAACTTAAAGTAAATCAAATAAAAGTGTTATTTGGACAATCATTAGCTGGAGTAGGTCTCCAACTAATGATTGTTTTCATAATTGTCTGTCGATCGATTTAGTGATTGATTGTTTCAGCTCTAGTTTAAACAAAATGTTGAAACACCATGAAAAAGGTGTAACAAAGTTATTTGCTCCCCTGTTGTATCTTTCATCATGTGATTATTGATTATGATCACTTCATCTATTAAATATAGGATTATCATTAAAACATAGCTATATCCAGTTCATGCAATTATTATGAAAATAATTATTTTTAAAAAGATGGAAAATGTGAAAATCCATATTTGTGTTTCTAAACATACCTATAGTAACTGCTATATGTAGTCTTGTTAATCTTGGGGATAATTATATTAGCGAAAGATTTCAAGATTTCACTGTGACTCAACGGATGTCGACCGCTGTGATTAACCTCCCACAGCAGTCTTTTTTCTACTTCACCTTCTGGTCTTTGTTACATTTAACATAATATAAGATGTACCTGTATTGATCCCCCATAGGGGAAATTCAATTTGACACAGCAGCACAAGGGAATGTAGTAAAAAAATAAGATAAGATAAAATAAAATAGGAATAGTATATACAATAAATAGTTATGTGTGTATATACATGTGCAATGTTTTTCAAAAATATGTGCAATATCTGTAGTGGTGACAGTTTGAGATATAACAGTAATTCTAAATAAATCAGGTAACTAACCATATGCAAAATGTACTAACTACAAATTACTACTGTAAGAACTACTGTATACTGTACTACACTGTATTATATGTAACAAGAAAGTACACAACCAAATGCATGTGGATTCAACAGACCTTTGTCCTGCAAGGGCACAGCACAATGAGTGTGAAGATAGGTCGGGCAATAATAAAATTTAAACCTAATATAATAACATGTCTAATAGCTTCATTATATAAATGAACAATCTGGTATTGCCAAGAACAATCTGGATATATACACTGAAATACCAAAAGACAGGAATACCTTTACTATCTAATGTAATTCAATACAACAGCCCTGTAAGAAATATTGATTTTACTAAGCTTGTCAAATTCAGTTTTAGTTGAGAGGGTGTCCGAAGGTTGTGGATTCAACAAGACTGTAGTTTGGTATTTTTATTAAGTAGTCCACCCTGATGTATAATACAATCCAATACAACAACATTACAAACTTCAGAGCTAACCCTATATGCATACATTTCAATGATGAGGCTAAACTCAACCTGACAGTTGAGGATGGATGTTGAACATATGTGGTTAGACAAGACTAGCCACAGGGAGTTCAAATACCATTATCATGTGTGCATATCTACTACAGTATATTCTTGTGTGTGTGTGACAAAGTAGTAGTCAAAATAATTTCTGATGGCATCTTTTTGTGTTCATCGGTGTAGGTATGCGAGACTTGGTGTCAGTACTCTCAGAGACCGTGCCCATGCTTGCAAATGTTCTCATCCTCTACATCTTCGTCATCCACATCTTTGCTGTTGTGGGAGTCCAGCTGTGGGCAGGGCAGCTGCTCAACCGCTGCTTCCTGGGAGAGGACATTCGCACGTAAGGAAATTGCTTGGTCTGCTCTTCCACTGTTTGCATTTTCCACTTCCCTCTGGGCTAGAAATTGCACAAATGGCCTCCAGATATTGCTATCGTTTACAGTCCAAAATGTACAATGTAATATGTAATGTGAGATGTAATATGTCACATTACATGAATACTAAGGGAATGCTTGGCATTTTTTCATGAAACAACATACATTCTGTCGATTAACAAATGGATTAATTGACTAATTGTTTCTGCTCTACTATGATTTATTGAATTTACTTATGCTGTGACTGTGAACTCTACAAGATGTCGGGCAAAGCACTTAAGACAATATCATGATCTTATTAAGAATACTTTTATCTGATATTAATATGTAAAAAATGCAGAGCAAGACAATAACTCACAGCATCAAATAAATGCTTAAAAAGCATAAAAAGCTTAAAAATGTCATTTGTAAATGAGTTTGTAAATGCTACATTTTACAACAAATCCTACATCCTTTTTTTCTCTATTTTTGACTCAGTTGTATATCAATGTATCACTAATATGACACACTGTATGTCTTTTTCTCAACACACAGCACAAAAAGCCCTATCATGTGAAATCTAAAAGCTATGTAATAATATCTATAATATATCACTTCTAATCTGTAAAAGCTGTTATCATTCTTTTTCTATCCAGAAAGTACAATGTGTCCTTAAGTCCGTACTATGTGTCCAAGTATGGTGAAAAATACCCATTTATCTGTTCGCCTGACGGCAAGAACGGGATGGTACGCTGCCATGATGTTCCACCTTACAAGAAGGATAGGAAAACCTGCTCATTGGCTGCTCCCCAACATGCTTCAGCTGCAAATGAGTTAGTCCCTATGGGGGCTGGGGCCACTGCTAACACCTGTGTAAACTGGAACCTGTACTACAATGTCTGTCGTGCCGGAGACCGCAACCCTCAAATGGGAGCGATCAGTTTTGATAACATTGCCTTTGCCTGGATAGCCATATTCCAGGTAAGAGTGGTTTTGATATGTGCAGAAATACATTTGGATGTTGACATGTAGAAACAACAACATGGAGAGCAGGGAATTAAGAATATCAGGGAGAGGCCTCTGAAAGTGTAGTTTTACACTTTAGTATGGCAGCATGGGGTATAAGGCTGAATTTTGTGCACTTGTCAGACATGAACTTTATGGTTCTTTGTGGGTTCTGAAGGATGATGTGGTACTGATGTTCATCCTCTATCATCGATCTATCTATCTATGATTTATCATTATAGAGCAGTGGTGGAAGAAGTATTCAGACAGTTTACCCCAAAATCAAAAATACACATTTCCTCTTACCTGTAGTGCTACTTCTCCATCTAAATTTTTTGGTGTGAGTTGCAGAGTTTTGGAAATATCATTTTGGAAATATTGTCTGCTACTGCTTATTTAAGAAGTAGCAGGATTTTCTCAACCCATAAAGGAACACTTAAAAATTTGTAAAAAGAATTTGTACTTAAGTACAGTACTTGAGTACATGTACTTAGCTACATTCCACCACTGTCAAAGAGTCATTGGTAAGTATAGCTTCCCTTTGGCTGGGCTCCCATCATTGTTCACCATTTTGTAAACTACGAGCTTATTTAAATCTTGTTAAAATGTTGCCATATAGTAATATTTTATTTTCATCACTCTCTGTCTCTCTCTCTCCCAGGCGGTGACACTGGAGGGATGGTCGGAGATCATGTTCTATGTCATGGATGCTCATTCCATCTGGAGTTTTCTATTTTTCATACTTGTCACCATTGTAAGTAGCCATTTAGTTAACAAACTTAGTATATGACTGTGTTCCAGGATTTCAAAAAACAACCTCAAAATTATGTTTTGGCTGCGGTTGAGATAATGGTCTTTATAGCTGGTTAAATAACTTCAGTGACATCTATGAAAGTCCGACAGCAGCAGCAAAATACACTGAAATTCAGTGTATTTTGCTGCTGCTTTCATAGATGTCACTGAAGTTGTTTTAACCCAACCTGTGCCCAAACCCCTGCCTTTTGAGCCTTTAATGAGCCTAGAACCAATGAAACACAAATGTATACTATAATGCTGGCTTGCTACAGTTTTTTTGCAGGAGAGAAAGCTACCTGTTACTGTAGATTTGAGTTTTTTGCTATGCTCAACAGCAGATGGGTTAGGTCAGAAGATCAAGATAAATATGCCATAATATTAAAATCTGCCAGGTACTTACATGTTTACATAACAAATATTTAAATAGTTTTACATGCTCTAATTTAGAAAAATAAGAATAAAAGACAGACATAACCACCTTAAACTTATCAACTTGGGTTGGGCCATTCAGTTCCAGGATTAGAACCAAAGCCCTAATTGAAATATACATTTTAATGCTGCTCTCATTTGCACAGTGTGCAGAACTGTGGTTTAAACGCTTATTGTGTTACTACTGAAATAGAGTTATTGTTAACACTTGAATTGCATTTCTGTAAAAACCTTGAAAAAACTTAAATTAACTCAGTTACAGTATTGTGTGAGCTACTTTTATCAATGCCTGTCATTCGATCTAAAAGTGCTGATAATGCATTCAGAGCGAGAGTTAGAGAATATGTGTAAGAAGGGCATGAAAAAGAGGAAGGAAGGAGGATGAAGAGGCAGGGGAAAGGCTTAGTTTTAATTAAAGGAATAAAAGCAAAACAAACAACAACAGCACAAAAAAAGAGAGACATTCTCCTTTAAATGTGGATATGTCTCCTCCTCATAATCTCTGTTAGGCCTAAATTAAACTGAGGGCAGTAATACTAAATATGCTCATGTTGCTGGTGTAATTTACCTGAAGCAGAGTTTTTGAATATTTGCTCTAAATAGCCACTCTATACTTCTCCAAACAGGTGGGCTCCTTTATCATGATAAACGTGTGCGCAGTCGTCATCGCCACCCAGTTCTCTGAGAATATGGGAAGGGACACAGGAGAGCAGCGTGCTGGTGCTGTGTCTCTCACACGGCTCAAGTTAACCTGCTGGCTGCAGCAGATCTCCAGGAGGTGCAGCAGGTCAGTTACTGTATATGTAAGCGTTTAAAAAGCAGCACTTTATGGTCAAACTTGTAGTTTGCAGTAACGTGAGTGTATAACCATGTAAGATTATGTCAGATGCATTATTTCTTTAAACAAATATTATTTTATTATCATACAATATGTATAATTCTCAGGATGAAAGTAGATATAAATGCGTCTGTATGGTGTAGCCTTAATAGTGCTAGTTTAGTTTCAGTTGGAATTTCACCCACGTTGTAAGTTTAAACTTTGGAGCATTTTTAGTGCATTTTTGCAAAACTAAATGTGTTATGTTGATGAGCATGGAATAGTTTAGTTTAGTTAATTGAATTAACTCAGAAAATAAACATGTATGTCTTAATTTAACCTGAAAATAACACCCTCTTAGTCTATTTTCAGTTATTGTTATCTCTCGTCTTTTTACCAGTCATTTCAACAAGGTGCACCCTATTGGCAGAGGCAGCTTGAGAAATTCCTCAGTGGTGAGACTAGTCAACAACTTTCTGCAGTACCACCAGCAGCAGCGCTGTTGTCAAGAGACCACTTAACTGACTCCCCTGTCTTCCAGATTCAAGTCTTGAAACCACTCAAGAGAAAGGTTACGAGGACTGTCAAAAGTAAACTCTTCGACCGAGTGATCATGTTTGCCGTTTTACTCAGTATTCTCACCATGGCCATTGAGCACCACGAGCAGGTGAGGAGCAAAGTGTTTCTGTCTGCTTACTATTTGTCCACTCCAGGCTTCTATACATTTCAGGTGTGTAAGGTGAATGATGACCTGACCAGCTGAAAGGTTCATTTTTCAGGTGTACCACACAAGAAAACTGCATTTTGACTTTTGTTATGCTGGGGATGAAGAAAGAGACTTTACCAATTCTGTCCTGATCTTCCAACATTAAGAACCCCAAAGGGAACACTAGAACGTTAACTACTTTATTTTCCTTTCGTTCCTTCTCACAACTGTTCTTTCTTGCTTATTTTGTACTGATTGCTTGTCTTATCCCTCTTCCCTCCATCTATATCTCTCTTTTCTTCTGTCCTGTCTTGCTTCCTCTTGCTTTATTTCTTTCCATCTTCTCTTCCTACAGCCTAAGAAGTTAACACATATGTTACAGATCAGTAACATAATCTTCACCATTATATTTGTTGTGGAGATGACCTTAAAGCTAATCGCTCTCACGTGGACATACTTCAGGGACCGAAACAACATATTTGACTTCGTCATCGTCATCATCAGGTAATATGATCCCATGCAGTCTGACTTTTGACCTCCGGTTATTGCTTTGTCTTGTAATATGTGCCATCATTGAAATTCGCATTATATCCCTATTTCATAGTTTGGGGTTCGACTCTCATTCGAGCCACCTATTTTGTACATATATGCATGGTTACAGTTGTCAGACATAACTTGCCAACAGTGTATTAAAATGTGGTTGTCTGTGGTTTTTAGTTTGTGGGAAATCAATCATAAAGCTGATGGCAGATTGTCAGTTCTACGCGCATTTCGTTTGCTGCGGTTTGTGAGGCTTGTTCACTTCCTCCCTTACCTGAAGAGACAACTGCTAGTGCTGAAGAGGACCATACAAGAGGCAGCCGCACTCTGCGGGCTACTGCTGTGTGTCATTTTCATTTTTAGGCATGTACACACATGAATACACAAAAATCCTTCCTCCCCAAGTGTGTGTTTGTAGACATCTGTAATGTCATAGGAAATCCCAAATGCTATTTAATTACTACAATATAATGATTATCACCTACGACATGCACACATTAAAATTTTTCTGACTGAATTTTCTTGTTTCTTTACAGTGTACTGGGTATGTACTTGTTCGGTTGTAAATTTAATTTCAGGGCTAAAGGACGCAGTGGCCGAAAACACTTTGACTCCCTACTCTGGTCCATGGTCACAGTGTTCCAGGTAAGTTATTGACTTCCCAATTTGTGCCATTGTCATTGTATTGTATCATCATGCAAGTTGTGCCTCAATCTCTGTCTGTGTTACTCTCTTGTATTAAATCTATCAATCCAGCTTCTGACACAGGAGGACTGGAATCAGGTGCTATACAAGGCCATGGATGCTACATCCCCATGGGCCGCTCTCTACTTTAGTGCGGTCATTGTGTTTGGGAAACATGTTCTTCTAAATGTACTTGTGGGCATAGTGGTTCAGAGCTTCCAGGCCAGGGTAAGGACATCTGTCTAAGTTTTTTCCAAGAGCTAGATGTTTTATACTTTTTATATTGAAAAACATACCCAACATGGCTTTTAAGTACGGGCACTCAAACACTTACATACACACCTATGGCGATTTGCTGTTGTTCCAGCGCACCACAAGTTCCAATCAAGACTGTGGGTCTGATAATTCCACTCCAACCAACCTGACCCATTCACAGACAGATGACAGCAAGACAAATGTAAGTTTCTTAGAGTCACAGATTACAAATTGTGGTTTCAGAATCTACTGAGAGGTCTCTGAGAAAGCGCTTGTGGTGAGCAACTTGGTTATTTCTCCCTTGTTGATATAATAGTTACAGTTTGGAAACCCAAGGTGCTGTACTTGCTCAGACATACCCACGTTCCTACACTCACCTTTGCTCAACTCTTTTTCATGTTGTTCCAGGACCCTTCAAGACCCATCCTACACCACTCCCTCTCTCGCCCTGGGCCCAGCAGATCCACTATGATTAACTCAGCCCCCAAGGAAGACTCTGCACCTACAGATATCAAGGAGGACAACGTAAGTTCCTAAGAGTGATAGTTTTCAAAGTCTGGTTTGGGACTCAACCGAGAGTTAACCCAGGGTGAGGATTTTACAAACCTTTACACACCAATGTGAATAGCTTTGACTTGGTTCTTAGCAATATGTTGCTGGTGTACCACACCTCTTCAGTGTTGCTTGTGGTTCTTTTCAAGTATTTTTGTTCATACTTTGGATAAAGAGAAGTGACTGATGTGTAACTATTCACCCCTGCAGAGATCTGTGAACTTGATCCACAGAGTGCGCCGCTGGTGCAAAGAGCATGAAGAGTCGTCATTCTATGTGTTTTCTCCACAGAACAGGTAAATCTCATTCACACATAAACACACACAATTTCACTATCATTCTCTTAAATTCTGGTTTTATTTGGCTTTCCTGTTGTTACATAGTTGATCGCTTTTGTTTGTTCAGCTCTACAGATGTTTCTTAGCAACCGATTTACACATTAAGAGCGCTTTAGTGATGCAAATGTTGCAGATGTTTCTGTATGTGATTGCAGGCTGTTGGGAGACACGTATAAACTAAAAGCGTGATTGTTTTGACAGTGGATTGTGCACACAGGATGCTGATCAGTCCTTTTGAGAGGAGTTTCAATTAGTACCATCAGCCCTGCAGCAAACACTGTCACTATTGCTAACTACAGTAGCTAGAAAGCAAGTGTCGATTTAGCAAAACCTTAACATAATTAAATCAATTGTTTTTTAATTGGTTAATCCATCCATTAATTTTCTGCCAGTTATCTGGATTCCGGTCACCTTACCTTAATTATTTATATCAATAGAAATTATTGTTATATACTGCTGGGAAGTACTAAAAAACTATGATATAATAACAAGTAATTCTTGGCCATATCATCTGGTTTTCCATCATGCCTTCATACTTATATACATACTTAATACTACAATTTAACTTGGTGAACCCTGCAGAAACCATGTTATATGATGGGTTTTAGCAAATTACATCTGATTGGATACATTTATGTACATGCCCCCGAGTTCAAGATGAATATTGAATAATATTTTAATGTTTTACAGGAAGAGAAAGAGAGGGATTTTCATATAAACCACTCATAAATGTTTCTTTGATGTATATTTGAAATCAAGAGATACAATTAATACAGGGTCATGGTATTAGAACTTCAAAAATGTATTTTTTATTTCACTGTGGCTTTCATTCCCTTGGTTTCCCTTTTATGTTTAACTGACTGTAGCTATTTTAATCAAAGTGTGTGTGTTTGTGTTTAGGTTCCGTATCTGTTGCCAACGTGTGATATCTCACAAGATGTTTGACCACGTGATTCTGCTCTTCATTCTACTAAGCTGTGTCACCATTGCTTTGGAGAGGCCTGGACTAGACCCTGATGGCATGGTGAGACACACACATATGTAAGCTTTACTGTTACTATGGACAGGGATATATAGTAAACCCTCACAGAGTGTCGAGAAACACACAAACCTATCCAATCAGAAACACACAAGCATAGTATGATAAATATAGACAGATGCACATGCGTGTCCACACAGGATAATCATACTACATGTAAGGTGTGATGAGAGATGGCAAATACAGCATCACCGCAGACATACATGCACCGTAATGCACACTTCCACACAGTCAAGCTGGATGTTATGTATTTAATAAAACAAATAATATTTAATATGAGTTTGATTAGAGTTAATACAAAATAGATGCAGGTTAAAAATAAATCGCACTCTGCCCTTTAGGAGCTATGGATCCTGGATATGTCTGGTTACGTATTCTCTGCTGTCTTCCTGGTAGAGATGCTTTTAAAGGTAAAATCAGTTTTGTTTGTTTTCTGTGGTCATTGTGAAATGGCATTAGTATTAACTGAAATGTTATATTCTTGCTGATAAATACAATTACTTCATGGCTTCTGAGTTGTTGAACCCCTGCTGGGTTGAGATCAAATAAATTTTGCAGCTCAGATTTTCAGCAGATTTTCAGTGTTTTGAAAAATCCATAATGTTTTAATTTTAAATTGATGAACTGTTGCTTTAACACCAGGTTTTAGCTCTTGGTTTGCTGTTCGGGAAGGAGAGCTACTGCCGGTCTTCGTGGAATGTCGTGGATGGTTTGTTGGTGATTCTGTCTTTGGTCCACATCTCTGTCTCTCTGGCCAATAAGGGCAAACATAACAAGCTGGGTATCCTGAAAGTATTACGCCTGCTACGCACACTGCGCCCACTGAGGTACATTATTTATATGTGTGTGTTTGTATTTGATATTTGTTTTCATCTTATTTCATATCATGTTTGTGTCTGTAGGTACATGTGCTGCCTTTAACAAACATCTGTTTGTTTATGTTTGCATGTTCCAGGGTGATCAAGCGAGCCCCAAAACTGAAGCTGGCTGTGGAAGCTCTGATGGCCTCAGTTAAACCCATCGGGAACATCGTTTTCATTTCCTGCGCCTTCTTATTTTTTTTTGGCATCTTTGGGGTGCAGGTAAGTTGGCACACACACACACGCACGCACGCACACACACACACGCACGCACGCACACATGCACGCACGCACACACGCACGCATAGCATTCCTTTACCCTGACTGACAATCAAGCAATGAAAATGAACGATGTGACCCCTGGCCAGCTTTTAGCCAAGCACTCATTATAAACACCTCTGTTGACAATGATAAAATAACACTACAGACACTGTCTCTGTCTTTATCGCGCCCAAACACTGTAGTTGTTCAAAGGGAAGTTCTACTACTGTGTGGGTGAGGACACAAGAAACATCATCAACAAGACTGACTGTCTGTCGGCCAACTATCGCTGGTTACGAAAGGAGTACAACTTTGACAACCTGCCTCAGGTATGGACTAACGCATCAAGGATGAGAAAGGCAAAGGAATATGTGTATATATATATGTATATATATTATTTTTTTAGACAATATTGAATCACTGTTTAAGACTGAATATGGATCTACTGACAACCACAGATTATTGTAGAGAGATAATCGCTTGCTAGCATTGCACTAGCCAAAGAGGTGATGTGGTTGGGTCTGTATGGTTGTATGTTAGTTAGTATGAAATCTCAAAAACTACTTAGATTGCAGTGATATTTGATGGTGAACTGTGAGATGTGGAAGCTAAATGTTCCCATATTCCTTGGTTTGAGAAAAATCTTTTAGTAAAGGAAAAGTAAATAGATTTGTCTGCATTTTTAGGCTTTGGTTTCAACACTCCTCCTACAAATGTCATGTAATCTTCACCCAATGTGGTAAATCATGATATATTTAAATTATCCGCAAGACGTTATTACTTTTACTTTTTAATATTCCATACCATTTTCTTGACATAAACTGCCATAACTCTTAAATACAGTTACAACCAAATTTAAAGAGTACATGCACATATCATCTCTGATATGATCTAGCAAAATTGGACTGCATTTCACACAAAGACGGCACCACAGTAACTTGATAAATGAATTGTCCATAATTCAGTGGCCATGACTCTGACTTTTTTGCACATTTTGCACAATTTGTCTTGTACAAAGGCTCAATATTCTAGGAAAAGTCTTAGATATTGTCCTAAACCTCATGGTCAGCCAATCAGTATGATCACATGATCTATCACTATGTATATGTAATGGAGATTTGGATCCAGATGCAGATTAAAAACTTCCAAAGCTCTTCTATTTTCTCTACAGTAACAAATTAAGAGAACTGAGTGGAGCTGGATGAGGTATCTCCCTGAGTGCTTTCTAGTTTCTTTTTAAATTGGTTATACAAAAGAACCATGTTCAACTAACTGTAATGAATTTGTATACTGTTACAAAACGTGGGATCTAATAATATTAGGAATTGTAAAATCGCTGTGTTGACTTAACAGTTATTTCTATGTTTCCCATTCAGGCTCTGATTTCCTTGTTTGTAATGTACTCTAAGGATGGCTGGGTGAACATCATGTATGATGGGCTGGATGCTGTGGGAGTAGACCAACAGGTATTTTTGCTGGCAATATGCCTGATGTTTTTACACTGTTATGTACATGATAAGGGAACAATGGACAATACAAACTTGATGTTCACTGTGATGGATTACACAACTTTTTTCATGGTTCTGCAAATAATAATTTTCTTATGTTAAATGGAAACTATTGGCTGCCTGAAACAGTTGATACTACTGTATTGTTAGAATTTAATTGCTGTGCATATGACAAATATGCTAGTAACCATTTCCATAACACTTCCAACATGACTCAAGTCTGAATTTTTATCAAGTCTGAAGTGAATGCAGATACATTAATGGAAGGGCTGTAGCAAGCACATGTCAGTATGCAGAGAGATATATTAAATGCACGAGTTGTTTTGCCTTATTAAGATAGCAGTGTAATAAATTTGTCTTTGATGTCTTTTCTTTGATTTTCTCCTCTCAGCCTCAGAGGAACCACAACGAATGGATGCTTCTCTATTTCATCTCCTTCATGCTTATGAGCTTCTTGCTCCTCGACATGTTTATCGGCGTAATGGTGGAGACCTTCCACCAGTGTCAGCAGGAGCAAAAAAGAAGAAGAGATGGAGGGTTACTAGAAGAGGGAGGAGAAGTATTGCAAGACCAGTGCAGCAGTAAGGAGAATCGAGGGGCTTGTTGGTGGTCTGTTTTTCTAGCATTGTCTTTCAGAGTCTAAAAAATAAAACAGAAAGACTGGTCAGGCCATGGAAACAGTGGTTGATCATGATGGCGAGGACAATGTCAGTCTGATGTATGTATTAGTACCGGCTGTGTGCAGTGGGTTTAACAGAGCTAAAAACAGCTGCCTGCTGCAGCTGGAAATAACGTTGATGAGACTGGTGATAATGAACCAAAACAGTAAAGTGCAGGCCATAAAACCAAAACAACAAGCTGAAAGACGTTTAATTGTTCTGTAGACCTGCAGAATCGTGTGATAATTCTCTTTGAGTTCTTCACTTTGGGTGAATCCTTTCACATGCATGTAGTCATATGATCCATTGTTGATATAAAAATATTGACTAAAGCAGTTCTAAATGTTTTGAGCATGTGTTAAATATTTGTCTGCCTTCTCTGTCTGTGTACTTCTGAATGCATCTTTGTGTGTGTGTGTGTGTGTGTGTGTTCCAGATCCTGAGCAGATGCCATATTACACACACTACTCGCCCATGCGTCGATCTATCCATACTCTGTGTACCAGCAACTTCCTTGACCTCTTCATGACTGTTGTCATTTTCATCAGTGTCTTGATGATGGCTTTCGAACATTATAATCAACCTTCGGTAAAGCACACACACACACACTATCTGCAGGAGTTGCAAGCTCAGATCTGCCACAAAAAATTATTTGCATGGACACTGTGAGGGGATAAAAATAAAAACCTGTGTGTGTGTGTATCTGCTCAGTATATAGCGAAGCTTACAGCGTATTCCTACTATGTGTTCACTGCCATCCTGATCATCGAAGTCCTGCTGAAGCTCGTGGCGTTTGGCGTACTGAGGTTCATAAAAATCAGGTGAAACACTAGAATGAGCAAGTTAATTTCCCTTAGTTGCGTTTGCCTGTAAGAGCCTAAAGTGTTATATGATGTTTGCGTGTGTGTTTAGTTGGAATCTGCTGGATGTTGCAGTAGTCTTGGTTTCCATCATCAGTATCATTTTCACCGAGATGAAAATTGCATACTCATTTCCTATTAATCCCAGCATCCTGAGAGTCTGCAGAGTACTCAGGCTAGCACAAGGTACACACACACACACACACACACTCGACAAAGTAAAAGCATCTGAAGTTCTAAAGGTATCTGTGGGTGACAAATGACCAGTTAAGGGTGTGTGTGGGTTGTTTATGCACATATATAAGTTATCCATGACAACTCCTGTAACTGTCTTCAGTGCTGAAGGCCAAAAAGATACGAGTTCTGCTGAAAACCATTATCAAGACGCTCTCACAGGTAAACACATACACATATTTTGTCTGATTCATTATAAATGTAAAGTGAGTATGAATTCATTTGTTTTGCATGGGGATAAGCATGTTCCTGCTACATTTGCTCTTGATGTTTGCCAGCTTAACAGTATGCAGATTCTGTCCCTGAGCTATCTCTGTTTGTGCCCTGTTTACATACTAGAAACCCTACGACAGTGTTGTGCCCACCAGTCAGTTTTATTATTAAATCTGCATATTAATAAACACCAAACTTATCAAATAGGGCCTCATTTTTGGCCACCATAAAATTCATAATTTAAACAGCTAGGGTTACCTATACAACTCAACAGATGGAGGAAGTTGCAGCAGCAAATTTCCACAGCAAATGGCAGCAGAAGAGAAAACAAAGATGCTAAAAAGATGACGTGCTTAAAAAACAGTGTTAATTACAAATGCAGGCCTGTCTGTAATGATAGCCTGTCTCCAACAAGAAAGGCTTGCAGTTCCTTTTAGTTGAGGTTCATTAAGGCCTGGTTGAGAATTTTGTATCTACATTGTAGTGTTTGTTGTGCAGGAGATCTAACATGCATTTTGATTCCAGGTTGGAAATATTTGTCTACTCTTCATGTTCTTCTTTTTCATCTATGCTGTGCTGGGAGTGGAGCTGTTTAGCAGGATAGGTCAGTCACACTACTAGCAGAACACACACATACACACAGGCTTACTGAAAAGGATTGTGGTCCCAGAGCTGATCCCAGATTTGCCCAGTATCTACATTGTTGCCAAGGAAAGCCAGAAACCCTTTGGCTAATCTTCAAGGAGTAGTTGGCCTCAGGAGGCAGCGTAGTAAATACCACAGCCAACCCAGAGCATCATTAAGTCATTAGCGAATCCTTCTATAAAATTATAATGGACCATAACATTGCTGAATTTTGGATAAATACTATAGGCTTACTCTCATGGCACACTACCAATATGTTAAAAATATATAGTTTCTCACTCCAAACAAATTCATTGTCAGTATGGAGCACCGTTCTGTTGAATCTGAAGCTGACTCAGAAGCTGACGTTGTTTGCATATTTCATTTTCAGAATCAGAATCAGAAATACTTTATTGATCCCCGAGGGGAAATTATTTTGTTACAGCAGCTCACTATCACGTCAGTGCACACAGGAATAGAAGTACTAAGTAAAAAATATAATACACTATAATACAGGTCAGAAAATAAATTAAGTACCAAGTGGGTATAAGTATAAAATAAGTGTGAAGTACAAAGTGGGTTTACCGGTTGATGACAATAATACGGTATAAGGTAATAGTGCATGTCACTGTCAAGTTAAGTGTAGCTTATTAAGATTATAATGAGACGGAGGATATTGCACAGCAGTAATAGAGGTATGAATAAATATCAATATCAATAAATAGGGAATGTTAAACTGAAAAGAGTATATTGCACAGGAGTATTAAGTATTAATTTTTGGGGATAAATAAACTTTGTGCGCTTGATTTTTAGTTGCTGACTCAAACACATATCTGAAGGTTTTTATTGGTTGAAACCAACATGTCCACAGTGCACTAAAATCAATATCTGTATGTCTGTGTTGTGTGCCTCTGTGTGTTGTGTCGTCTGTGTCAGAATGCAACGACGATCACCCATGTCTGGGTTTAAATCGGCACACCAACTTCAGGCATTTTGGGATGGCCCTGCTCACGCTCTACCAAGTGTGCACTGGGGACAACTGGAGCGGGATTATGAAAGTATACTCTCACTCATACATGCATACATACAAGCTCTATATATACATATATTTCCCCCTAACCACTGAGAAAGCAGTGATGTCCAGTTATGTAAGGGGTAATTACATACAAGCATTGAACGTACAACTTTGAGGGTATTATCCCACTTATGGCCACTTGCCTACACAATGCCATATGTAATCAAATAAAACTTTTTTTTTCAAAGTTTAATATTAGTGCAGTAAATTAGAACTGCAAACAAACAACTTCATCATAGGTGTTTGGTTATACTGTAAGAAGTTAATCTACAACTTCCAGCCAGTGAGAGAGGGATCACTCCAAAGTGTGATTTGATAGGACGACTTTCGGGGTTGTTTAAAAATGTGAGATGTTTTTTACTAGGAGTTTTTATTTAGTGCACAGCATGAGGTAAGTTGATGAATCTGGTCACCCAGAGAAATTTGATGATACGTCAAAGTCCTCATTTCCCCATTTAAGAAACTTTGGTAACCCTTATTTTATGGGTCTGTGATTTTCTAATAATTTTCCATTAATTTTCTGGGAAGTGTCCTGGAAAGAAAGTAGTAGTTTGGTTCTAATTATAGGGAAGATGGAGACAGTGTTGGTACACGTCCAATTAATTAATTTCAGTTAATTTCTAGTGTAACATGGGGAGAGTTTTTGTCACAGCAGGTCAGCTAAACAATTTGTCTACAGGCAGCATACAATTCAACATATATGAAGAATACAGTTCCCTGTAATATATGAATAATGAATTAATTATTATTATTCCATGTAAGATCAGATCTTTCAAGCTCCAGATAAGAATTTTGTATATTTACTACATTTCTAAAATATTTTTGCTGTACTATTAAGTTTCCAATTGTCAGATTATTCTGATTACTGTGGTTACAACACCAAACAAACAAAAAACATATTTTTGAAGTTAGAAAGATTTTGTGATGTTGCCTCCAGTCTGTGCCAGTCCCTCCTTCTTTCTGAATCTTGCTCTGTGTCTCTCAAGGACACATTGAGGGAGTGTCATCCTCATGACGAACACTGTTTGGCGTACCTGCCCTGGGTCTCTCCGATCATCTTTACCAGCTTTGTGGTTATGGCCCAGTTTGTGCTGGTGAACCTGGTTGTGGCAGCGATAATGCAAGCTCTGGACGACAGCCTTGAGGTAAAGCTACAGTACATACAGCCATTCTTTGATTAGAACAACTGTAAAGCTTTATTTTACAGGTCTGTAATCTCCTAATATGTTCTTAACAAATTTGTAAAGAACTATGTAATTTGGTATTAATTATAGGGAAAATAGAGCTATTGTCTTTATTTTATACATAAATTATACATAAAATTAATTCCATTTAATTGTAACTCTAAAATTTTAAATGTATCTATAGTCAAGCATACAATTCAACATATATGAAGAATAAAGTTTCCAATAATTAATGGATAATGAATTAATATTTACTTGGGATTGTATTGAGCCATTCTTTCAAGGAATTTCTTTTGAAAATCAACACTCGCCAACAAGCAAGTAAGTTCAACTAACTGTCTCAAAACTTGGTCTCTATTTTTCTATAATTAGTACCAAATGAAAAAAAATCACTACAATAAAAGAATCGTACTTATTGACCAGATTAACTAACATTAAAGTACAATGCAAATTTCCACATCTGGATTATTTCAAATCAGAGGGTTCAAATTAATTAGTGACTTTCCAGCAAAACAATGTCCTTGCTTGAGAAAATCTTTGTCAGACGGCTGAATCCTAACGGCTAAAATGCTGTGGGAGGAAACATGACAAGAACAAAATAATAATAAAAATAATAATTATAGCAATGATAATAATAATAATAATAATAATAATAATAATAAACAAAGCTTTGATTTCTGACTTTAACATTGAAATACCAGTGTAACTATTAATAATAATGAATAATACTTTCATATTTCAGAACAAACCTACTCACTGCTGTCTCCCCCAGGAGGTTGAACTGCAGGACGCTAAGCGGGCCATGTTGTCTCAAGGGAAGAGTGACAGATCCAGCTCCAGCCACGGAGACGCAGAGGAACCCTCAGAGTAATGCCACACTTGTTTAAGCAGTACCATATTATTTTTTTTCTTTTTTGGTCTCATGATATGTCCTTTATTCCAAAGAGCACCTGTTTTTTGATACCTGCATTTGTGAAGTAGCACTCCTCAGCCAATTGCTTGCCATTTGCTTTCTTTCTTAGATAACAGTTTTAACTTTTTTATCCATTATTTTGTTGTTTTAAATAGTGATATAAACTGGCTTTAATGCAGTATATCAGGGGGTCCATATGGTAGTAGTTGAAGTGTGAACAATGAGATTAACGGTGTTACACAAAGAGTTTTAAAACACCTCTAGAAAGTGCCTCAGCCATTACGTAAAACAGCAGATGGAAACACAAAAAATAACACATTAAGAAAAAGAAATGAAAAGCAATCCTCAAGAAACCGCTTATTTTAATAAATAAATTCTAATGTTATTTAAAAATCTTTGAAGACAGCAGGTGGTGGTCATTGCATCTTTTCCTCCTTCCAGGGGAGACAAGTGTCCCAATTCCATAGTACATACTTATCATATAGCCTGCATTGTCATAGTATACTGTTTTTGCAGTTTACAATAAATCATATACTAACAGGAAATTTTGAAATATCACACTGCGACCTTGGAATGCTACTGCCAAGAAAAAACAAAATGTTTGATGCATTGTGAGACAATGCACATCAACAACACTCTCACAAATTAAGTGTTTGTAATATGCATACTTAATGTTGTCATTCCCCCTACATTATCAAAACCTGCTTAGAATTAGTGTGTAGTATGGAAGAGCACTTTACATACCTTTTAACTATTTGTTCACTCTTAAAATAAAGTAAAATATTTCTCTATAAAAGCTGACCTGTCGTGGATACCCAAAATCATTTCAAAATGCATTAGTGGGATTTTTTTATTTTTTATTTTTGTCTTGTGAAGTCTTGTGTACCTTAGTATTCAGCGCTTTTGCATAATTTCTTAAGAGTTGCAGGGGATTGTCCAACATTTGTTACAGTTGGCCTCCTCTCTCACAACTGATAACTGAAAATGAAAGCAAAGAATTATGCAAACATAAGTGAAAGTCGGTTTTCTGAGTGGCAGGTCCATTTGACCCTGTAGAGATCCAAGATAATAAAGTTATAAATGATGAAGCAAAGACTTTATGTTAGAATACTATGGTATTTGAGGCTGTGTGGTTCACTTCAGCATATTGCTGCCAATCATTAAAAGAGAAGACAATCCCAGTTCTTCTCCTTTATTTCAGTGATTTCATGGTACAGGCAAAGTAAGGTTATACACAGGTCAATCATCATCCACCAGTCAAACCATATGTTGGTTTCCATAGTTAATTTTAGTTGGGCCCGACACAAAAGTGTAACAAACATGTTGTTTCTCAATTACACCAAAGTGACACAACATTTCTCACTACATTTCCAGGCAGAAAAAAATATACAAAAGATTTCTGTATATATACAGAAACATACCTATATGTGTGTATATATATATATATATATATATATATATATATATATATATATATATATATATATATATATATATATATATGTATAGTTGTAATAAAACACTCGTGCACACATGGATCTTTGAAAGTAAATTGTAAAAATGCAGATCATGATCCATCCTCACATGGTGACATGATCAAATCTGCAGTGAATGATGAGTGTGACCTTAGTCCCACAGACGGTTTGTGTCTTCTAAAACAGCCGTAAATGTGGGTGTTGGTTTACCACAGAGGAGCTCTGGTCAGCACTCCCTTCCAGCTGCGAGAATCTGCCACCTGCAACAGAGTAGGAGAGCGTGTCTAAACATGAAACTGAAGAATAACGAGATATGCAAGTATCATAACAGAGACAGATGCCACACAAAGAGCCTTGAACTTTGCACTTAGATTTGCTCTGCTTCTGCTCAAACTGAATGCTTGCACTCAGATATATTGTTGCTTGCACAGATTTCCTGCGCTCCCGCTTGAGCCCTTCTTCTTGCGCTCAGGCTGCTTCTGTGCGCTCGCAGATTTGTCCTCTGCTCTTGGATTTTTTTGTGCAATAACCCTCTCAAAATCCCCCAAATGACCCCTACCTCGTTGGGGGGGCATTCGCTTTACTTCTTAGAGCGTCCCGTACGGGCGGTTGCTCTTTAACCAGGTTCATCCACTCCACATCTTTATTATATACTTTCTTTACAACTTTTGGAATAAAAGTACAGTTGTTACATATACCAGTGCCCATACGTTTTACTATAATAGCTAAATACTGTATAGGGAATGTGAAGGTACGTCACGCCGCGTTGAATTAGGGTAATAAGAGTTAGGGTTGGGGTTACTATGTCTTGTCATTGTAGCAGTATCTGTAATTGTGATTACTTTGCCCCTGTGCATCGATCTAAGATAATCTGAGCAGAAGTAGGATGCTGATTATGTTTGATCAGAATGACTCACCTGCATTCTCTTATGAAGAAACCTCAACTTCTGGCTGAGACATTCAATCTCCTGAGACAGGGCAGAGAGGCCATGGTCAGGTGTATGTAGAGATGCATATGAATGTAAAATACCTCTTTACAAAAGTTTAATCATAACACAAACTATCCCATTCCATCCCATTCATATTGTCGGATTTTCACACAAAATCAAATAACATTTACCATGAGTAATCATAGTAAATGTTATTTGGCCAGGGTTACACTCATAAACATGGCTGTGTTATGGTTAACATTGTGTTCACTGTTGCAAATGGATTAGAGGAAAGTTAAAATACCTCGCTTAGTTTTTCGTCGCGTCTGAGTTTGATCTGAGGCAGAAGCTCCTCCAGTCTCTGAATCTGTAATGAAACATGGAATCTGTTTGGTGTTCATATTATTATTTTTTTTTTATATTGTATTATATTATCCACTCCAAATGCAATGTTTATATGTATTGGATAAAGGCAAATCAAATTCAGCAGTACCACAAAATGATTAACACATGATTACATTTCTCACTTGACTGAAGGAAAAGGACAGACTCAGTGGTGTTCTTCTAGCTCGTCTCCTCATTAACACCTTAAAATATATTACATTGCACTGACAAGTGGTTGTCTGTTGTAAGAGAATTAGAGCTTAACATTTTCTCCTCCAGACGGTAATTTTACTGTGGAACAGCACTGCTGAATAAATGCATCAGTTTTGTATTTTTTAGTGGGAACCATTCATATTGTAACATTACCACTAGTTATTGTATTACCGCTATGTGGTTTCTGTGTCTTACCCTCCTGTCAATAGTCTGTGGCCTGGACTTCATGCTCTTGTTGATCACAGTCATGGGAATGGTTCTGGGCTTGGGACGCACTGGGGACAGAAAAATCACAGCCGTTAATTTGTGTTTCACTTAAGTAATGTGTAAAAAAATGGGCATGGCTAACAATTGATTCAGATACAAAAAAGGGAGTACTATCACATTTCATGTGGTATTACGCAGTTTTGAATACAAAGAAGAATACAGCACACAGTATGAACAATGCCAGGTGTTCATAACATTTTTAGCTAAGGACAGATGTGTAGCAGGAACTATGATTTGCGCTACTGTGTTGCCTTTTCTCATCCTTGGTGAGTCAAAATGTATTTCTGTCCATTTTGGTTATACCAGTACTTTATGAAACCAGGATTTATGTCATAATCTAAAGTGATATTTGCACAGTAAAAACATGTCATCTGCTGTATTAAATTTTCCGTTAGCATATGAAATAGTATTTTAATTGGTAACACTTTACTACACCCCCAATTTAGCACTTGTAGGCAGTATATACAAATTTAATTGATTTAAGTGATTGTGCCACCCACATGTTACCTGTAGGTAGTTTAAAAGAATAGTTTGGCATTTTGGGAAATGCTCATATTTGCTTTATTAGAGTTAGATGAGAAGAATGATACTACTCTCATGTCTGTACAATAAATATGAAGTTACAGTTAGCTTAGCTTAGCACAAAGACTGGATACAGGGAGAAACAGCTAGCCTGACTCTCTCCAAAGGTAATAAAATCCACCTACCACCACCTTTAAAGCTCACAAATTAACACATTATATCCTGTTTGTTTAATCCGTTAATCCTTTTTACATTTTGACTTCTGATCAGTTTCCAGTCCTTATGCTAAGCTAACCAGATGCTGGCTGTAGCTTCATATTTAATACTATTAATATTCATATGTATTGGTATCAACCTTCTCATCAAACTTTTGTCAAGAAAGCATATTTCTCAAAAATCACACTGTTCTATTAACAGTGTGTTGTAATGTAGAAGAACAAATGGCAGGAACCGCGGTTCAGATCTTGACCTGCAGTTTAAGAAAACACTGTCAAAGAGAACAAATGGCGAGTCCGCTCTTACCATGCTGAAAGATCTTGGCTACCTCAAGCACATATGGCCTGTGGTGAAAAATACATGTCACCAGTTTACATCAAGAAGTGCTTGATAAATGGAGTATGCGCTGAATAGATGTATAGAAAACATGAAAGAACTTAATGTCTACAGTCAAGACTGCTTACATGTGCTTGCTGTTAGCAGGGATTGAGTTGTTCAGAGGGATCAGACAACCACGGTGGTTCCTTATCTGCAAACAGACAAAAGCAGAAGCTCGATCTCACTGCATTTTTAAGAATTATGAATTATGGCTATATGATTATAGTTTCAGCTACAACCAGAAACGTTTTCTTTCTTTTTAACCATATTCTGTAGACATACAAACATTCAGAAGTAGGCCTGCATCTCTAACATGATGCCAAAGAAGAGAGTCGTTGTACCTTAAATATGACATCAGAAGAGTTCAGCCCAAAGGTAGTGGCGATAATCTGAAAAGAGATACAAATACTAGCAAATAATTAGTAAGAATTACAACAAACACAATGGTCATTGTCCAACTAAATCTCAACAAATCCTGTGATTGCTGTGAGCACTCTAAACCCTCAGTTCTGACTTCCAGATGTGAAACTCCTTCTGTGCAGGTACAATAAAAAAAGCAGGTGGACCACTTGCACACCTGTCTGATCATGGAGACCTCAGCTGCTGGAGGAATGGACACTTCCCGAAGAGCCACCACTCTGTCATCTGCAACAGATACAACATGAGATGCAACTACTTTCCAATATGTCACCATTTAAAAGGTGTTGTTAATTGCTATAATGTAATGTATGTAATGGCTTTATTAATGACAAATAAATAATTTTCTAATTCTTTATTGTTACCAGGTTTATAGGTTATAACCCATTATTGAGAACAACCTTTAGACCCCTCCAATGGACAATTTGACCCCTGACCTTCTGTAAAGCAGGAAACATTTTGTGTCCAGTATTTTTTCTGATATTGAAAATATGTGTATATTCATTGATTCGGGGGGTTCAATGAGGGAGAAGGAGTAGATGTTATTTTAATAATCTTTAAAAAGGTAATGGAACATGTTGAGTGGAAAAACGTCTAGCCTGAAGTATATGTTTAAGTCTACATCAAGTCTGTAGACTTGATGGATTATTATAAAATACCCTTAATCAATCCCTTTTAAACATTATTTTGTTAAAATCTATTTGACAATTTTATATTATATATTTAAGATTCTTGACCTGCAGTACTAGTATATTTCTATCTTGTTTATTTTTTAGTACCAAAATACCAAAGCAAATTTCTTGTAAGTGTAAACCTACTTGGCAATAAAGCTGATTCTGATTTATATCTGCAGACTATATTAATGACTTGACTCTTAAAAACTCACTTCTTTATTTACCAATAAAAAGCCATCAATTACAACTACAAACACACCAGTTAGCTGGCAGGAATCATGTTGTTTTACAGTAATCCCATATTCAGATTAAATAGGCTTTTCATTCCTCCTTTGAATCAGTGGTTTGCAACCGAGGTAATAACACTCAACAGTCAAATACAGCTGTCGCTTTCCTCTTTGACCATTTATGGATAATAAGCTTCGCTAGCTGCACCCTGTACAGTCTATGGCTACACCTGACCATTTGTAAAAAGAAAACACTTACCGTATGTATAATGTGTGTGTGGTGGATTTATACCATATGGTCTGAGAAAAAGATAATCTCCATTTTGTCTTCAACGGGTTAAAGAGGCTGGTTACCATGGATACAGAGACGCACAGACCGAGAATATCAGTGACTGGCAATTCATTTCTCACTGATCGTAAAGTCGACAAACTTACAGAAACTTACGAACCGTTTTTGTCAAGCCGTCTCAGAGCGATCCAGGTCTTTGATACACGTGGTGGTTTGTCAGAACAGACGTTAGACATTTTAATCCTCACAGCAGCATAATCACAGCAACAGCGGCCAGGCGCGAGACTACCTGCTACATCCGGCCAGGGACTTTCAGAATAAGTCTTTATACATCTACATCAAATTAAATCAATTCAAATACATTGAATTACAATATATTAATTAAATTGAAATATATTTAATTAATTAAAATAAATCAATACAATTAAACAGATTAAATTAAATTACATGAATAAAATACAAATAAATGAAATAAAATCAAATTAAGTTCAATTAAATACATTGAATTAAATTAAATGTACTCATCTAAATGGAAATTAAGGCGCAACGCGCTCAACTCGTGATTAGACCTTGAAGCCTGGGTGCTGGATCCTTCATGATACATAATATACAAGAAAAAGGAAAAACTAGGACAGCACTCCAAGATTGTCAGGACAGGAGGAGGGATCCTGGAGCCTGCAACACAAGTGTGTTCACAATGTGAATGTGTGGAACTTTATTCAAACAGTGGCTAACTTACAATGAAACATATTTTAAGTAACAGATGACAATTAGCATCATTTCTGGCTAGTTTTGCAATATTAAAAGAAACTGACAATAATAAGTGAATTGAACTTTTGCATTTAATTTAAAATTTAAAACTACAAAAAAATTTAAATAATTGCAATCAGTTGCACTTCACAATCATTTATGCACTGAACATGTTAAATATTTTAAGTTTAAGTCAAGTTGTTACTAAATTAATGTAAATTAATTATTTAATAGAATTCTAAATAAAAACAATAAAGTCTAATTTGTTTTATGATCAGTTAAAAAGTACCTGTCACAATACAAAGCATTACAGCGCTGAATGAAGTTATTAGTTGGATTCCCAACATAATAATCTAGTTGAAAAAGTAACATTTTGAAACATAATAAACATCTAGAAATCATCCCCGAAAAATATGAGCAGAATTCATATTTAAAACACAATCCATCAGTCACAATCTTAAAACTATTTTGATTGATTCTGCATAATTTTTTTTGTTGGAAACAAAGTCACCTTATGTCTTAAAATTAATTTTTTGAATATAATATGTCAAAAGTAATTGCTGTCAAAATACAGCAAACCAGTTGTCACTTAATACAAGACAACCTTGCTGGCGTTTAAAATATTATTGGAAGAGTCGTGATGTGGATACATTAATATGGAGATACCTTCTGCTTTAGAAAAAAATAACTATACCAAAAATAGTAAGGTTAACCTTATCATTTACATGAAGCTATAAATAAGGAGAGGAGGCCTGCAGGTGCATCCTGGGAAGGAAGAGAGGGAGGAGTACAGAGGTGACGCTTCACTGACGGAGGATGAAAGCTCAGTTTCATTTGCTCATTTTATCTGATTTTTCTAACGTCTTAATGTCTGCAAGCAACTGAAACCAGGCAAAGCAATATTCTCTCTGTTGTAATTTGACTGCAAATTAACACCTAATAATGTAGTTTTATGAATTTAAATATACATATTCAAGTAAGAATTCAACAGAAATATATCTGTCATCTCTGTGCCCTTAACTGTAATTAACAGTGAGATGAACATCAGGAGAAAAATAAAATCTAATGAAGGTTACAAAATTGTGTAGAACATTATCGTTTTAAATGATGCTTTCATGAGTACAAATAAATACAAACACTTTTTATTCACAGTTTTTAATTTTTTTATTGAATGATTCTTGAAAAATGCAGCAATTGCAAAGCTGATACAACACCTCCACCTAACTGTCACAACATTTATTACAAGCATGCAGACACATCTTTTCTAACACGTAAACCTCGTAATGAGCAAACAAACAGTAAGGAAGCAGATTTGAAATGGTCATTCTGCTCCTCTACTATTCTTCAGTGGGACAGTCTGACTTGTTGATGTTTTTCTCTGAAGTCTGGGAGCCCATAGACACTTTACATGTGTAGACCTTATCCCTGTTCCAGTCTGACGTCTGGATGGCCAGATAGCTGCTGATTTGGAAAGTCTGGTCTGGTTGCTGAACAGCGGTGCTGGTAGAGATCCCACTGCTCACTGGACTCCTACCAGCCAACCAGCTCACATCAGCAAAACCCTTTGACTCACTGGGCAAAATGGACAGACAGACCAGAGAGGCTTTGTTGGACTGGAGCTCAGCACTGGACGGAGGGAAGACAGTCAGGACAGGAGGAGGGAGGCTGGAGCCTGAAAATTCACAGAGGACATTCATCAAATAACTAGGAGTCAAATCATTAATACAAAGCATGACAGTACCTGGGTTGGACAGTGTGTTAATGTGTTATTTTGACAATACAATAAATACGCTGAAGTAAAACATTTGGTAAAACAATCTGGGTAAACCTCTCGAAATCACGAACTTCAGATGATTAAAACACCTTCTGTGTTTTACAACATGGTATTTGAGATCTAATATATTTATTTCAGTCACTTTGAGAAATTACAGTAGATCAGTAGTCATTTTGCCTCTGTGATTTCTATCTAACCACCAAAGAAAAGAAAATTCAGCCAATATATAATCATGATGAATTCAGAATTATCCTTAAACTTTAGAAGATTGGTAAATTAAAATACACAAACACAGCAATTCAGTAGTGATACTGTAATTTAAATTCCTCTTGACAGAGAATCTATAGCTAGAATGGCTTTGCAGAGTTAAAACTCAGTTGTGAAGAAAATGTTGTTGATGTTGCCTGTCTAATAAAAATGCCTCAACTATTAAAAAACTATGGAGCATTTGCAGAAAACATTTCACATATTGTCATCATTTGCAGACCTTCCCTTCAAAGACACAGCCTGGTATCAAAACTGATATACAAAAACATCATCTCTTTTAAACATTCAACAAGTTCAATGAAGAAGTATCACATAAATTGAGGTTTTCTGGTCAATTTGAGTAGAAACTGAAAATCTATCTTGTTCTATGATCAGTTAAAAAGTACTTACTTGTCACAATCAGCTTGGTGCCTTGTCCGAATACCACAGTGATTCAGTTTGTACACACGGCTGTACAAAAACCTCCTGACTCTCACTGATGAGGGGAGTGGAACTGAAACATCCTGTTGAGACCAACTTTCACTGTCAACATCTCGGTCCCTTCATCAGACTGCTTATATTCCAAAACACTGCAGGACTTAAGGACTGATTCTGAATCTTCTGTTGCTCCTTTTGTTTTCATGGTTTAGGTGTTAAAAGTCCAGATATCATCAGTAACTTCCGTCTAATGTTGATGATGAAAATGTTCTCCTTCAAAAGAGCATCAGTCAGATAATGCAGGACAACTTGGGACCGCTGGGATTGTATAAGAGTAATTTTATATTAAACTTGTTATATATATATAAATATATATATGTATATAGGTGTGTGTGTATGTATATGTAAAGGAAATATCAGGACAGCCACATATACCTTGGGATCCCGCAGGCAAACGGAAACCATGAGGAGGCAGCAAGGACGTCAGCCACAGCCAAATACCTACACAGAGTCAGGCAGGTCCTGAAACGTCAGCTGAATGGGAAGAACAAGATCCGAGCCATCAACACACACGCCCTGCCAGTCATCAGATACCAAAGGAGGAGATAGAAGCCACTGATATCAACACAAGGAAGCTCCTCACAAGGCATGGAGGGTTTCAACCCGAATCCAGCACCCTGAGACTGTACACTAAGCGGAACAAGGGAGGCCGAGGACTAGTGAGCGTCAGAACCACTGTCCAGGACGAAACAACAAAGATCCAGGAGTACATCAGGAAGACGTCCCCCAGTGATGAACGGCTAAGTGAATACCTCAGGCAGCAGAAACCCGAGAATGAGGAGGAGGATGAACCATCATAGAGAGACAAGCCCCTGCATGGCATGTACCACCGACAGAGAACAAAAGGCTTCACCAAAGGACAGCACCGAATCTAATCTTGCCCTAACAGGCACTCAGTACAAGATCAATAGAGGCTTGGGTCTACCACACCAGACAGGACCCCAGGTGCAAACGGTGCAGAGATGCCCCTGAGACAGTTCAGCACATAACAGCAGGGTGTAACATGCAGGCAGGAACAGCGCACATGGAACGCCATAACCAAGTGGCTGGCATAGTGTACAGGAACATCTGCCATGAGTATGGGCTAGAAGTCCCAAGGTCAAAATGGAAGACACCTCCTAAGGTAGTTGAGAATGACCGAGCTAAGATCCTGTGGGACTTCCAGATCCAGACTGACAAAATGGTGATGGCTAACCAACCAGACAGTGTGTTGATCAACAAACAGCAGAAGAAGGCAGTGGTGATAGATGTGGCAATCCCAAGCGACAGCGACAGCAACATCAAGAAGAAGGAACACGAGAAGCTTGAAAAATACCAAGGGCTTAAAGAGGAGCTAGAAACGATGTGGAGAATAAAAGCAACAGTGGTGCCAGTGGTAATCGCAGCACTGGGGGCCGTGACCCCCAAACTGGGAGAGTGGCTCCAGCAGATTCCAGGTACAACGTCTGAAGTCTCTGTCCAGAAGAGTGCAGTCTCATCAGCTCCCTCACCAAGAAAGCCCAGCAGAGAATGTACTTCCTGCGGCAGCTGAGGAAGTTCAACCTGCCAAAGTCAGTGATGGCGCACTTCTACTCTGCCAGTCCATCCTCACCTCCTCCATCACCATCTGGTACTCTGCTGCCACTGCCAAGGACAAGGGCAGACGGCAGCGTATCATTTGCCCTGCCGAGAAGGTGTTTGTCTGATAGTGAGAAACACAAATGTTTGTCTCTGTTGCATTTTGTTAGCCTACAGTTCTCTAAATTCTCTACTCACAAAGACAGCATAGTGAATTTTCAGCACCTTTGTGATTCTGTGGATTTACTCGCTGATGATTTTAATGTATAAAATTAACTGGAGTGTTTTTGGACTCATCTCTTTTCATATAATATTCTACACTCCAGGTCCACTTACTGATCGTTACGGATATTTACCACAATTTACCTCCATATATTAACATATTTGTCCCCAATGTAAGGAATGAATCTTTATGTTTATCTTTGTTTATCACTCATTGGTGTTTTTTCACAGTGCAGTGCAAATGAAATGAACACAAAGTAGAAAATGACAAACATTTAGTTTAATTACTTCTCCATGATAGAGATTAGTGAGTAAACTTATATGAAATTGATCTTTCAAAATAGGCTTAGGACACTGGTTTGTAGTCGTTTTTAAAGTTCCATGTATGTTACAGAGAGCATTAGTTGATGTGTCAGAGACTCAAAAAGCAGAAGTAGTTAGTGAGGACGTTTTTGTCACAGTGTAAATCACTGTGATGCGTACTCCTTAGCAGAGTTGTCCCATGTATGACAGTAATAGACAGCAGAGTCTCCTGCCTCTGACCGCTTAATGATGAACTGGTAATCTACGTTCGATGAGGATTTAGAGTTGAATCGGTCTGAGGAGAATCCTGTTGCAAATCTGGGTGAACTGTGACTATGGTAAAATCTCAGAACATACTGAGGAGCTTCACCAGGAACCTGTTTATACCAAACGATATATTGATTATCATCTCTCTCAATGTTGCAGCTGAGAACAACCTCTTGTCCTGTAGAAACTGTGTGGACAGCAGGCGTCTGGGTCAGCACTTTCACTGCATCAACATCTGTCAACATACACAGAAAAATACATGAGTGAAAGGTTTCTGTGTGAACATGTAAAAGGAAAGAGAAGACAATCTTACATGTTAGAGCAGTGATGAGAGTGCAGAGGGTCCCCAGCATGATGTCAGTGTGTGGTGTAAACGTCCCTTACTGTCCAGCTGAGAGGTGAGCAGGGTTGGAGTGTGAGGAGAAGAGAGACTGAAGCTTATAAAGACGCTGAGGAGAGGAGAAGTGGAGGAGGAGGAGTTTCAACACTCAACACCGTTTCCATTCATAAATAAACTACATCATGTGGTTTCACTGTGAATAATTCCTCATCAAAAAAGACATAATTATATATACATATATTTTAAGTGACGTTTTGACAGAAGTTTAACAAGGAAGATCTTTTCCCTCTCACTTTTCTTTCTGTTGTAATTCCTGTTAATTTCTCGCTCCAATTTTCTCACTGCTATTTAATTTCCACTTTCCCACGCATTCAAAATACCTTTCATTCACAATTCTGACATCACCATATCTGGCCAATGAGCTTTCTGCCCATGTTCCTCGAGCCAATCAGTCCTCGGATGCTGTTCTTTAAATATCACTGTGTTTCTGCCAATCTGTCTGTCAGACCTACGATTGTGCAGTCCACCACCTCCCCATCTCCACCTTGTTCCTCAGGATGATCCAGGTGATTCAACAGAGAGACTTCATCTTCTGTTGGCTTTACTCCACCACGAGCATCTACACTCTGGGGGATTCTACTTATCTCCTCTCTTCATGGGCCTGTGCTTAATGATGAAGCATCACGTCGATGGCTCTAATTGCCAAAGTCCTTCTCTATTGTTAAACTCAGTAAACACTGTTATACACTTCCAACTGATCTCTGATTGTTGTTCATGAAAATGTATCTTTCCATTGTGTTTAGAAGCCTGCTGATGTTTTTCTGTGAGTATAATCTACTGCAAGGGTGATATCTGTTAACCTTTTTAAATCTTTAAATAATCATATACACCAGGATAAATATATTGCCTTTGGTCTTAAGAATTGTGTTACAAAGTTCTCACCATGTTATTATGTGCAGTTAAAAGCTGTAATGTTTACCTTTCATCTCAGTATTTTATTCTTCTGAATGTTCATCTCACCAAGCAAATATGTTTCCTATTAATCCAAATTGCTCTGACTGAATAATTAAAGACAAATCAGAATGCTGTGTATCTAAGTGACCTGTTGTCAGGTTCACCTGTTAACTGTTTGTTTCTGTAACAGTTGTGTAGCAGCTTCAGGGCCTGTCTCATGAAACAAGGTTAATGTAGTTATACTATTTTCACAACTTCTGCAAGAAATAGTGAGAATCCATTAAGATGAAGGAAATTATATATTTTCCATTGTATTTGTAGGGAAGTTACAGAAAGCTTTGGTTCATGGCTTCACACTCAGTCCAGATGTGTCAGAGACTCAAAAAGCAGAAGTGTTTAGCTTGGAGGTTTTTGTCACAGTGTAAATCACTGTGATGCGTACTGCTTAGCAGAGTTGTCCCATGTTTTACAGTAATAGACTGCTGAGTCTCCCTCCTCCACATTGTTGATGATCAAACGGTAATCTGATGTTGACTGATGAGTAGATGTGAACTTGGGAGAGGAGAAACCAGAGCCATAGGTTGGAGAGCTCCAGCTGTGATGAAAACGTAATACAAACTGAGGAACTCCTCCTGGAATCTGTTTATACCAGCGAGCAGCGCTGTTAGTAACAGTCCCCAGGTTACAGTCCATGGTGGCTGTCTCTCCTTTCCTCACCGTCACAACAGGAGGCTTCTGTGTCAGCACAGTCACACCACTCACACCTGGAAACAACAAGAGGACATGGAGTCAAGAGAAACACACAGACTGATGAATCCAACCTGAGGTGAAAGCTGCAGTAAGTCAGCCTCCTTACATGTTAGAGCAGTGATGAGAGTGCAGAGGGTCCCCAGCATGATGTCAGTGTGTGGTGTAAACGTCCCTTACTGTCCAGCTGAGAGGTGAGCAGGGTTGGAGTGTGAGGAGAAGAGAGACTGAAGCTTATAAAGACGCTGAGGAGAGGAGAAGTGGAGGAGGAGGAGTTTCATCACTCAACACTGTTTTCAATAGTGAATGAAAAACATTATGTACGTGGTTTAATGTCATGTCCTGAGATCATTTCATATAATCTCATGTTTCGTAATTTATTTTGTTTATGACCATAAATCTTAATTTTATATTTGAAAGTCTGCATATTTTGCTTGCATACATGGAGGAGTGTTATCAGGCATATTTTCTCTTTAAAACTAATCATACAAATGAATATGTGGTTTGGGTTTTAAGATCAAGATATACTAATTTTCTCATATTAAATACACACAATAAACAATGTTTATTGATGAGCAGGGCATAGAAGAAGAAGAAGAAGAAGAAGAAGAAGAAGAAGAAGAAGAAGAAGAAGAAGAAGAAGAAGAAGATGACATACTTTATTAAATCCCTCTTAAAGAGAAATTCAATATTTTCACTCTGTTGTTATTTTCTATACATAGTCTTTTTTTATCAATACTAGGAGATATTATGTATTTCATTTTTTAAAATGTATTTGAGTATACTGTTGGGTAACTTTACTAATAACCAAAAAACAAACAAACACATTTACCACAACTGAAATTAAAAATCACAACTTCCACAATATAGAAATAATATATGTTGAGCAGAGCTTGAGCAAAAAAAACTGTAAGACATCATTAATTAAATTCTTTACATGCACATTTAGAGATGTCAGAGAAATTCCTTGCTAGGAATTTTTCTCACAGCATAATGTATCAGAGCCTCAAAAAGCAGAAGCATGTAGTGACGAGGTTTTTGTCACAGTGTAAATCACTGTGATACCTCCTCTTTAGCAGAGTCGTCCCATGTTTGACAGTAATAGACTGCTGAGTCTCCCTCCTCCACATTGTTGATGATCAAACGGTAATCTGATGTTGACTGATGAGTAGATGTGAACTTGGGAGAGGAGAAACCAGAGCCATAGGTTGGAGAGCTCGAGCTGTGATAAAACCTTAATACAAACTGAGGAACTCCTCCTGGAATCTGTTTATACCAGCGAGCAGCGCTGTTAGTAACAGTCCCCAGGTTACAGTCCATGGTGGCTGTCTCTCCTTTCCTCACCGTCACAACAGGAGGCTTCTGTGTCAGCACCGTCACACCACTCACACCTGGAAACAACAAGAGGACATGGAGTCAAGAGAAACACACAGACTGATGAATCCAACATGAGGTGAAAGCTGCAGTAAGTCAGCCTCCTTACATGTTAGAGCAGTGATGAGAGTGCAGAGGGTCCCCAGCATGCTGTCAGTGTGTGCTGAGAATGGCCTTGTAACTTGGAAAGTGAGTTTACTGCTGACAGATTAGAGGCTTTGGAGGATGAGGAGAGGAGGTGCTGGAGGAGCAATTTAATACAACACTGAAACTGAGAGTGACTGACAGGAGGAGGAGCTCTGGTTGAATCTGCATGGTTTGCATTTGTTGGTCTCTTATCTTCTGTAAAGGGAAAAGTCTTTTCTGTCTCCATTATTGTCAATGTAGGCAATGTCTCCCAAATATTACAACGTCATGATCAGAGAAAGACTTCCTGCAGTTTTATTGTCATAGATAAATAGGATTCACCGATCCAGTTGTGTTTTTGAATTGTTATATTTGCTTGCTTTAGTTGGAGAAAATTCATCTTCATATCTGATATACAACTTTTTCATATTTTAACAAGAAACATCTACTGCAGGATATAAGCTTTGGCTCTGCACACATGAACATGATTCATATTAGGGAAACTGTGACTGACCAAATGACAGTAATTAAACCATCAGTGTGTTTCCAGTCAGAGACAGTTCCCTCTGATTGTACAGAGAGTTGACACTTGACCTCTTCATTTACATGGAGCTATAAATAAGGAGAGGAGGCCTGCAGGTGCATCCTGGGAAGGAAGAGAGAGAGGAGTAGAGAGGTGACGCTTCACTGACGGAGGATGAAAACTCAGTTTCATTTGCTCATTTTATCTGATTTTTCTAACGTCTTAACGTCTGCAAGCAACTGAAACCAGGCAAAGTAATATTAATCTCTCTGTTGTGCTTTTATTGCAAATTAACACCTAATAACAATGTAGCTTTTTCAATTTAAATATACATATTCAAGTAAGAATTCAACAGAAATATAACTGTTATCTCTGTGCCCTTAACTGTAATTAACAGTGAGATGAACATCAGGAGAAAAATAAAATCTAGTGAAGGTTACGAAATTGTGTAGAACATTATCGTTTTAAATGATGCTTTCATGAGTACAAATAAATACAAACACTTTTTATTCACAGTTTTTAATTTTTTTATTGAATGATTCTTGAAAAATGCAGCAATTGCAAAGCTGATACAACACCTCCACCTAACTGTCACAACATTTATTACAAGCATGCAGACACATCTTTTCTAACACGTAAACCTCGTAATGAGCAAACAGCACAAACAGTAAGGAAGCAGATTTGAAATGGTCATTCTGCTCCTCTACTATTATTCAGTGGGACAGTCTGACTTGTTGATGTTTTTCTCTGAAGTCTGGGAGCCCATAGACACTTTACATGTGTAGACCTTATCCCTGTTCCAGTCTGACGTCTGGATGGCCAGATAGCTGCTGATTTGGAAAGTCTGGTCTGGTTGCTGAACAGCGGTGCTGGTAGAGATCCCACTGCTCACTGGACTCCTACCAGCCAACCAGCTCACATCAGCAAAACCCTTTGACTCACTGGGCAAAATGGACAGACAGACCAGAGAGGCTTTGTTGGACTGGAGCTCAGCACTGGACGGAGGGAAGACAGTCAGGACAGGAGGAGGGAGGCTGGAGCCTGAAAATACACAGAGGACATTCATCAAATAACTAGGAGTCAAATCATTAATACAAAGCATGACAGTAACAGATTCATTTATTAGTTGTGTTGACAATATAAGAAAAACACTTTGAAGAAGCGAAAGATTTTCAATCGGCAAAAACATTAAGAAATCATTACTGATGAGCTGATTAGCGTTCCTCTTTAAAATTAAATCCATCAATAACAAAATATTTTGATTACTTCACAATAATTTCGATGCTGGAAACATCTAAATTGAATCCTAATAGAATTATTTTAGTCACTATGACTCTGAATTATGATATATCAGTGGTCACTTTGCTTTTGTGATCTCTATTTAAAGCAAAAAAAGTTTAAACAGCCAAAATGGCATTCATGTAAACTCAGAATGATCCATTAAGACGATTAGTGAATAAACATTACAAACACAATAATTTAACATTGATCACAGTGTAAAATACTCTTGACAGATTTTTTACATACTGTTTTTCCATTTTGCCATCGTCATGTTTTAAAACTTGTCATACATTGTGAAAATAAATAAGCACAATCTTATAAATTTTGCCCAACTGTTGAAAATTCCTCAGACATTAAAAAACTTTAGAATGTTTGTAGAACATAATTATGTGATTAAAATATTGTGATTATTTGCAGAGCTTTACTTCACAGTCTGGTTTGAAAGCAGATGTAAAAAATTATATTATTTACTAAACGTGAAATACTTTAAACAATTAAGTTGATTATATTTTCTTAATTTGAATCAGAAACAGAAAATCTATCTTGTTCTATGATCAGTTAAAAAGTACTTACTTGTCACAATCAGCTTGGTGCCTTGTCCGAATACCACAGTGATTCAGTTTGTACACACGGCTGTACAAAAACCTCCTGACTCTCACTGATGAGGGGAGTGGAACTGAAACATCCTGTTGAGACCAACTTTCACTGTCAACATCTCGGTCCCTTCATCAGACTGCTTATATTCCAAAACACTGCAGGACTTGAGGACTGATTCTGAATCTTCTGTTGCTCCTTTTGTTTTCATGGTTTAGGTGTTAAAAGTCCAGATATCATCAGTAACTTCAGTCTAATGTTGATGATGAAAATATTCTCTTTCAATAGAGCATCAGTCAAACAGTCAGACAATGCTGGGTGTTGTTGACTGCAGGGATGGTATAAGAGTAATTTCATTTTCAACCCACTGCAGCCAAAAGTCATCTTCAAACAATCAAATTTAATCAAACCAGTTTATATAATGTTAAAGAAAGAATTACACAGAAAGATGGCTCATGCTATAGTGAACTCATCAGGCTGCATATTTTGTCCTGTAACAGTGTTAACCCTGTGTTTTGTTGACATTCTTTGAGGATCCGCTGGTCAAATAAATAAACAAATGAGCCCAAAATAAAAATAATATTAGCTGCACAATATGACTTTTTTTTTTCTTTAAACATTTTTCATTTCTCATGACCTCATTAAAACCCAATATGTAGAACAGTGTTGAAGTGGAAATCCTTCCCTTTGCCACAAACTGGGCTTAAACATTTGATGATGGCTATAAAATACAGAAATGACCATAAATCTTTGTTATCACACCAAATAAAGAAATATGTCATGTTTTATATGTCATATAAAAAAGACGTACATGAACAGCTTTATAGAATATAGGCAAAGAAATGTACATTTTTTTCTGCCACATAGTGACATTTCTTATGTTTGAGGTCAGTTAAAGCTCAGAGAGCATTAACTCCCTATTACACCTCTTATGAACAAACTGTAATAAAACTCCAATAACATAAACATATGTAGACTCATTTAGTATTTGGGAGGAGTCGTGCTGCATAAACAGTGCTGACAACACCAATCACACTTACAGAGTTGTTTAAAATCCATTGTATTTAATCATGTTTTACAGACGGGGTCTCTGAGACCCCAAACAGAAGTAATGAGTCATTTTCTGTAGTGAATTTCTGGACTATATCATCAGTTCAAAATCATGTTTATCAGCAATGTTCATTAAAATAGGAAAAGACATGAAATACCAAGCCGATAGAACAATGTTAAATCTGTTCTATGAGCTGTTAATGAGACCTGGGTCTCCAACATTACTGTTACATTATATCCAAGGCAGAGTGTGAACACAAATGTTGATCTCTTGTTACATTTTATTATAGTTCTCTGAATTCTCTACTCACAAAGACAGCACAGTGAATTTTAATCCAAATTAATTTAGATTTTGTAACCTTTGTGATTCTGTGGATTTACTTAAAGGTCCAGTGTGTAACATTTAGGAGGAGCTATTGGCAGAGTGGAATATTATATTTATAAGTATGTTTTCATTAGTGTATAATCAAATGAAAATAAGAATTGTTGTGTTTTCATTACCATATTGCACCGCCATGTTTCTCCAGTAGACTAGAACTGACAAACCAAACACTGGCTCTAGAGAGAGCCTTTTGCGTTTTTCGCAAGTTATACGGACACCGTAGTTTCTCCTACACGCTTGGAAAGGGGAGGGTCTGTATTCAAATGGTTGCAAACTGCAAATTCACCGCTAGATGCAGCAAAATCCTACATACTGGAGCTTTAATGATGATTATGCATAGAAAATCAGGAGATGACGTGTTTTTGGATTAATCTTTGTTTATATGTGTTTAATATTATTAATATACAAATTTTTACCACAAATGTTTGTCCCCCAGGTCAAATAAAAATCTCGGTGTTTTTCACTGTGCTGTCCAGTGCAAATGAAAAGAACAAAAAGTAGAAAACAATAAATATTTATTTTAATTACTTCTTCATGTTCTCTGTGGTGAGAGAGATAAGTGAGTAAACTTTTTTATGCAATTGATCTTTTAAGAATAGAGTTATAGAGAGCATTAGTTGATGTGTCAGAGACTCAAAAAGCTGAAGTAGTTAGTGAGGACGTTTTTGTCACAGTGTAAATCACTGTGATACAGCTGCAGAAGCAGAGTCGTCCCATGTATGACAGTAATAGACAGCAGAGTCTCCTGCCTCTGACCGCTTAATGATGAACTGGTAATCTATGTTCGATGAGGATTTAGAGTTGAATCGGTCTGAGGAGAATCCTGTTCCAAAGCTGGGTGAACTGTGACTATGGTAAAATCTCAGAACATACTGAGGAGCTTCACCAGGAACCTGTTTATACCAGCTGACATACTTTCCATCATCTCTCTCAATGTTGCAGCTGAGAACAACCTCTTGTCCTGTAGAAACTGTGTGGACAGCAGGCGTCTGGGTCAGCACTTTCACTGCATCAACATCTGTCAACATACACAGAAAAATACATGAGTGAAAGGTTTCTGTGTGAACATGTAAAAGGAAAGAGAAGACAATCTTACATGTTAGAGCAGTGATGAGAGTGCAGAGGGTCCCCAGCATGATGTCAGTGTGTGGTGTAAACGTCCCTTACTGTCCAGCTGAGAGGTGAGCAGGGTTGGAGTGTGAGGAGAAGAGAGACTGAAGCTTATAAAGACGCTGAGGAGAGGAGAAGTGGAGGAGGAGGAGTTTCAACACTATTTTCATTCACAGATAAACTACGTCATGTTTGTGGGTTTCACATCACATCTGCAAGTCATTTCATACAAAAAACTTTTACTGTTTTAGTTCATGAGGATATATTTTACTTTACATAAAAACGGATTGAGATTAAATATGTTTTATGTTACCGTTAAATATCTCACGTTTGACTAAACAGAAATGAACACTAACTGACTCAGTCAGTTATCATTGATTAGCCCCAGAAATATCTGCAGTTAAAAGAGGTTTAAGAAATGTTTACAAACATCATAAATGTAATAGTGTGAAACCTGAACCATAAAAATCTAAGCAATGATCAATAATCAAATGGTGTCAAATGAGATAGAACATGGATGTTAAATTACATGCAGAAATCAACAAAATTAAGTCTTGCTAGAAGTAACATATAACAATATTTTAGCAATATATTATATTTTATTTATTTATTGAACCATATTGACTCATTTATTAATCTCATAAGCATATTTATTTATTTATTTAATATTGAATAAAATGGCATTCCACATATGTTGACCTAATGTTAGCAGATGTGTTTTCTTGTTGGAAATCTGGATCAAACAGTCATAACGTGCAAATACATATATTCTCATGTTCGTGGTAATAGCAAAGGTATGTCTTTGTTAACCTTCAACGTTTCTTGTAACCGAATAATCACAATTGTGGCTTAATCATGACATTTAAATTATTATAGGCAATAACGTTACTGTAAGAGGCCCATTGATTCGGATATTTATAAGTGTTTAGTAGGCCTATGTCTAATGTCCTTGTTTATATTTGGAAACTAGACTGTAATTAACATGATTTAGGGATGGGTTAGGCCTATATATAAAATAAAGAAATGATCTCTTTTTCAATCATCCTTATGACTCCGCATTATTTTACCTGCTCTGTGCCAACCAATCCAGACCAGTTTAAAAGTCTTTAAAGTGGCAATAGGCCTGCAACCCATAAAATGCAGTTTTGCACTTGCCAGAAAGTGATTGCAGCATCTACCCTGTGACTGAACGGTTGTTCATGCCTCAAAATGACTTGATTTAATTCATGAGGGTTATATTTGACAGATTATAGCTCAACCAGTCCTTTTTACCTGTTGAAATACATTTGAAGGGCCAATACAAACTATAAAATGCACTTTTGCCCTTGCCGAAAAGTGACTGCATCATCCACCTTGCGACTGAAAGGTCGTTTCTGCCTCAAAATGACTTGATTTCACTCGCCAAAAAGTCATTGCAGTTCCTACCTGTGCACATATTTTGATATTGCCTTGTATTTTATCATTGCCATTTGTTGTTGTTATTGTGCCTTTTCACTACTGATGTCATTTTACTCACTATTGTTGTGTCATTAACTTTAATTGGTACAGCACTTTGGCCAACTCTGGTTGTTTTAAATATGCTATTTAAATAACCTCGACATGCATTTTTTAATAATTGTGCTTAATTCAGTTAGTTAAAAAGACCATCATCATCTAATTTACAAGTTTTTCTTGAGTCAACAACTGGCATCTATTGCAGGACATAAGCTTTGGCTCTGCATACATGTACATACTGGAAATCACACACGAGAGGTAAACTGTCTCTGACTGACAGAGACTGATTAAAACATCAGTGTGTTTCCAGTCAGACAGTTCCCTCTGATTTTACAGAGACCTGACACATGACCAAGCAGATTTGTAAGTCTATGTTGAATGTACAGGTGGAGGTTACAGAGATCAGTGCCCAGTTGCTTCATTCTGTATTGAGATGTGTCAGAGACCCAAAAAGCAGAAGTGTTTAGTGAGGAGGTTTTTGTCACAGTGTAAATCACTGTGATATGCCCTCATCAACGGCGCTGTCCCATGTTTGACAGAAAAAGACTGCTGAGTCTCCCTCCTCCACGCTGTTGATGATCAAACGGTAATCTGATGTTGACTGATGAGTAGATGTGAACTTGGGAGAGGAGAAACCAGAGCCATAGCTTGGAGAGCTCCAGCTGTGATAAAAACTTAATACAAACTGAGGAACTCCTCCTGGAATCTGTTTATACCAGCGAGCAGCATCATTAGTAACAGTCCCCTGACAGATTAGAGGCACAACAGGAGGCTTCTGTGGAGGACTGACCTGGAAACAAGAGGAGGTGCTGGAGGAGCAATTTAATACAACACTGAAACTGAGAGTGACTGACAGGAGGAGGAGCTCTGGTTGAATCTGCATGGTTTGTCACATTTGTCACGAAGTAATTTCTGTCTCCATTATTGTCAGTGTAGCTACAATAGTGTCATGATGTCAAAAACATAGCAATTTATATGGGTTTCTTACTATTTTCAGCTTCTAGTGGATGAATCCATGAAAGTTTAGCATTTTGAAACATTTTTCTTGCTTTGTCAGTTAAAAAGACCATCATCATCTAATTTAGTCAACAACCAACATCTGTTGCAGGAAGCTTTGGCTTTGCACACATGTGCATACTGTAATTTAAACACATTAGAGGGAAACTGTCTCTGACTGACCAAATGACAGTAATTAAACCATCAGTGTGTTTCCAGTCAGAGACAGTTCCCTCTGATTGTACAGAGAGTTGACACTTGACCTCTTCATTTACATGGAGCTATAAATAAGGAGAGGAGGCCTGCAGGTGCATCCTGGGAAGGAAGAGAGGAAGGAGAGCTTCTCTGGCGAACGATGAAAACTCAGTTTCAGTTGTTTATCTGATTTTTCTAATGTCCTGACTATTGCAAGTGACTCAAACCAGATAAAGAAATATTGATCAAGTTTAATAACAAAAACCTTTATTAACAATGTTGTTTCTTCATTTGCATTAATACCTTTTCTGAAATTGTGTATGCAAATATAGTAAAGAATAAAATTGAAAGGTAGACAGTAGGAACAATCCAGAAATATGTCTGTTATCTCTGTATTTTTCTGAATTAACTGAGAAACATTAAAATCACAATAGAAGTTGGTGTAAAAATATTGCAGTTAAAATATTGATTTAACTGTCGTGAGTACAAATCAATACATTCTTGTTTTGAACACAGTGGTTTTTTTTGTTGAATGAGTTTCTTCAGTGGCGAGAGAGAACAGCATTTTTTTAACTTATACAAAATGTCATAGGCCACAAATTCATTTTTTTCGTCCCGCGATCCACGACTTAAACCTCCTCCTTCCATCACAAGACACAAGAGTCTAATTTGCAGTCTTGCACCACGTAGACTGTGAGAAAATCTCTTCTGGTTGAAAAGATTTGTCCTTGTTTTATTCTTATATGGAATCTCCAGTTCATCTTTTAAAGCAGTCCTGGTTACTGCTACATTGTTGGTCATCTTGCAGTGAGTAGTTTTACATGGAGGCTAACACTTATGCACCAATTTGTGTATGTCTGTGTGTGTGTGTGTGTGTGTGTGTGTGTGTGTGTGTGTGTGTGTGTGTGTGTGTGTGTCTTGAAAAAATATATATGTAAACAAGCATATTGATATCAGAAGCTGAGTCAATACATTTTAATGATATCAAGTAGATTTGTAAGTTTATGTTGAATGTACAAGTGGGGAAGCAACAGAAAACATTGGCAGATGGCTTCACTCCCAGTCCAGATGTGTCAGAGACTCAAAAAGCAGAAGTGTTTAGTGACGAGGTTTTTGTCACAGTGTAAATCACTGTGATACCCACTCATTAACAGAGCCGTCCCATGTTTGACAGTGATAGACTGCTGAGTCTCCCTCCTCCACATTGTTGATGATCAAATAATAATCCACTTCATTGCGATAATTACATGAGTGTTTTGAAGAGGAGAAACCAGATCCATAAGTTACAGACCACCACTCACGATAGTAAACCAGCACAAACTGAGGAACTCCTCCTGGAATCTGTTTATACCAGCGAGCAGGACTCCTAGTAACGGTCCCCAGGTTACAGTCCATGGTGGCTGTCTCTCCTTTCCTCACCGTCACAACAGGAGGCTTCTGTGTCAGCACCGTCACACCACTCACACCTGGAAACAACAAGAGGACATGGAGTCAAGAGAAACACACAGACTGATGAATCCAACCTGAGGTGAAAGCTGCAGTAAGTCAGCCTCCTTACATGTTAGAGCAGTGATGAGAGTGCAGAGGGTCCCCAGCATGCTGTCAGTGTGTGCTGAGAATGGCCTTGTAACTTGGAAAGTGAGTTTACTGCTGACAGATTAGAGGCTTTGGAGGATGAGGAGAGGAGGTGCTGGAGGAGCAATTTAATACAACACTGAAACTGAGAGTGACTGACAGGAGGAGGAGCTCTGGTTGAATCTGCATGGTTTGTCACATTTGTTGGTCTCTTATCTTCTGTAGAGAGAGTCTTATTTGTCTCCTTTATCGTCAGTGTAGGCAAAAACTTTTATTTATACAGTGTGACAATGTCTAGTTTATTGCATTTGTTACTTTGTTACTGTATTGATAACCTCCAGGGTAAAACCACTGGCTTTCGTCTTATCAACCCATCATGATAGTTTTTGTTAGTAACTACATCTCAGTGCTCATTGTATTGAATGAATCCTGCAGCTGTCCCAAATAACATAAAATTAAATATGTTGTAGAAATTGCCTGAACTTGGAGAACAGTGTTACGCAAATAGTTTTTGCTCTCCAAAATACATCAACTACTGAATAGATAGGCTAATCAGGCTATTACAGACAGGGGGGGGGAAAGCATAAATCTGCACTTTTGTAAACCAATTTATTATAGATGCATTGTAAAAGAATATAAAATGAAAGAAAGAAAAGAGTTGAAAAACTTGTATAAATATTTTATTTAACATGTAGCCTAGCATATAGCATATCATTAATCACAGGGTTGGTGAGTAGCACAATGTAAAGCACTTTGTCCTCCTAAGGTTGAAAAATGCTAAATAAGTGTATTCCATTTACCAAATGTTGATTAATATAAGTTGCAAATTAATCTATTTTTAATAATTATTTGGGGAAAAAACTCAAATTATTAATATTATTAAAAATACAGTGTTGATTAATGTCAAAAAATATATATGGTATATTATATCACAATTCTGGATTACCTTTTCAGTCATTATTTTACTTTATGTCCAGCTACTAATACACAGAGCAGCAGGAAGACAGTCGAGATAATTTGATAAATGCTGCCACCTTGTGGTTAAAAGTGACTTTGTACAGAAAGGTGAAGATAAATACATTTTTGCAAAGATGAAAAAAGTTCCATCATCTTTTCTACCCCATGCATCACTAAGTCAGTCTTATTTATGTGACCTATTCTCACATCACACTCATCAATAAAATTATATAAACTATCATCTTCTGAAAAATATATAAACATATCAACTCTTGTTTGACACATCAGCATTGATACAAGACATAAGCCAGGAGACAACAGGTCTAAGGTCTCTGTGGCCCCCTCCTCCTCGCTCTGATCAGTGTTGGCCCCTTGATAATCCCCCTGTCAGGAGCCCTCATCTGTGCTCGCAGTGGAGACCTCAGACCAACACTGGGGGGAATCCTCTGCACGGGCCGCTGAGGCCGAGTGAACCTGCCGTCCTTGAGGTCGTCCACAAAAGCCTCCACACTGTCAAACTTTGTGGTGAGCCTCCCCAGCTCGTCTTTTAGAGTGTTAAACTGCCTGTAGAGGTCTCTCAGAGCGTCTGACAGAGGCTGGATCCTGGACACGTGGAGAAAGCACAAATGAAGTAAATTATGTCAGTATTTGAATGACCAGTCAAAGAGCTCTGGCACTGTAATGTTCCACAAGCTCGCATTAAAATAGGAACATTGTTTATTGGCAAAAAATAACCAAGAGGAGAACCAATTCAAATTGGCAACATGAACATAAAAGTCACGACATGCTATTAAGCAGGAACAGCCCCATCATCTGCAGGAAACATCAGGATAACAGACACAAAGGAAGTCCCTTTAAAAAGATGAAAGTATAAAAAAACAAACAGATTTTTGGCCCAAATTTAAGAAAGGACACTTGAAGTCCACCTGAAATGGTTACTCAGGAATGTTCACATTACACTTAGCTGTTGGTATCATGGTCCTGATCCTAATCTCCAAAGGAAAGGGTCAGTGACTTGCAGTAATATCTGCCAGAAACACTCAAGGCTGAAACATTTCCCGTATTCTTTTGGCACAGTCTCCCCTAGTGAGGTCATTTACAAAGCAGAGTCGGCCTTGTGTCGACCAGAGCAATCACGGATCACATTACTGGCTCTGACAGGTCAGTGGTCATGTGCAGAGCAATGGAAGTTACATAATTCCTAATTTCGTACCACTTTGAGTGAACAATAAAATTTTCACTGACATCACCGACTGTTGTTATTCTCGCACGTTTCACCTCTCTCTTACTCAACATTTCGACTTTCTGTTTTCTCTTCTTGTTCTTCTTGTTCTTTGTCTCCCATCACTGCAATTTACAGTTAGTCCAGTCAGAAGCCAGTATGACCCACCTGTTGTATTCAGGTAGGACAGAGGCATGGTCATTGATGAGCAGGTCTTTCACTTGGGTTACAATTGCAAATTTCCAGTTGTCCAGTACCTGAGTCAGGTTGGAACAAGTCATACCGTTGTTGTGTTCTGCTGAAGACAGACATTTATATTAGGAGTATGTATCCCAGTATTTACCCTGAACTGTGCACACAAAATCTTGATTTAAGTGCTTTTGGAATGAAACCTGTTTGATAAGCATTTACAGATTGTGGAAAATCGAGAGTGACAACACATTGTCCCTGACCTTTAGGGTCCCAACGAGAGGTTTCCTGTTTCCATTTCTGAGCTCCGCATGTTAAGATCATGCAGAGCAGGACCAGAATCCCCTTCGCCCTCATCTTGCTTACTAGCAAAAACAGAAATATAAGATGTGGGTATTACTGAAAAACAAGTGTACAGGAAAGTGATGCCAGGCAAACTTGGACGTTTAGTAAGTAAGCACACATACTTCACACACTTTCACTTGAAGAAAACCTCTTACACCTGATGACCAAGTTAGAATTCTGCTAAATAATATTTAGCTGAATCTGCAAATGATTAATCTATTTTTTGATTTAAGATAATTGGAAACCAAGATGATAACATAGATTGCCATTGGGTTTTACTATACCTTTCTGTGAAGTAATGCTAGGGGTGTTTCCAGGTCACAGCAGCAGAGCACACTGCTGCGGTACGATCCTTCAACAGTGACACACTGAGAAAACATGACCAGGGCTGCATTCTCTTATAACTGCCTCCCTAATCTCTCTGAGCCATTCCCCCACCTGCTCCCACCCACTTCAGTGATGCAGGGCTGTGACACATTCTGTTCATTTATAGCATGCATATACAGACACATAACATGGCAGTCAAAGGCAAAGCTCCCCAAACACATGCACATACACACCCACATTGCTTTCCATTTCAGTCTCTGATGTGTCTTGCAGACTGTGCATCTACTACAATGATAAATAACCCACAGAGCCTGAATGGGAGGTCCTGATAATGCTGTCTATGCTCCATCTACTGCACTCCCTATGGGCTCTAATCCAGAGGAGGTGTTTGATGTAGCCGTGTGGCTTCAGCATAGCATTCTTACTGCCTACTGTAATACAATCTGCTTAACATCTGGGCTACGACAGACCCAGCCAACAATGGTCCCTGTCAGGGGTGATGAAGCTGAAAATAAGGGACACACTTTGTTTGGTATTAATCATTTTAATAAAATATACTATTTTAATGAATATCTAGAGTTTTCCTCACTCTGGGGCTGCAGCAGACCGGCTTAGTTATTAAGATCTTACAGTCAATTTTAAAACAGCTGTTATATGATAATGAGAAAAATGTACAGCCCCCAAGAGATTACCTCTCCTGTAAACTGCCGACATCCCAATCTCAAATAAGCTGCTGTCTGATTTACTCCATTAGTTCACTCATCTTGACATTAATCGATGAGTCTACATAATTTATGTGGAAATAATCTTACTTCTGATGGAGGGTGAAGCAACACATTTGTCTATAGTTTCATTCCTAAAACTGATTTTGTCAATCTATAATCTAGACAGTTTTGGGCAGGCAAATGCAGCGGGACCCAAAAGAAGTAGAGAAATATATATCACCGAAGCACATTTTCCTTCATTTTTAAATACCGGGCAAAAGGAGTGCCTTTCCTTGTCAGCTCTGAAATGAAATACCTTTTGTTGCAAGAAATTCCTGCTCTGATCCATTCCAGATCAGAGCTCCTTATTCCATTTGAAAGACTATTCATGCTGCTGCATCCTGTGCTGATGTCTGCAGACAGTACTGATATATGACATGAGGTTTTCATCACTGCTGAAAAGGAATCTGACTGGGCAACAGTCCCTGCCATCTGCACCAACTTTAAATCCATAGAGGCAACATTCTGTACTGCAAGCTGTAAGTGGGATGAACATCATGCCATCTGTACCATACATCTTCAGTGCTGACAACGCTACACATTGAGTTGGATTCCATTCAAACAGTGCTCTTTGAATCCCCCCAAAAGATTTATAAACAGGGAAACAGTGGGATTTGTGAGATTTGTTCAAGAAAAACTATCTGACATCTAACTGATAATCCAGTCTGTCAGCAACCAGTCACAGTAAATTAGTTGGTTTGTAAATCTGGAATGATCTTATTAGATGTTAACCCCATTTTCTTAGATTCAAAATTGACATTTAAGTATAATTTTATTTTGGTGGTGGTTTATCTTTTGATCATCACTGACTGAAGTTCATTGTTTCCCCATCTTATTATTTTCCACCACATCAATGGAAATGTGCAGTAGCAGCAGAGCAGTGAGAGAAGGTATGTGTTTTATGTGCAGTGGAAGAAGTACTGAGCAAAATCTCCAGATAAAAATACTCCACTACAAGTACAAGTCATGCATTCTTAACTTTACCAAAGTACAAATACAAAAATATCAGCAAGTAAAAGTACTCATTATGCAGGAGAATGGCCACTGTAATATTCTAGTAAAGAACAAGTACCTCAAATAAATGTCCATAGTTGCTTTCCACCGTTGCTTACTGTGTATCTTTATAGAGCAGTGAATACAGGTACTTGCTAAGATTGTATCCATCTGGCACACCACCACACATTAATCTGCAATGTCAAGAAGAAAAAACTCTTGAAAACTGCTAGTGAGACAACTATTACGAACCACTGACACAAAGTTACCTGGGAGGTCAGTGATGAGTGGGACAAATTACAATTTGTTTTTCTGTTAATACACATTAATATGGAAACAGATTTATGGAAGCACTAATGAGCTTTATAGCCCCATCTGGAGTCCACCACCAGTCAGTCTCAGGCTCTGTCTGCAACAGTAGACCGACATCCTTCCAGTTCCCTGCAGCTCAGTCCAGCACAGCCAGAGGAAAGAATGACAGCAGCTGACCTGCAGAGCCAGAGAGTGAGATAACCAGGCCTCTCTCTCTCTCTGTTTTTTAACTCACAGTCACATTTGCTCTCTTGTTATTGACTCACAGCAGCACATCACTTCACGATGACTTTATCAGAGCATTATTAAGAGGACGGGTAAACTGAAATAAATCAGCTCTTATATTTAACGACTGACACCAAACAGAAGGTGCACCATAAGGATTCTCATGTTTCCTACTGAGTCACATGACTGTCAATGTGTATTGCTATAGTCAGTTCTTGCCTCCTTTGACATTTAGCAATTATATAAAAAGCCTGACAGGAGAGATGTAATCATTTAAAGTCAGTTTCACCCTTTAAAAGAGCTGCTACAACCCTGATCATCATTGACTGAGGTTGACATGTTTTCTTAGTTTAGGTCCTGTCCACATAGTGAATTTACTCTGAACAAAACCAAGGTGTGTTTTGAATGTATGGATGGCTAGCTGCTAGCTTACAAAATGCAACAAATACATGACTAAAACCATAGTGGAGCTGTTGGAATGTGTTTTTTCTCATATGTTGCTGGCTGGCAGTTTCCTCCAGTGTTTGAGCTAAGCAAGGCTAAACACGTCCTGGAGCAACTGCTCTACTGAACGCTGTAGAAATTTGCATCAAAAATGTTCATGAAATAATCACGTTTATTTTCTGTGAGTAGTCTACAAACACATGTTCTTCAGAAGAAATTATCCTGATATTTATACATAATTATATTTAAAATATTTAGAGTTATTGATAAGGGTATTCATCGTCATGTTGTTAATAGTGTCTGTATTAATGATATACACATTATTATTAAACAATATGCCCTGCTGTCCAATAAACAACCCTGCAACAAAAACTACCTTGGCATTAGACAGATTATTAGAAACACTGTCAACACGTAGTTGACAGTTGGCCTGAGTTATTTAGAATCATTAATGTTCAGGGTGCCATCTAGTGGTCACATAGAGAAACTGCAACACTACATTCCATTTGTTTCTAATACAGTGTCATTATCAGTATAAATGTTGTTATTATTATCATCATGTACAGTTAATTATAAGTATGATTACTACAAATAACCACATTAACATCAGTACTGGCAACAACTGAATAAAGAGCTGCTTTAATAACAGTTTTCTGGTGAGACCTGTCAACCTGACACGTTCATACCAGCTTCAAGGCAGACATGATAGGCATACTAAAACTTCTGGTGAACGATTTCAAAATACAGTGACCAAACAAGTAATCAGAAATGAGTTAACAAAAATGATTGTGTTGAATGAGTTTGTTCTGAGTTGTGGCTCCATATGGCTAAATAGCAGAATAGGGGAACACAGAAGAGTAGGAAAATAACAACACTATGTGGGAGAGTGTTGCGTGGTGATTTTTGTTTCTGCTATAACACAGTGATAGCCAAGCAGGAGCCTGTAACATGCAACATTAACAAGCCTGGATCACCTTCTCTCTCTTCCATAAAAGAAAGGTGCTGTTTATGATCAAAGCTACAGCCATGAGATGGATGGAACATGAAGATTAGCTCAGTGTGTTCAGAAGTGTTAAATTGTTTAAGGTTTCTGTGCATGCACCTCTCTCATTATAGCATATTTATGTTTTATGTGCATTATCATTACATATCATCAGTTTTTCTGCTGTATTTCAGGGATTATGCCCTCTGCATGTACGCCAGAACAGCCTGGGCTTTCTTAACTCTGTTACTCTCTGGTGGAAACTTTACACTTTGATTGATCTTCTTATATTCCAACTGGCAAAATAAACTCCAGTCGATAATACCAGAGCCAGCGGATCTGTCCTTCTTAGCCAAACAGCCGTAACTGTGTGAGCAATGAAACTGAGAACAACAAGACTGAATAGCTCACATGATAAGAGTCAGAAATATATTTTTTCTGATGTTATTTTTTCTGATAGTAATAAATGTCGGTTGTCCACCACCATGAGGTTCACATTATGGTTTGGAGTGACACGTCTTGACAACATTTGGAAAGATTGCCATGACATTTGGCACATTAATGTCACCCTCAGGATGAAATACCATAACTTAAAGCCCCTGACTTTTCCTCGCCACCATCGCGTCAAAATTTCAGTTTGTCCAATACTTTGGTTTATGGCAATATACTTGCAAAACTCATGACATTCACATCATCCTCAGCTGTACTTTGTGTTTATTGCTAATTAGCAAATGTTAGTATGCTAACGCACTAAACTAAAATGATGAACATGGTCAACATTATACCTACTAAACATCAGCATGTTAGCATTGTCATTGTGAGCATGTTAGTATGCTGACATCAACATTTACCTTGAAGCACTGCTCTGCCAATAGCCTCACAGAGCCGCTAGCATGGCTAGACCCCTTGTAGGGGCCTCAACCCCCAAGTTGGGAACCACTGCAATAATTATTCAGGAAACTGAGGTCCAAACAGATATTACCTAAACTGGTACCAGGTACTCAATCATGAACTAAAATATCAGATATGCACATACAAAAATTACAAGTTGTTTTTCCTGACTCGATGATCAACAATGTCTTGTTTTGTTTCCTTATTTGCTTTCATTTACAGTCAACGGGGCGAAACACATACCGTTTTCTCTTTAACTATCCACTTAATCTTTTCCAAGTGCAATCAAATTATTACATAGCACCCTGACATCTTAGATGTCTATGTGAGTAAACCTCACATCGAAAGTCTTTTGTTCTAGTCAGAGTCCTACTTATGTGTGTGAGTCTCTCATACATGCTCTGATAGCCGTAATCCCACTGTGACTCTCACATGATGAAGAAATCTCACGCCTCACAACAGCCAGAGGCTAAACACTGCATGGTTTCTCCACCTCTGCTCACATGCTCCTCTGTTCATACTGTAGCGAATGCTCCCCCTATGTTCCACTTTAGCTTGTGTCATTCTGACCAGCTAAAAGCACAGGAAGAATCGTCTCCCAGTGGTTGACAACATGAGGAGATATTTGGTGATAAAAAGGCTTCCTTTGCTGTGGTTGAGGAGGGACACTACGCAGAATGAGTCCAGTCCGCTCATACCAAAGGTAGGTTTTGTTACGTTAAGTTGGTAAGGGGTCACTTTGGAACTGCTGTTTTATTACGTTATGTTCCCATCTGAATTTGGAGTACCTATCTGTAGTTAGGTGTTTGAGGTGGCATTAGTTCTCAAGAACTATGGTATTTAGTTGCATTCCTGTGTGTCCAAAGGCTGCAAAAGAGGATTCTGCGGAGCTTGGCCATGTCACCACTGAATTTCACCAAGAGGGGCAAAACAATGGACAGGACAACAACAGCCCTGTATTCCAACCCCACTACGGTTATTCTTTGATGGACTATTTCCTAAAATACTTCCTGTTCCTATGCAATCTGGTGTTCACAGTTCTGGGCCTGGTGGTTCTTGGACTGGGCATGTGGGGCCTCATCAGCAAGGAATCGTTTGCTCAGGAGAAAATAGGCAGTATTGGCACTGACCCAATGCTGATATTTGTGACTCTGGGCTTTGTGCTGACTATGCTCTGCCTGTCAGGCTGTGTAGGAGTTTTAAGAGAGAACTGCTCCTTACTGAAGGTGTTCACTGCCGCGTTGCTGACATTCATCACAGCCCAGGTGCTGGCCGCCATTATGGCCTACAGTCTACAAGATCAGATTGGAGGCTACCTGCGGTCAGGGATGTTAGCTGCAATGGTGCGCTACCAGGATGATCTGGATCTGAGGTTCATCACGGACGAGATTCAGTCAAATCTGCAGTGCTGTGGGGCAGATAACTATCGTGACTGGGAGATCAACATGTGAGTAGAGGGTGACTAACTTGGATTTATTTATTAAAAAAGTGCCTTGAAAAAATGAATGTGCTGCTGAGAGTGTTATTGGATATTTTTTCCTTCCCTCAGATATTACAACTGCTCAGCTCCAGGAGTGCTGTCCTGTGGCGTCCCTGCGACATGCTGTGTGGACCCTTTGGAGAACGGCACAGTGTGGAACTCTCAGTGTGGTTTGGGAGCCCAGCTGCTGGATGAGTTTACTGCTCAGAGTGTGATCTTCCTGGGCGGTTGCCTGGGAGGAATCTCTCGTTGGATCGAGCATCACAAGGGCCTGATTGGGACAGTTGGAATCGTTGTACTGGGGGTCCAGATTCTGGCTCTGTTTATCACTACGCGACTGTTGGAACGCATCCAGTGGCATAAAGTTTACATGTAACATGATGTGATGAATATATTGTATGCTGATATTTAATGAGTACTAATTGCTTTTGGATCTCCACCTTGTTTGTCACCTGTGGTAAAAATATAAGAAAAATAACTACTAATTTTAAGAACGCAAATTCCAACATAAATTGTCATGGTGACAGACTAAAGTGCATTATTCGGCTGGCAAAAATCCATATTTTGATTCAGAAAGACATTCTATCAAAAGAATCTAAGACATTTAAAGTTTCAAAGCCCAGGAAGAGCTAGTTAACATTTAGTTACAAAACCAGCGATGCCTTGCCTAACTCTAAATATACCGTATGCGCCTTATATATTGTTGTGCTGTGAAAACCTTGACTTGTCCGGGACATCATGTTGTACCTTTTTACTTCAGCAAAATGCCAACAAATGAGGACACTCAAAATCAGGCACACTTTCCAAAAAGGTTTATCTGAAAACAAGCTAGCCAAGCTAGCCTAAAAATCTTATTTTAATTCTCAATTCTCCTCATAAGCTCTTGATGAAAACGCAAATAGTTCAACATTTTGGGAAATACATTCTAACACAAGCTAGATGAAAAGACTGATACCACTCCCATGAGTCTACGGTAAATATGAATGAATATAAATATGGCTCCTCAGTGCCTGGAGTCTTGTTGTCAAACAAAATATAACATGTTAATTAGTGAGCTTTAGAGGTGCTGGTAGGTATATTTTGTTACCTTTGAACAGAGCCACGCTAGCGGTTTATCTTTTGTGCTAAGCTAAGCTAATTGGCTGCTAGCTGTAGCTTAATTTTTACCATATAGACATGAGAGTGGTATCATGCTTCTCATCTAACCCTCAGCAAGAAAGTAAAGAAGGGTACTTCCCAAAATGTCAAACTATTCCTTTAAGTATTTGTAAATTGCGCATGACATAGCATGCTAAATGCATGGGAACAGACTGAGACTGAGACTGTTTAACTGATCCTGAATTACTTATTATTTTGTGGTTTGCATATACTACTCTTTTTTGAAAAGGGACAAATAAAGCATTATAATGGGAATTATGTAGTCTTTCAAAACACATTAGCATAGTTTAATAACACGCTAAATTTGGCAAAATCAAGAAATGATTGAAATTGTTAAAAAAATTCCAAGCTTTATTCTGAGTTTGATTAAACATGATGCTGTTGATTGTGATGAAACTCCGTCTTTGAAGCCGTAAGCAAGCTTCCAGTTACAGCTCCCACTGCAACCTCAGGCAATGACACAAGGACACATTCAGCATTAGTGGGTGGTGGACGTTAAAATGGCAGCTTGAGAGTCTTATGAAAATAGATTTAATGTATAAAACAACATAGGCAAAGAACAGAATCCATAATATGCAGACATCTGTTTACATGTTAGTTAACCATAAACTAAAAGAACTATTTAAAAAAAAAAAAAAAGCCAATACTGATGATCTAGATTGTTGGGATTGGTTGAAATTCCAGTTGCTGAACATCAGTTCCCTTTAGTAGATATAAAACTAATTTCTCAGCAAAGAGCCTCAGATGATACCATACTGAGCCAGTTCGTGTAGCTCAAGATGGCTATACGCTTCCCATGGGCAGATTACGGTAAAGTCTGAAAAAGAAAGAACAAATAGCGAGTAGCAGAAAGAAAAAGTTGTGTGGTTTGTGTGTAGTTTTTCATAGTGTGGTGGCCTAAATGTGGTACTTCTGCTTACCAGTGCCAAGCCATTCCATTCCTGGGATCTCCTCTCCAAAGCTGAGGAAGACAGAAAATCACAAGCTTTATTGAGGGTACATTTTTAAAAGACAAACTTTCTTGATGACACTTGTGAAAAGGGCAAGGCCTACCCAATGACGCCCCTCTTGGGAGGCTTGCTCTTGAACTGGCGGCTGTTCCTCTGTTTGAACTTGGGTGGGCCGGATCCAGGGCCGGTGGCTCTGAGGGGAGCTTTGTTGCCAGTCTTCGCTTCAGGTTTGGCCACATCCACATTCATACTTCTGTTGTTTGAACTGTAATGGGACGGTCAATGTGTCATAAAAAGTGATATAATGCATAAAAATATTAAGATATATTGTCTGTTTTGTGGCCAAATTTAAATACATTGCATTCAAGACAAATATCCATTTCCACTACTCTGTATTTTACTATTACACTAGACCATCTGAAATTAACTGTCCTACTGCGATTACAAAGGCTTCTAAATAACCTCTGAAAAAATACAGACTTGTGTAAAGACAATGAGGGCTCCTGTAATCTCACGCTCACATTACTAATTAACCCTCCACGATGCCTTTGAGCCACAGCACCTTTATAATCAGATTACTGTGAGGACATGCTGAATTTGCTTGTGGTCCTAACCTGACAACAGCTCATTAATTACTCAGTCAGATTGAAAGGAGTTTTGGAAGGAAACTTTACAAAACTGCAACATTATTACAAGGAAAATTGGTACCCAGGTGGAAGAAAATAACTATTAAATAACCAGTAATTAGTAATTATTATTTAAAGAAATTCAAAGCAGATTTTAGTAAATACTTCTGTGCACATAATTTAATTACAAGTAAACTTTAAATTGTTATATGTTTATTCTAAAAATTGCTAAGAAGGACTCACTGTGCAAAAATATACTCAGTGACCACTTTATTAGGTACACCTGTACAATCTAATGCAATCAACACAACAGCTCTGCCATAAATTTGACCATTACTAATGTTAGAATGTTCAGGTGTTTTTTTACATTATCATAAATGTGTAAATTCAATGTTTATTATTGAGATCATAGTTTAAAGTGGTGTTAAACTGAACTACATTATATTGAGAGGTGTTTCAATTTTGTTTTCAATACAATGCAGTCCACTACAACACCACCACTAAATATGACCTCTATGTTAAAAGATATAATTTAATTGACTATAAAACTGAACATTATAGGCATCATAAAAGTAGATTTTATGGCAGAACAGTTGTATTGGATTGCATTAGACTGTACAAGTGTACCTAATAAAGTGACCACTATTATTGGACACATGGTTTCCCAATTTCCAAACACATTTTAACCTGTGAATTACATATTTTAATACAATAAACTGAGCAAGCACTTTCTCATAATAATAAAATAAAATAACATCTTAAGTCGTAAGCACAGAAAAATGGAAATAAACAATGTAAGAGAAATTGTTATATATGATTTAACAATATTAATATTATATATGATAACCTGACAATGTGTCCAAAAATTCACATGTGCACTGAAATCCGTTTGCAGCTCAAAAACCTGATCTAAGTGGTTGCTAAGACTCACCAGTTGTTTTGCTGTGTATTTTTGTTGGTCATGTTGTAGAGATCAGGGCATGTTGCATGATGTGTTCAGTGAAGCCCTCTTATACACCTCAGACTCTGAGAAGATTATGACGCTTACCAGTCAATAAACTGCAGGGCCCTCATCACTTGTTGGATTTGTCCTATGATCCTCAGTATCTCCCCATCACCTGCAATATTACGCAACGACTGCAGACAAGAACATACTTGCATGAACAGTGGCAGCATTCTCCTTTCATCAGCAATCTCTCAGATTGAGTTGTATTATGTCCTCACTGGTAATACCCACAACCCCACACACACACACACACACACCTCCCACACACCTAAACACACGCTGCTTCTGCTGCTGGAAACATGAATGGCACACTGTTTGTCACATGTCTGATACATGCCCTGGGGGCAAAATGCTGAATGAGCTACGGTGCCCACAGCTGATTGCAGGGCTGCAACTAATGATCGTGTTCATTGTTGGTAAACCTGCAGATTTTTTTTTTTGATGAAAAGATTAATCATTCGATCTATGAAATGTCAAAATAATACTAAAAATACTAAAAATGACATTCACAATTTCTGAAAACCAAAGGTGACATCTTCAAAGGTTTTGTTTTGCTGTGGTGGGAAGTACATTTACTCAAGTACTGTACTTATACTTTACTTTAGTGTTTCCATTTTATGCTATTTCAGATAAAATAGTGTACTTTCACTATTAATCTGACAACTTTAGTTACTAGTTCCTCTGCAGATTAACACTTTTACAATCAAAATATATCATCAGATAATAGGATACATTGCTATGGATGATATGACCCAACAATGTATTAAGAAATTAACTCCTCTTCAATATTAAAATGCTGCTTACGTGTAAATACATTAGTAACAATGATCCTACAAAATAATATAATATATATAGAATATTTTGAACTCTTATATAATGAATAACTTGTACTTTTCTCTTTCACTTTTGATATTTTATGTACATTTTGATCATGATACTTCCATATACTTAAGAGATGTTTTGAATGCAGGATTTGTACTTGGAGCAGAGTATTTTTACATTGTGGTATTAATACATTTACTTTAGTAAATGATCTGAGTACTTCTTCCTCCACTGTTGTTTTGTCAAACCCCCAGTTCAAACCTCAAAGGCATACAACATACAATGATTTAAAACAGAAAAGCAAATCATCCCATTTGAGAAGATGGAATTAGCAAATAGTTGACATATTTGTCTGATTAAACAACAACACAATTGATCAATTATTAAAATTGTTGCTGATTTTAATTTTATGTCAATAAACAAACTGATTAATCAACTTGTGTTAGATCTAGCAATGATTGTCTATCAGTTTGTGAGGCTGTGAGTATTGACTGTGACTCAGTCTTACTCCTTTTAAGACCCTCTTACATCATCAAAACTATTTCTTATATGAAAACTACATGGTATTACCATTTTCAAAATAAAGATTTAGTGCACAATTTTTATTTTTCAAATAAGAGTATTACCTTTGTCTGACTTCTGTTTTGATTTGGAATCAACAATTAAAACAAGTGCTTGTTTTGGTTTGAGGAAGTCCAGCTATTTCAGGATAGTTCCAGTGACAAGGAGGAGGTGTGTTTATCATTTGATAAACTTCTGATCTGCAGGACAAAGCTGAATAGCACAAATTTCTTCTAAATGGATCAGTGGAAGACCTACTCTCTCTGATAGGTTTGTAAATAACATAAATAATACCACAAGCAATTGAATAGTAGCCTAACAATAAAGTCTGGCTTTATTAATACAGTAATTTACTATATTTATTTTTTATTTGTTAGTTTATTTGTTTGTAGATGATTGTGGTTAATATTTTATTTATTTTTTGTGTGTGTTCAAGAAACTCCAATGTGTGTTGTGCATAATCAGACTATCTTATTATAGGCAGAATAAAACACTGTCTGGGTGGTCAAATACCAAATAAACTCCACTGTATCTGTACTTCAAATTCAACATCTCTGTAGTGTTGGGTAAACAAACTGAACCAACGACGCCATCTAGTGGTGACAGATAGAAGCACCAGCAGTCATTTTAGCCAATTAGGATAATATTGTTAGGATGACGTCTCCAGCAAAGATCGTCTGTCCCATCAGTGTATCACTCTGGGATAAAATGATTCCGCCAGACGGAATTTCTGTTTTATCTGTGAAATAGGTGTAAAAAGTACGTATACGTCAACATAGTGTCATGATTAAGTTAACTATATCAAAGAAATTTTCAAGTATACACAGGCCACTTAAAACTACAGGTAAACCAGTATAAGAGAAGAGCAAGGTGCAAGAGCCTCAACATGTCGACACTTAGTGGGGTCTTTGAAATAGGTAATTACACGGGAGGGGAACTGGGACATGTTTTTCTTTGATAGATTTTCTCCATGCCTCTGTGAGCTCGAGGAGAAGTGAGTTAGAACTCTTGAAGACACCACGAGGAGTCGAAACCACCACGGTACCCAAAAACAGCCACAGAGTGAGAGCTCTTCACTTCCGCCCTCCCTGTCACTTGAGGTAGAGGTTCGTGGGTTAAAGGTTATACATGCTGCTCCACATGTGTTATTGTTGTGTTAAGCTAATTTGTAATGCATTGAAATAAACTACAGTAACATGGGGAAGAATAAGAAGAACAGAACTAACCAGTCAGGAAAGCAAGCGGACAAGGCCGGACAACGTCCAAGGTAACGTAAGGAAGCTAATGTGTAGCTAACAGGAAAAACTGTTAGCTAGCTAGCTACAGCAGCTAGCTGTTTTTAGCTGTCTACGTTAGTTGTGAACTATCATAATGCGATTCAACTTGATAATATCATCCTTGTATTAAACTGAGGACACGTACCTGCATTATACATGTCTTTCAAAACGGGTGTTTATTCCTCTTTTTCCTACATGTTCTCTGGGCTGTAATGTGTCTAAACAGTGATAAGCTCAAACGAGATGGTAACGTTAAACCCCAAAAAGCCAAACCAGACCACCTCAAAGACATCCCCTTTAGGCTCCGAGAGATAATGAAGAGCAAGGAGAGAATGAAAACGGGACCCTTGAGGGCCAAAAAACTAAAAAAGGGTGAGTAGAAAAGCTTCTTTATACTTTGGTTATGCATACAGTCATGGATTTGTTCATAACCAGTGAGGAATTTGCTTCTGTCTCTTTAGCCATCTCCCCTAAAGGTAAACCAGAGGATTCCCAGTGTGGAGACATACCGGTCCCACATTTCAGGAGGGGAAAGGAGGAAAGTGAAAAAGCATACCTGCGGCGCATGGAGAATGAGACAAAACACATCCTCTTCCTCACCAGGAATCAAGTAGAGAGAAAGCCTGAACTGGATGCAGACAAACAAGAGAGGCCAGCAGACAAGAGCAAGTCTGAGAAAAAGAAGGAGTGAGTACACTTTGACTTGTAATCATCTTAACTGATATGTTTGTGCTGATATGGGATGTCAATGAAGGGTGGGGCCTACTGAGTCAGTTCAACCCCATCCTCCTGCATAGGGTACTAACTGTATGCCATGTATGGGTAGGTAATAACTTCTTTGTTGGTTTTTGGCTAAGTGCAACAAAAATGCCCTACTGGGACAATGAAGACATTCAAATGTAATCTGTTGTGGATTTATGTACTGTAGCACTTTATCGTCTTTGGTTACAGTCAAAGATTGAATTTAACAAAAAGTTGCATTATTTTTCTTGGAGACCTGTAGGTGAATTAAAAACAGCAATATCAAACTTTGTTTATGGACCGTCTCAAAAAGATAACTTTGAAAAGTGCTTTCCATTCCAAGTAAAAATGGTAAAACCAAACGTGCAGTTAAATGACTTGGATAACAGTAAATAACAATAGAAAATAGACCACAGTAAAACACAGAAATGTAAAAGTGATTATCATTCCTGGATGATACATGTCTTAATTTATTTGATCTTTGCTGTCTTGCTACAGGTATGATAAAGTCAGATTACAGAGGCTACATCAGAAAAAGTTGGACAGACAAGAGGCCAAGATGGAAAAAGAGATGTTTATAGGTAATGAAAGCACGTTTTCAGTTATTTCCTCTATAATTTAGTACAAGCATGCACTGGCCAAATTTGAGGTGCGTTTAAGGTCATCAGGAGGTAGGTTCCATCAATGCAGCTGACTGTTCTTCAAGTTTATCAGAAAGGTATTTTGTCCCCAAGCTTTTCAGTAATTTATATACTTGCAGGGGATAAAGGATATGTTCTATAACTAATTGGAAGTCAGTGTAATTTGGGGAAAGTCAAACTAGACCTGCAAAAGTCCTCTCTGCTGGAGCAGAAGGCATGATTTTTTTCAAAATCTTGCATGGACTTGAAACCTGTAATTCTTGCTATTTGTTTCAGGTGAAATAATTCTACAGCAGCTCCTGCTGCTAACTTTACCTTAATGTAGCTACTGATTTTTGTTCATGTTTAGTGTCTGGTCCTGAAATGAAACGGATGAGAAGTAACTAGCTGAATATTTCTGGGACAGGTTTATTTAAAACAGAGATATTTTATATAAACAATGAATCATATGACTACATGTAATGTGAGGGGGTTGTTTATAGTGAGGAACCTACAGACAATTGCCACTCAACACTGTGGTTCCCCTCACTGTACTGAGCTTTTTTAGTCTATTCTATTTTGGATTATTGTTTTAGTTTTCAGCCCACAATTCTGCTCACACCAACCTTGTGTTCAGCAAAAAAAGCTCTGACAAACCCACTGTATGCTACCTGCACTGCAGAGTGTTAAAATTAGCAACTAGCTGGTGAACATAGTGGAGCATTTATTAGCTAAGGTGCCAGGTATTTACATAAGAACTTGGTTGAGGCCAGTTTGGTTTGCTAACACATTTGCCATAACAACTTAATAAGGTGATAGAAGTGTTGTGATTACCACTTCTAATACTGCCTCATATATATATATATATATATATATATATACACACACATATATGTATGTATGAATGAATGAATGAATGATACAATTGTCAAAGCAGAATAAGATATAAAACTTGTTTGTATACTGATGTGATGGGTTTGTGTTTTGTAGATAATGTTCCCTTTGGTGAAGTTTCAATGGCCCCGCCGTCTTTGAGCACCAAACCCAAGAAAGCTCCCGTCAAATCTCAGGTAACCTGCTATGCAGTTATCACATGTTATGTTGGTGATTTTAATGGTTGAGTAAGAGGTTAACTTTGTTTTTTCCCCTCTACCGCTGTCATCCAGAAGGCATCAAGGGACCTGCTTCTCAACTCTCTCCTGGGCCACACTGAGGCCTCCACAACCAAGCCCTCCATGGCCAGACAGAGAATCGTGGAGGAAGAGAGGGAGCGAGCAGTGGAGGCCTACCGTTATCTTAAGAAACAGAAACAGCTGCAACACGAGGCCAGGGCTGCCAGTCTGGAAAAACTCAAGAACCTTCAGTGATGTTTCATGTCAAAGAATTATAAGTCCCCGACTTCAGTCCCCAGTGAAGTCCAGAAACTGACTCAGATTGTAAGATAACCATCAGCCGACTGTATTATGTAACTCTGGAACTGATAGGCCAGCGGCGGAGCTTACCACAAAGTAGCTAATTGTCAGGGAAAGAAGCAAACATTTGCATCCACAGGCCACAGTTTGAGGTAAGTAGTTATCAACATTCACCTGCCAATTTCAGTATCATATTTAGCAAAAAATAAAACAGGACATTCAGATTGTTAATGCCTGTTTAAATGTCTTATAAACAAGACAAACTGATCACCCCTAACTAAATACATCCAGACATGTGACTTTCTCACCCTTGTAACTGTGTTGGTGCTCATTTGTATTTACACTGTTTTCATATTTGTATCTTTAGGTAAGCACTATGACATCATTTGTGTTATGGTAGACAATAAAATCATTAAGGTTTTCTCAAGGAAAAGACAAGCCTCTGAGTGTTTGCTGTGGTTCCACTAGATGGCAGTCCTGCTGTAGAATGCTGTTTTCATATTGTTCGAATGGAGAGCTGACAGAAGATGCAGGCTGAATTTAGGACCTTTTTTAAAGTAAAAATGTATTTTTGGTGGCACACTGTGCCATAATATATATGTGAATTTATGGCTGTAGTATTTTACCATATTTCTGTCTTTTATATATTATATATTATATCTAAAATGTAAAGAATTATGTTAAGAAAAAATCGCACTGTGGGGTCTATTTAGTAGCTGTTATGGAGCTTTCGGTCATATCACATGATTTTCATCAGCAGATGGCATTTGACCAATTGTCACAGAATTGTAGGTGTTCAAATTCCCATTTTTTCCTGAGCACTTTAAAGAGACGCTTCCCCCCCTATAATCAAAAATGCATACTTTCCTTGTACCTGTAGTGCTATTTATCCATCTAGATTGTTTTGGTGTGAGTTGCCGAGGGACTTCTTGTCCATATTGACTCATCTTTGCAGATATATCTTTCTCAGGTGCGATTTCCAAGGTCAAGAATTAACTTTAACCTCAGTTATAAGAATACATTTATAAAAATATTGGGGCACTGAATACAAAAACTGTTCATACTTTGTTTCCCTTTGTACCTCTCAGAGAGCCTGAATCACTTTAGCCTTTTTAAATGTGGAGCACTTATTAGAGCCTGGCACAGCTATTTACTTTTGTAATCCTTAAAAGGTTTAACCTCATGAAAAAGGCCTTTGTTTAAATTTTGGCTTCTGGTACAAACTGTACAAATTCAGAGATGTTTTGTTTGACAACTTCATCTTTCAAACCATCCTAGATCTAAAAGCAAACATTATACTGATAATTTTTGTGCAAGAGTGATTTGCTGACTAATATCACCAGCTGGTATTACCTATTAATACTGAATCCCTGTTGTCTGGTCTGTAGGTTCAGTCATTTCTGTTTGATCTGCTTTTTTTTTTTCATCTGTGTTTGTCCACTGATGGTTGTCACAGTGACATGGAAATGCATTAAGTGGGGACAGCTGCTTGTGATTGGTAGTGCTGACTCCTTTGAGCTGAGCTGAACCACCATTGGTCATGTAACCACCCATGTCCATGTGCACAAGACATCTATTCATATTGATAGGGGATTAACAGTTGCTGCCTGTCAGAGAAAGATGCTGTTTTTGATTTCAGCTCAAGTCACTGATCAAGATTCATGTCTAATACACTTAAAATAAATGCCATGGCAAGGTTTCATGTGTTTATATTGTGGGATCCCTCTTCTGCAGTGACACTTTAGCAGTTACCTCTTTATGAGATGGATGGGTAAAATCTAAGGCTCCTTTGGGACAGCCTATAGTGTTGCCCATTAATCTAGAGCTAACCAGGTCAGTGATGTTGGACAGTAACTAAGTAAACAGGCAGATGTTGGAAATGCAAAAAGAACATTGTATTAAATGTCTGAATGCTGTGTATTGTTTAAATTTAGATCAATTTTTCCTGTTGTGTGTTCACCTTTGATTGTTTGTCAAGACTGTGCTGCCTATCTGCATGTTTTTTGCAGCTATTTGCATCCATTTTTATTTCCACACGCAGGGGATCAAAGGATGCAGGCACGAGGCATTGCAGAGTTAAATCTCAACATCTTCTGTTGTACATTTCTGATCTGTCTGATTTCCAGTGTGTGAGCAATTTCCTCTCTGAGCAAGTATTCATGGGTGCTGACAGTACAGGATGGTGGGAGTAATTGGGAGAGAGCCTACTCAGCCTGCTGCTAGGCAGCCACAGCTCACTCTGAAGCTCTTAGTGTGTGTGTGTGTGTGTGTGTGTGTGTGTGTGTGTGTGTGTGACAAATTATATGTGAATAATTGTACCTCTCCCTGTAGAGAAAAGGAAGAACTCATAAGTCAGTAGCAGTCCATGCTAATTTGTCCCCTCAGAATAATGTTTTGAATATAGAGTATGTTTATTTCAAAACCATATACCAGTACCATATATCAGTAGCATTTTAAAACTGTTTAAATAATGATCACTTTCAGTCACTGTGTGTGTGATGGTGCTCATTTGCAACCCACTCAGCTTCCTATGTAACAAACATGAATGCAGAGAAGGTTCGGCAGCCTTTTACTGCTGCTGCTGCTCTCAGACAGTGCACTTTTTTAATCAGGTACTCAAATCTCACTCAATGCTCCAAACTCAAACTGTAAGTGCATCCACTCTGTTGCTCTAAGACTCTTACAGTCCTGAATCCAAACTAGAAAAGAGCATTACATGGATTTATTGTCGGAATTTACTGGTTGGATAGTGTAACATTCCCATTCTCAGGGTCACCTAAAATAGTTTACAGCCTTGTTCAGCAGTGTAAGCCCACGCACCACAATACGAGAGCCAATCCCTGCACAGGGCCCCAGGTAAACCTGTTAAATCGCATCACGCCAATATATGTAAATAACTAGGCAGTGTACATGATAATCCTTTCGACACTTCCTCTTGCATTATCCCACATCTGCGTCCTTGTGAGTTGTGTACCTGTTACCAGATCCAACAGCCACACAGGATTAAAGTAACCTTTACAGGTTTAATAAATTAGAATTTAAACCTTTACATAAATTTACATTTTTATAAATCTAAGACACTACAAAATGGCTACACTATGGCTTTCAGAGGAAGTCTGAATCAGAACATAATTTCACAAGTGAACAAAGTATGTTTTACAACAGCCAACAGATTAACAGTCATCAGAAACAAGAAATTATATTGGTGAGAACACAATAACAGCTTTCAATGTTTGTGAATAAAAACTAAAATGTAACCGTTAAATCATAGACATGCCTTTGCTTTAAACTCTCCGTATCTAATCCTTGTCTACTGTTTCTCCACCATCAACCTACAGAGGGTTGGTTGTTACCTGACAATTTTATACATTGTTCCTCTTTGGGATTTAGATTTTTTAGAAATGTAAAAAGTAGAGACAGAACAGTTTTTGGTCTTTCTCTTAGCTACAAGGTAAAGTAAATACTTTCAGAGATACATACATTTCTCTTGGATTATTGACTTTTTTGGGAGTCCAATGAGTACAAGCTACAAGTGAGCAAAGCTGGTTTATAGTTGACAGTAAAAGGTTTAGGCCACTAGTTGCCATAAAGGGAGAATGGAAATGGAAGAGAGAAGCTGAGGCATAACCTTTCCATATGAAAATCATTTGCTGTATAAGCTGTCCTATCTCTGATATTGTCAGCTTTTTTTATAATATTTGATTTATGACACTTAGCCCTTGTGCATACAGAACAGACAAGCAGTGCACATCAGAGGAAATGAAGTATAAGACAAAATGAAGTGTTTGTATGAGAGGAGCTAGTTCATATTACTGCATATTGCTGGAGATTCACCACAGTGTGTTGTTATTTAAAGCATCTTTCTAAGGAAGAGAAAGAGGGAGCATTAGATTTGAAACTAGGAACTCTCAGGATAGAACAAACCCCTGGTGGAGATTTATTTCATAGCTGTAACAACCAAGCATGTAAGTGACTCTTGCCTCACACTGCAGTTGCGTGACAGTCCTTAAGAAGGCAAGGACTCGACCAAGCGAGGCAGGGAGCTGCCACTTCCTGGATTCAAATACGGGGGTGTGGCTCGAGGGATCATCGCTTCTTGGTTCATCTGTAGAAACACACAGACACGTGATTATTTCAGATGTGACAGAAGAGGCGATTTTTTTATTTTTTTTTTGCGGTGTGAAATATTGTGTACACACTCACCTTAGTCAGACCTTTGGCAATCAGGGCTATTTCAGTGGGCTGGTACACACAACTTCGTAGCTGACCATTATAAGCACCATATGGAGACACTGGCTTTGTGGGTACTGGTAAAGAAAAGGTAGAAGAGGATGGAAAAGAATAAGAGTTTGTTGTGATGATCATTGTCCAGGCTGTTACTTTGAATTTTTTTGTTTTAGGTCAGACTTAGCACAAGTTTGAAGACATTTTTAAACACAAAACACACTTTTAAGACATCTGCCATTGTTTAAAGAGGACTCTTGGACAACAGTCTCTGTAGCAACAGACATTTACTCAAACTGACTAGTTAAGTGAATCAATATATTTGTTGCATCTTTCAGGAAAAATCAGACACCTTCGCACAAGTTGGACATTGTAAAACTTTAAAAACACACTGCAGTATATCCTATTTTAAATATGTGAAAAGGGGCATGGTTCCTGAATGATACATATTTAGTTTTAGTTAAGTAGATTACCTTGGGCGCTGTCAGACACTAATACATGTGGACAAAAAAGCAATTCATTGTCGGCAGGTCTGACATCTCAGGCATGTAAGCATGAAAGAGAATGTGTTAGTTATGTGTGTTACAATACAGCTTATCTTACCTGCTTAATTTTCCCAGACAGGAATGAGCATCCCACAGAACATTTTTGCATGGCAGGCGCCACTCAGTTCAACACATTGAACAGGCAGAGCTACAGTAGTACACAGAGCCCATAAAAAGTATTGACACACAAAAATCCCCTCTCCCTCTCCTCAGACACTGAAAAGTTGACACTGAATATCAGTGGATGCTGTTTAAACTTCTCAGAGATTTAAGCAGTTTTGAATAGGAAGAAAAGAGGAAGTCCATTGTTTTTCACTTCGGTGTTACATGGCTGACTTGAAGAATATAAAAGGTTTCTTGGTAACTTTTTGTCAATGCACCTGGACTAATCACACTTGAAGCTAAAAGAGACGGATTCAAAATAATCCTCAGTTTTGATGACAAAAAAACTGCAGGTAAAAGGTTTTACTGCCCCACCTCTTTATGTGTGTGAGGGGATGTGAACAATGATGATTATACTGACAGATCATTACAGTGAACATTTTGACATGCCTGCAAGTTGTTATTCTCATGTATTTCATTATTGTACTTGTTGACAAGATCTGCGTTCGCAGAGACTAACAAATGGAACATAAGAGCAAAATTGTGCTGCTTTTTGGTGTTTTTTCAAAAATAGAAATAGTAATTTTCCAATTATTTCACAATCGTTTCCTTTGGCGCTAGAGGCAACAGCAGATTATTGGTACCTTTCATTAGCTACATTGTTGCGTTTCATTATGGCATAGAGCTCACCTGTGCTTGGTTGTAACACTGTTGCCAGTTTGCACACTGAAGAAGGGCGTCTGCCCAAAGCGCATGTCCTGCTGATTCAATTTGATTTTATGGATTCAGCACACATCTATACATGATGTAGTTGAGCGCAAAGAGATAATGTTATTTTAAGATTAATGTGTGACTGTAATTTGTCACACTGTACCTGTAGGAGGCTCGTCCATAGAGAAGGCTTTATTCTCCATATACACGTTCTGTTGGGGTGGCTCTGGCTCCTTCAGGATGTTGTCATAAACCAGGCTCCTAGCAGGATAAACATGATCTCCATCATGTGGCTGCTCCTGGTCTGGGTCCTCCTGGGTCAGTAAGCAGATTTCTGGGATGGTGTAGAGGAAGAGGAACACCCAGGCATTTGACACCACAGCTACAGCCAGAGTAGGATCGTCCCAGCTGGGATTCCCGGTCACTCTGTTCCCATGGATGTACATGACAATCCAAGCTACCCAGATAGCCATGGTACAGAGCCCCGTGACCAGGATGAAAGCTCCATCTCTGCGCCACTGCTTGTGCTTGTGTGTCAGTGAGGGCACAGGCATCAGCAGCACAGCTAGAAGCAGAACCATCACATAGATCAGAGCCATTACAAAGTCCTGGTTAGCAATGCTGCAGGGCAGGTCAGGGACAATGACACCAGTGGGTGGGCTCCTGACCACAGTGACGATGAGCCACTCAGTGTTGATGATCACCTCGACCAGCCACAGACCCAGGGCTCCCAGGCATAGCATCCAGCTCCTGGGCCCCCGGCCTCGCCGCTCCAGCAGGGCGAGCCACAACCCATGCATCACCAGGCAGGCTAGACAGCCTGAGAACAGCACTCCAAAGAGGAACCTCCGTGCAGCACAGCTGGTGGAGTACCGACCTACGATGAAGGCAAAACTGAGTCCAAAAAGTCCGAGAGTGAAGATTAGAATTCCCGCCTGCAAGGCCACCATACCCTTTCTCTTCTTGTCTGTCACAAACGGTAAGCAGGCCATGAGGATGATGAAGAGCACAAAGGAAGTCACCACACCAGCAACAGCAACGGCCTCCACCACGACCCCCCACACTGTAGTCAGGTCACACAGGTTGTAGTATATAGAGTTGATACTGGAACCACATCCTTTTGGAGCACTGGTCGGTCCCATGGCTTCACTGCAGGTTTTTAAAAAATGCTGCAATAAAAATCCTCCAGTTATTTAAACATGGAGGCAAATACTAAAGTTGCAAACTATATTCTTTGCATCTCTTATTAAAACAGGAATGCAAATACAAACTACTGACTTAACATGCATCTGAAAAAGATGCATCCATAGACTATTACTGTGCTACTGCACAGTAAATCCACATTGCCCGCTGTAGAGTTTCACAACAAACTGATCTCAGCTGTGTGGAGTCTTACTGTCTTGTACTAAAATTGCTGCCCATTGAAATAAATTCATTCGAGTCTCTGAAGAATCCGGTTTACAACAAATTGTCTCCCCTGTCTTTAATTACAACATGTTATAATCACCGCTCAGTGTAGCTGTGCTTGCTACACCTTCTAATCTGCAGAGGCTTCATTTTAACATTTTAACAGGAGACATAATGAGTGTTCCTCAACCAGCATCTCATTCGGTGGTCAAATACAGTTTGATTGTTTTGTATTCAGCTCTAATTCCAATAATGTCCAAGTGTCAATTTAATGATATGTTCCTCTTGCAAGATCCAAAAATCTACAGTTATCAATTTAGCCTAAAAATGATCGAAGGACATTGTCACATTATCAGTGAAAACCACTTATCTCCAAATTTGTCTTGAGGCAAACTGAAATGTCAGGTGTTGAGAAAATAAATTCATTCTTAAGATAAATATACCATTTAAAAATCAATTGGAGTATCTTTCGCAAAGCTCAAAACAGGCCTTTTTTATTTAGCTCATGAAAAATTGACATTTTGGTCAATGTTAATCTAATTAAAAAATCTAAAAATATAGCACATTAAAAGGTCCCCGGTTAAAATCTTTAGGCTATCATTTACACAAGTGCACCATTAAGTATGAATGCATTTAGTATTTGAGTAATATAACAAGCCATCTTACCTGGACTGATGGACTGAACGCAGTTACGGCCACCGCTCCAACAGGTGACTCAGGTGGATTTACTCCGGTGAGGATACCCAGCTCTGCAAAACAAAAACGTTGCCTTGCCCGAAATATATATATATTTTCTCGACTATTATATATATTTCAGGCTCCTGACAGATGGTTCGACCAATTTCTTCGTTCAAATGTTCGCTAAATGGATCCGCGGGTTTTTCGAGAGGGAGGGGGGATTCATGGAAACTCCTCCATCTGCCCACTCCTTCTCTGCTGCTATTGAACCATGTTTTAACGGACTCACCGGCTGTCGCATCAAAGTAGTTGTCCTGTACAGTTATTATTATTCTGTGAATGTAATACTTTCTTTAACGACTCAGCTCAAACCTCTCACTCTCCTTATCCAACCTGTCTGGTGTTTGCAGCTTTGCATATTCTGCGAGATTAACCTCCAGTTTACTTATTTGTTTCAGGCGGCTTACATCCAAACAAAGGGGCCACTCACCTCTCAAGTGAGACGTTTCCACTTTTATATACACACGTGGTCTGAGCTGTGACCTGTTTGACATGCAGAGACTTTGATTATAAACACATTGATGATTGATGATTAATGGCTTTTACAGGTTTAGTGATGAGGTCAGTATGGATAGAACATGGGTGTGTGTGTGTGGGGGGGATTCCACCCATGTACACGCCCCCCAGGAGAAGAGGAAGAGACATACCGCAACGTTTCAATTTGATGTTCCAGTATTAGTAAAATGGACATTTAGCACTTTTGTGATAATTATTGAATTACACTGATGTCATGTTTTATAACAGTTAATATTTTTCATTTGGTTCATTATAATGATATGATATATGATACCGTAATTTACTCCTACGGGTGGAAGAAGTATTCACATCCTTTAAACGTTGCAGTGCCACACTGTAAAAGTGCCCTGCATTCAAAACCTTACTTAAGTAAAAGTATCTAAATATTATCAGTTACATTTACTTAAAGTAAAAGTACTCATTCTGCAGAAAAATAGTCCCTGTCAGTTTTTTAATATTATATATGATGTTTTTGGGTTAATAGGCTATTACTGCATTCATGTTACATTTTACAAGATTGTACTAATTTTAACTACATTATATACTGTTGGGTAGTTTAATCTACAGCAATGCATACTTTTCTATAAGATCATTTTTGTAGTGTTGCTGTCCTGCTGTCCAAACCATCCCCAAATCCCCAAATTTAGAAAAACATGGTTTTCACTGTACAGGAAGGGTGCAATATTTTGCAAACAGTATTTGCCACTGAGATGTAGTGGAGTAGAAGTATAATGTTGCATAAAATTTAAATACTCAAGTAAAGTACAAATACCTCAAATTTGTACTTAAGTACAGTACTAGAGTAAATGTACTTAGTTACATTCCACCACTAGTTTTATGATTAGTCATTAAAGGTGGTTCCTTATGAGCTTACTTTTTGAGTTGGCCTACTTCAGTTTTAAAGAGGAAAGGCCCACATACAGTTGCTCTTTTTAAGAATAATTCAACTCTAATGTATGCCGTTTAGTGCACTGTTCAATAATTAGATTAATACTTTATAAACAATAGGCATCTGAGAAATGTAATAATAGTTGAGTCTACTTTCCCTCTTCATCAGAGGGGACACATGTGCATCCAGTTTGCAGAGCCACCTGGTGGAAAATGTTGTTACAAGAGAGATGGACTCCTGTGTTACATAATCAAATCAGATTACACAATGAAATAGATCTTGTTATTGATCTGTTGTAGGCATAACACTTAACAATAATTTGATAAATAGGAATATTGACAGATGGCATTGATTTTGAAGCTTTTAAATTGTCTCTACTTCTAATTGCACATCTGAAATTTGCTGAAATACTGTAATGAGTATGAAACTATAACAGTCCATCAAAACCTATCTTTGTTATTGTGCCTAAAAAGATCAATTAAATGTCATGGGTTCTGTTAACTGCTTGTAGCAGTGACAAATTATGATATACAGCAGTTTGCTGTCAGATCAGAGAATATTAGAATACAGTAAAAGAGCAGAATTTAGTCTCCTAAGGCAAACCAAGATATTTATTTTCCACAGATTTCTTTGATCTGTCTCTCTCTGTTTGCTTGTTTGCCTGGACTTTGTGAAAATTAAAGGTCATAAAATGTCTCTCATCATCTCTCTTCCTCATTTATAAACTTGTAGTTGGGAAAAAGACAGTGTCACAAAGAAATCAGATAGGCCTAATTATAGAATTGCTAAACTGAATATATTGCCTAAGTAGTTCAATTTGGCAGACACATTAAGATGCTTGGAAATATCAGTGTCAACAGAATGCAGTTTTTCTACATAGTTGTAGCTTATTTATTTTATATATATTTTATTTCTTTTTTGTTCTGTTTATTCAGTGGACACTTGATGCATTCAAAGTATAAAATGTGTGTTTCTATCAAAAGCCATTTGTGTCATGTTTTGGAGACCTGATTAGCTTGTGCGTCCCCTCCAGGTTCAGCACAAGAGTAAGGTCATCCAGGACAGCTAGCTGAAGCTAACTCTGGCATTCGGTCTGTACTAAACGTACTGTTTATACTGCGTGATGGAGCCCCCTGTGGTGCATCGATTCCCTCAATGGATCTCGTGCTCTCACGAACCCTGCAGCTTGCCAATCCATCCCATCCTGCTAACAGGACCAATGTGCTCCTGTTAGCAGATTCTTAATAGGACCTGATCTCAAAGGAGAAAGCAATGTGACCTTAATGAAGGCCATGCCCTTTTAAGATGCACACATAAAGAGGGCTTTGGTTTTATTTATGTTTCCATTATGTTGCTGAACAACAGTTGCCTGAATTGTGTTTTAGTACGCAGCTATACTTTGAGCTGTACCAATCTAAGCCCAATATATATGTATATAGAATACAGTTTTGTAATGCCAGGTAGGCCAATATGTTAACATAAATCTCATTATTTGAATCCATAGTACATTGCATTCATATAAAGCTCATGAATCGTATTTGTGTGCATCTGTATCCACCTCCAGAAAGTAAAACAAATAGAAGATGCTACCACCTACAATATGATGCTGTGCCTCGTCTGTGTTGTCTAGTCCAGTTTGTTGCAGCAGGCTTCATTAGGGCACCTCAGCAGCACCGCTCTCCTCTGAGAATCTGTCAGGTTATTCATAGCAGTGGCTCAGGTTGGGGTCTCGCAGGACTCTCTTCTGCATTTTTACTGCAGCCTGGCAGCCCTCAGGGCTTCACCACAACCCAATTCCCTCTGAAATGATGTCTCTCCTTGTCTGTATCTCGGTAGTGGCCATGGTAGATTTGGAGCTATTTTAAACACATTTGTCACATTGCAGCATGTTAGTATAAATATTGTGTTTGGACTAATGGCCTAGTCGGACACAATGATTTAAAAACAAACTTCAGATCCATACTGAGCTTCTCTTTTTGAGATTTTAACTGGGATCTCAATATTGACTAACACAACTCAGAGTGACAGAGCGATGCTGACAGAGGGATAAATAAAAGCTTGTAGCCCTGAGGTCATGACCAGAGGCGTTATGTATTAGTTGTCATTGCTGTCATTTCACATTGAAACGTACTTCTGTTGTATCCCAGTTGCTGTAAGTTATTCTAGGATGTGTGATTCTCTCATGTCATGTGGTTGTTGAGTCGTTACAGCATTTCGTATTGATTATCATAGCTTGGAGGTTAGTAAGTTCCCCGCGGCAGACCATTAACTCCATATCCAGCTGGAATTTGTATCACACACATTCATTAAACCCTCTGTAAGGATCGAACGGCTGCACCTGAAAATAGTTGGATATGCACAGTGACATTTACAAAAGCTTATTTTACACAGATAAGAAGAAATAAATTTATTTCAATATCAGTAATGTGACTACAATACAATCCTGATTGGCAGTTGAGTTTGGTAAATAGAGCTTGCCTTAAATTGATGAACAGACCCAGCACCAATGAAATTATCCTCCCATTAGTGAGATTAACTTGCCATCAGAGAAATAATTGCTCTCAGTTGAAAAAACTGTCTTACAAAATAGATTATGAAATTTGATTGACTGCAGTTGGTCACACATATTAGAACCTCAATTACTTTTGGCAAATAGTCTCAGTGGCAACCTACTGTAATTAATTGACTAATTATATGGCACTAATTGTACTTAACTTAGATATCATGAACAAAATTTTACAGTCCAGAGATTTGCTGCAGTCTGAGTGCCATTAAAACATGAAACTGTGTTAATATTGATTGTTAATAGTGCCTAACCCCCCCTGACTTTTTAAACAAAAAAACCCCAAAACCATTAAGCCGAGTCCTTGGCTGGCCCGGTGCCGCTGATCAATGCCATGTAACATCCAAAAGGGAGACATTCAAAATCAAAGCTGTCGCTATAGCAACGCCCCTGCCAGATTCCACCAATCAATGGAGTCCGTGGGGTTGTGAGATGCGCCAGGGAAAGGCCAGCGTCCTACATAAAGAGTGCGGGACAGGGAGCCGGGCGGCACACACGGGGCAACACACCTTTCTGCACGCACACACGACAGAAGGCACAGCAGCAAGAAGAAGAGTCAGGAGAACAGTGGCACAGAGTAAGGAAGAGAGGGGGAAAGGACAAAGGAAGAGAGGCAGGGAATAACTGAGAAGATATGGTACGCTCATGTGAACAAGGGATCCCTGCCTGGGTCTATGTGGGCACCCTGCTCCTCTTAATCCACTTCCACTCTGTCACAGTTAGAGGAGGTAAGATGACAAATGGTATCAGTAGTTTAAACTGTTTTCTTCTAAAGAGTCATATCACTTTTGCATTTTCTTTTTTTTTTTTGATATCCTACATTGTAAGATAAGCTGTATTGTTCTATTTCAGTCCAGCTTCCACCATACCATCAGCGGGTAGTAGGGCACAGCATTAATGTGTGGTTTGCGCTCAGCCTCAGGGTAGGGGATGGCTATTTATCTATTCTACTCATCCTGTCCTCATCTATCAGTCTGCTGGGCGCAGAGAAAGACTTCCAAGTCCATTTGCTGCCTGGCTTTGTGCTGTCTCAATAATACAGTACAGTACAAGCAACGAGGGAAAGCTTATGTTAAGATCTGACTGTTTAAGACCAAAGCTACTGAAGGCCACATTCCTGTGATGTCAGATTAGCTTTCATTTGAAATTCCTCCTGAGCACAGACTCATCTAATCCTATATTTAGGGACTGTGTATAAAATGTTTTATTTAATGTTTTTAGCTCTTCTCAGTTTAAGTGGAAGAGACACTAAGACATTCTTTATTCATAACTTTGTTTTGTCTACTTTGAATTGAAGAATTTGAATTGTTTCGTTTTTCTTACAGAATAAGAAGAAAAGTAAATGATGTAACAGATACTGTTTCCCCAGCTTTAATGAATTTGGTGATTTTTCAGTTGGCTACACTGTGCCAGAATCATTTGACAAAACACACCCCCACATGCTCCACCATGCTCAGCTGGCTCAGGGTGCTGGCTGGCTAATTGGAAAAAGGTTACTTTGAAGTGGGGGGCGCTTGATTCTGATAGAGATATGAAGACTGTGAGGCATTCCAGGGAGCCAAGTGAGCTCCCCCTGTGTCTCATTAAACCCCCAGTAATAGGCCAACAAGGCTGCTGATGGCTGTGGCAGAGCAGAATGGAAACAGTAGCTTGTCACGCTGAGTCTTTCATGTGTGATTCCCCAGAATGTGCCACTTGTACTTACGCACAAGAGGGCCCATAGAAGCAGCCATCTGCAATGGCGCTGCAAACTCAGGATTCTTTTCTGAGCACCTGGTAACGGAGGTTTTCTGAGTCAGCCACCTGGCTTGTTGCTCTCTTTCTTTCTTAATTGAAACTAGAAGAATAGAAGGATGTGCAGATCTGCTTCTTCCCTGACACATATTCATCAGTTGTGGTTTAGCCGAAAGAGTTAGGGAGTACTTTTCCACCTCTTGCTGTGTCAAATCTGATTTAAGCTGTAGAACAAATGCACATGAATTCTGCTGTGAAATCTTGGATGGCAGAGTCAGGTTGATGCTAAAATAAGAAATAATGTGTGACACTATCCGAATACATGAGTGACAATTTCTGAAAAAAGCTGAAACTGTAGTTAGACGGTGTAGTCCCTCATTCGTCCAGGAGTCTTCTACGATACTGTAGTTAATTGCAATTTCAAGGAAAATTTCTTCTGCATTTAAATAGTGATGATTGTGTTTCTGTTAAACACTGCTAATCCACCACCTTGCACTATTTCTTCCACAGCTGCCCTCAAGCAAGAGGTAGCATTGGACAATGGGGCCACGGTGCTGAATCACTCCATGAGTTTGGTGCAGCGTATGGAGACCCTGCTGGCCATGGGGAACGGCAGTGATGTCACTCTCCGGGTGCAGACCGTCAACACGGATGAGGTGAAGGTGATCCAGGCCCACAGCCTGGTTCTCTCAATGCAGAGTGACGTGTTTGAGGAACTACTGCTCAGCCGCAATAACAGTGCTGTGGTTTTGAGGGAGACGCCCGAATGTGCAGCTGTCTTTGACAAGTTTGTCAGGTGAGGGTGACTGCGGTTGTAATCTTTTGTTTAGAGTTAATCAGGTTCAATCAGATGTAGCCATTCAAGAAACTGTGGAGCTACTTGTAGATGCTATTTTCCACAAGTGTAAAGTTATAGAGCTTCACTCACCATTTTGCCTTTCTCTTTTGGAGAAGTGAGATGCTCCATCTTGTGAAATATTCTAAAATTACATCAGCTGTTTGAGGCTCACAGTTGAAAAATCGGACAGTGTGGGTTTATTCAGTGACTCAGATGTGAGGAGAGAAAACAAGCTTCAAAACATGATATGCTTGACTGAAAGATTGTTTTTACTCTATTTTTTTTTTTCTTTAGATGACTATTCCAGCTTTTTTTTCTCTTGCAGGTATCTGTACTGCGGTGACATCTCAGTGCGGCTAGATCAGGTCATTTCTCTGCACAAGCTGGCCAGCAAGTACCATGTGTGGGGCTTGCAACAGGGTCTGACCCAATATATGACCCAACATCTGTCTAGTGATTCGCCCACAGGCCATGTGATTGGCTGGTACAATTATGCACTACAAATTGGGGACATGGCCCTGCGGGACAGCTGCCTGCAGTACTTATCCTGGAACCTGTCTTCTGTGCTGCAGAGCGGAGAATGGGGCTCCATCAGTGAAGACCTGCTCCTCTCCTTGCTCCAGCGCTCTGACCTCATTCTGCAGAGTGAGCTGGAGCTCTACGAGGCCCTGGAGGCCTGGATTGGCCAGAACCAGCCTGTCAGTGCGACAGTGGAAAGTGCCCTAAAGGCTGTTCGATACGGCATGATCCCCCCTCAGCACCTCTTCCGTCTTCAGAAGCAATCCCCCCTCATGCAGAAGTATTACGAGTCTATCCGTGATCTTCTCTATCTAGCTTTCCAATTTCACTCCGCCTCACCTATCCAACTGGCCAAGTACTTTGATGTCAACTGCAGTATTTTCACTCCCCGTAACTACCTGTCCTCCTCCTGGGGTTCTCCTTGGGTCATCAATAACCCCACCCGTGATGACCGCAGTTTCAGCTTCCAGACCCAACTTGGGCCCAGCGGCCATGACTCCAGTAAGAGAGTGACCTGGAACGCCCTGTTCTCCCCTCGCTGGCTCCCACTCAGTGCCAGGTCAACCTATACTGAGCTGGGTGCCATGCAGCCTACACGCACAGACGGAGGTCGACCTCGCATCATTGTAACACCAGCCACTTCTAGCCCAGATTTTGCCGGTGTGAGTTTCCAGAAGACGGTGATTGTGATGGCAAGACAGCAAGGAAAAGTGGTGGTTCGCCACGTCTACAACTTTCACCAAAGCACGGAGGAGGCCGGGGATTTCCTGGCGGATGCTGACCTGCAGCGCCGTGCATCAGAGTACTTAATTGACAGCTCCCTTTATCTGCACATTGTAATAAAACCTCTCTACCATACCCTCCTTGTTGCCAAGAAGTAAAGGCAGGAATTAAGTGTGGCCTCACCATCAGTCACCCACCCTCCGCCCACACAATCACATGCACATATTCCAAAGTAAACTCATATCACAGCACATGCTTATGCGTCAGGTCTGTGACATCTCTATTGTTGAGTAGTTTGTGCATTTTGTTGTCTTCCAACTATTTAGCAAGGAGGTGTCTGGTACAATAAAGGACTCACAATTTAACAGCTCAGCAGTGATTATCACAATAATGATGGTGGGTTTGGCAGTATTTCAGGCATACTAAGAAAAAAAAACACTTCACTGTACTGTATTTGTTCAGGTATTTTATAGTCTGGCAGTTTGTTCCTTGATTTTATTAAATCTATGTGATAGGTAATGTTGTTTGCATAGAAGTTTTGCTTTAAAATAAAATACTATTGCTATTAATTTTATGCATTTCACTATTCAGCAGTCAAATATAGATTTTTAGCTCATGGTACTTATTTCCTGTGACATACACTTATATACTTGTTTGTTGTTTACATACCAAAATGTGTAAATTAAAGTGCAATCCCATTATCTGTGTTCCTTTGTATGCTGTAGTTGACTTGCAAGACAGTGATGACTGCAATTGCAGCTCTTTGATATTTAGTTTTTTTCTTAGGCAATTTATTGTTACACATGCATTTATCTAGCTTTAGGAAACTACACCAGTATGTGATTTTCATCCTGAAACAAAAAAATATGAATAAAAGACAACAACAACAACAACAAAAAGTCTGTCTGTTGTGGCAAAATGAATGTATGATCTTACTGTAGTTTCGTATTTTTGATTAGTTTCAGTTGGAAAAGAATCTCGTTTTTTTTTAAGAAAAAAGCGCTCACGCAATACAAACTACACATCCCATGATGCGTAGCATGAGGCAGGAAATACGTTATTACGTCGTTGGAACCTTCAGCTGTCAGACTTTGGCCACCCTAAAAGTGCAGGGGGTTTTTTTTAAGCAAACTAACTCGAACTATACAACCCGCGCCGAGGTTATTTAAAGTTGTGCATTCATCTGCTAATCGATCTTTGAACGTGTGAGCTGGCGATTGCACGAAGACGAACTATTTAGTTTTAAATCGCTGCTAGTTTTTGCATAAGATTAAGCGGGTGTAAGGCTAGATGCAGGGAGGTAGGGAGGGAGTAAAAAAAGGCAAAAGTCTTTGTGCTTCCCTTCCCCCTCATCAAAGCAAAGGGGAAATGTCTCTGTCTAAAGGAGGTAAGTGTTTTTTTTCCCTCCACTCTTCTTTTTAAAACAACCGTGCATATATCTTAAATATCGAGGTACAGTTTGCGTGGAGGTAATTTAGCTAGCTACGTTAGGGAAACGTAACCTTGCCAGGTGGAAAGCTGCATGTATGAGAGCAGTAAAAAAGAAGCTAGCCAGCATGTCTTTCCTGCTTTCTATCATTATGCGATGTCTCTAAACACACTGGTGCCTGAAGGTATTCATTATAGACCTACTGATGGTGTGCTAAATGATAGTTTTTATTGTTCATATTTTAGCTAAATGGCTCGTTTTAGTCCCCCGTGTTGTGGTTAGCTAACACAATTTTTCACGACAATAAAGGACTTTTGCCAAGCTGTAATTATCAGCCAACTCGCCCCTCAGCTGGAAATCGCTGGGATTAATTTCTCCCTTTCGGTAAAGCACATCGGGACCACAGGTGTTTGTATTTTTCGGCCTCCTGACTCATGACTGATCGATTGTGTTGGGTCCTTTTGGATTGGCCAGTGTGTTAGCGCAAACATATTTTTTAGCGCAGCGTCCGTGAAAATGCATTTCTCCCCCCCAGCGGTGGAAACTCCTTTTATTTTTAAAACACGGCGGCGATGCCAAGGAACCAGGGCGCTATCACACACTTGGCTTCCGCCTGTCACTCAGTCATCCAGGGAGTCTGAGCTGTGTAATTTGTGCACACTGTTGAAGAAAAACACACACCTAGGAAAAATCAAGGTCCTTCCTCTGCGTCACACACACACACACACACACACAGAGCATGATGGTGATGTCAATTTACATTTCAAGTTCACCGCTTGTGCTGTTATACAATCATACTAGCGTTACCATGGTCAGGAGTACACACTGTTTTGAGAGGGCTGTGTAGATTGGCTGGGTGCTGCTCAGGCGATCACAGCCTTTGGCCTACCATGGCATGTTTTGACTTGCAGCACCAATACCTACTGCAGCCTCTCTTTGTTGACAGTTCACTGGCTGCAAGCAGATACTCTATAGCTGCTACACAGGTTCTGTGCTGTAATTATTGTGTGCACCAAAGCAGGCCTGAGGTGTCTTTGTGAAAGTGTTGTTTTGTTTTGTTTTCCTCTCCGGCCACTATAAGGAGTTGTGCCTTCCTTGGTCAGGGGTGAAGTGGGCTTAAGTGCAGTGCAGTGCTGTTCATGGTATTGCTGAGGCATGTTTGGAGATTGGGTTCTCCCTAACTGCGCTGATAGGGAGGTGTGGAAGATTATCTGTGCATGAGTCATCCTTTTCTGTATATGGACCCACTCTGAGGCTGGAGCTTCCTGACAGTGACTCGCCACACAGCAATTGACATTTTGATCTCATGCACAATCCAGAAATTCTTGTTCACATTACGTATGTATTATGGCACACCACTGGATATTTTCCACTGAACATATTTGTTTTTCATTTCCTGTAAAAGTGCACTAGTTCACTGCTACTGGCTGTAGTAGCTGATACAGACCCTAACAAGGCATCAGCAAAAATATTGGTTTTATTAAGATATTATGATAAGTAGGCTACTTAAAATGAAACATGCTTTAGGTTAATGAACCTTTTCCCACGTGAGGAAAAATGTCTGCATTGTGGTGATTGCTTTATAAAAATGCAGAATGAAACTTGTGCTTCTTTGGATATAAAACAAGGTTTCTGTGCACACATTGATAGAAATGGTTAATTTCATGATATACCACTGACAATGGCATGAATTACAACTACAGGGAGCTCTGGGATTGCTACTCTGCATCACCCACTTCCCTTGAAATGCTTACTAAGTTCCTTTCAGAGAAAATGGTATCTATGTACATGTATTTTTCCTGTGCTGCCTCGATGTACTTTGAGTACAGCTGAGGCTGATGTCATGGTACTATTGTGTCCTATCGGGCTCAGTTCGAGGACCAGGCAGGACTTGCAGCAGAAAGCTGTGGTGAAGCTGGCCTCAGTTGGCCCTAACAGGGACAGCGAGCAGCAAGCGGAGTGAAGTGACATCATAGTTCCCAAAGGGTCCCTGACAGTTGTTGTGTTTTTAAGAGGATGTGTCCAGTCTGACTGTGAGTCATATCCCACCCTACTGTCCCGGCTACAGGGACACACACTGCTACCTGAGAGGGGCTAGTATTTCCTTAAGTCAGACTTAATTTAAACTCTTATGTACAGTGTTATAAACTGCGTGAGTATAATATAATTTTGGCAGTTTTCTTGTCACAGTAAAGCATTATTAGATATCTCTAACCACTTAAAAACAGCTTTGGCATGTCAGATGTTTTTGTACTGCACCACCATGGTCGCGTGCTACCCAAATTTTGTTGCACGAACCAGTTTTACCAACGTCTTATTTGTCAGGTCATCGGAAGGCTTTGAGTGCTCATACTTTATCCCACGCAGAGGAAACACAAAATCTATTTTTGACTGAGCATGTGTGAGTAAATCACACTTCAATCTCTCCCTACCACATGAGACTGCCGTAGTCTGTCCAGACACTGTAGGCCTATTTTAGGGCTGCAGCACAAAATGGACCTGTCTGACGTTTCAGTGGTAGGCCACAGAATCTAAAATCTTGGTAAAACTTCACTTCCCCTCCAGCTTGATCTACTATAGCAAGGAGGAATTTACCCAATCGTACTTCCTCTACACTGGAGTGGTTTGACTTACTCAATGGCAAATACAACCCAAATACAATGAATAATGATGTTAAAATCATACTAATAAACTGACCCGTTTCTAACTTTTGCTAGTTTTATTAAGAGCTATTGCATTTGTTCCAAAGTGAAAGGTGACTTGCTTGTGCATTAGACCAGTTTCTCTTAAGTGGGGTAAAATAATAAGACAGCCTGGCTCAAGCCTGTACGCTGCAGGACAAGAACAGGAAATAACCAGCCAGGTCTAAACTGTTTTTCATCATATCCCAGTGGGCGAAATTGTTGGCCAAGTCCTAGCACACACAGATAAAGGTCAAGAAAAGTGTTCTGTTTTTCCTGTCGGCCTTGCAACAAGAGCGAACATGCTGAACATGAATGTCCGTGTCAAGAAAAGTTTAGTTGTTTTTCCTGTGTTGTTGCTCGTAGGCCCGGTAGCTATGTCATTCTGGCAGGGACTCGCAGCCCCTTGTGGGAAGTCCCAGAGGCTGCTGGAAAACTGTGTTTATGAATGGACTGCTGTCAGTGATTTTACACAGAAAGGTCCCAGAGCTGCACAGTTTACCGCACCATACTCAAAAAAAAAAAATGTAGAAGATCCTAAACTTGAGATTAAAAGAAAAGGAGACAAAACAAAAAAAACATGACAGGAAGGAAAACTTGATTCCCTTGAACACCCCCCCCCCTCTCCATTTGAGTCATCATACCAATGTCGGTTACTCATTTAGTCCACTTTCCCTGTCTTGGACTAAGCTTTGACTGCACCTAATCTCCATTTAGTTAACAGAATATTTTCTATAGTTTGTTTGTAGTTTCAATAGGCCGATGCGGATATATGAAAACAAGCAAAGCCCATTTAGTTTGCACTTAATGGTTTAAATTAGAACGTGGGATCTCTTTTGTGGCAAACCTCTGCTCTAAACTCAGAGTAATGTGGCAGATGAGTCTGTAGAAGTCAATTTGCTACAAAACATTGCTAATCATACTAGCTTGTGGTTGCTGCTAAGTACAGCTTTATTGATCACTGTGTATCTATCATGGAGCTGAGATGGTAATGGTTTTCTAATTTCTTGTCTCTAAGGGAAGAAGAAGAACCCTGGGCTGAAACTAGCCAAAGATGTGTTTGCGCAGCCCACACCACCAGCAGCAGCAGCGTAAGGCTCCTTTTTACAATGGGGTAGTGACAGCAGCCATACCATCCCAAGAGGGTCTCAATATTAGAGCCAGTACGCTAAAATGGCTGGGACAATGTATTTGGCCCAGTATTAGCTTATTGCAGATATATCTGTATCGACGTATGTCAGCCAATAAGTAACAATAAATTGCAGCACAGAAGTGCCAAAGATGTGTTTGAGGCATTTTAGAAGCTGTGTCTCTATTATGTAGTTTATCCACCAGAGAGCACTGACATGTTTGTTTTTTCAACTGTAAAATGCACTCTTCAGTACAAATCATGGCCACAAACACTTGTAAAATAAAACGTTTTGGGATCCTAATCAAAAATGTTTTCTTATGATGGAGTGGCCAAAAATTTGGAGATACCCTAATTGACATTTAGATGAGAACTGCATTGGCTTTTCACGTAAGCAACGTCAACGAGAATGCACAGGCTCTGCACTCTATTTAGAGCTCCACTGCCTGGTGCAATTGTTAATTACAAGCATCAGTTATATGGGTTGAGAGAGAGAGTGAGTCCTTGTATGGATCACTTGAATTTATAATTGGTTTTAGCACTGACTTTTATCAATGTTTGCTTCAGATGAATCTTATACATTGCTCTAATAAACATGCACAATTTCTCTTAGAGTATGAATATTCCATTACTGAGCACTGTGGCATTAAAACTGATTAAAACTCTTCCTGCAGGCCCCCTCGAGATCTTGACTCGAAAGCTTGCGTCACAATTGGAGATCAGGTAAAGTTGGCTCCGTATTCCTCTGAACCATGCCGTTCTATTTTTTGCTGAGCTGAATAAACATAATATTGTTAACGTCTGTCTCCTCTGTCTAGAACTTTGTGGTGAAGGCCGATGACTTGGAGCAGATTGAAGAGCTGGGCAGGGGAGCGTACGGGGTGGTGGATAAGATGAAACATGTGCCCAGTGGTGTTATTATGGCTGTCAAGGTATGCTGAGAAGCTGCTACTCAGGTTACCTGATTTGGCATCGCTGTAAATGCATCATGCTTTTAAAATAGTACCATGACTCATAGATGTATTCATCATATGAGCTCAACTTGTAAACATTTGGGCGAGATCTATCGGATCTATGACATGTTGTATTGCTGTGGGTTAAGGGTCACTGGACACCATTTGATTTAAGCTATATCTGCCTGCTGAAGACTCTGGCAGCCCAATCTGTGATGTTTGTGTCCCCAGAGGATTCGTGCCACAGTCAACACTCTGGAGCAGAAGAGGCTTCTGATGGACCTGGACATTTCCATGAGGACAGTGGACTGCTTCTTCACTGTGACCTTCTATGGCGCCCTCTTCAGAGAGGTAAATAAACTATGACACTAATGACCGGTATGAACTCTGGCCTGTGTTTTGTTGAGTGTGTGATCTTCTCGTTTCTTATTTTCGGGTGACATCTTTTTTTCAGGGAGACGTTTGGATCTGTATGGAGCTGATGGACACGTCTTTGGATAAGTTCTACAAGAAGGTTATTGAGAAAGGCAAAACCATCCCCGAGGACATCTTGGGCAAGATCACAGTAGCAGTACGTCCCGTCCCATACTTAACACTAGAATTGTCACTAAGATGTCAAGTGTGTTTACATGTACATTAAAGGAAGAGTTCAAAATTTTTGGGAAAATACACTGTGTGCCCAAGAGCAAGATGAGAAGAACAACAATTTGTGGGGAGGGTTAACATGTTGAAATTATTAGTTGGCTAACCAGGCGCAGTGACTTTCTGGAGTCTTGTCATCCTGGTGAGGTTGCCAGGCAACCAGCAATGTAATCGGAAATGCTCTGGATGAAGGGCTGGACCGATGGATAAACTACTGTTTAACTCTCCCTAAAACCACAAATTGTCATTTTTACATTTCTGTTTGTGTATGGATTAAAAAGAAATGAGAAACAACACATTAATAAGCTTCAAAGGTGCTTCGCATTGAAAAATCAGTAGCCTTTTTTTTTTTTTGTTTCTACTTGGAAATGGTTCTGTTGGCTGAGGTTGTGTTCACTAGTTACTAAGATATGTGTTGTTTCATAAAATGTGTGACTCCAGAGACGTAACATCACCAAACCCAACAATAAGCAGATTATAAAACAAATGATTAATTTCGTTGAGATTTCTACACATATTGTTTTTTTTAATGTGCATGTAAAACACTCATTGTAATCACTGAGCTATCATCTGCAGCTAAATTTCTCGGGAATTATTGGAGAATTGAACCTTTACCTAATTTTCTCTATTCACTCCACAGATTGTCAAGGCATTAGAGCATCTGCACAGTAACCTGTCAGTGATACACAGAGGTAATCAGAAGATCTGTGTATACTGTATTCAGTTTTCTTGTTGATGTTTCCCTATTGTTGGTTTGCTATGACCTCTCTCATCATTTTTCCAACAATGTCCCTCCTCAGATGTGAAGCCCTCCAATGTTCTGATCAACACTCAGGGCCAAGTGAAAATGTGCGACTTCGGCATCAGTGGCCACCTGGTGGACTCTGTGGCCAAAACAATGGATGCAGGCTGCAAGCCCTACATGGCGGTGAGTGGGGACCCTTGGTACCGGCTAGCTGAGATTTATGAAAAGGATTCTCTAGAGATTTACTGAAGGATTGTCCGTGTCAGTGTCGGACGTCTACCAGCCCCTCATTAGTTGGAGTAAAACCAGAAATTCACAGGCCAGGAGCTCCAGCATAACTATTTTGAAATCTAGGCTCAAGACTGAGTAAAGCAGTAATCAGGCCTCTACCTTCTTGTTCTGAAACAACTTGCCTGGAATGTAGGCTCACAAAACCTGCGCATTATTTTAAATCCTTTCGAAAAACACATTTCAGCTGACAGATTTGTTCTTCACCCAATGACACTTATTCTCATCTTTACATGCCTTTTTTAATTCCTGAGGGAGTTTAATTCATGCCTGATATTGAAACAGCTTTCATCAGTTTTATTTATCATTATAATTCCTTTAGATTTAAAAAAACAAACAAAAAAAAACTTTGTAAAGCAAACCTTGTATTATTATAGTTTATATTTTTTGTTATTTTCATATATTGGTGGTACTCAATCTGTTAATAATCATTTCCATTTCAGCCTGAGCGGATCAACCCTGACCTCAACCAGAAAGGCTACAGTGTAAAGTCAGACATTTGGAGTCTTGGTATCACGATGGTGAGTAGGGTTGGAGATTTAAAATGCAGCTCTTTGTTCTTCTCACAGTTAGAACAATGCTGCCGAGCGCAGAAATGCCATTTGTGATATGTTTTAGGGAAATGAATAAATCACTGCAGAAATCCATGTTGTTGCTTCTCACTTCCACTAACTTTTACTGTTCGTTTATTTAATTTTAATTGTAAAAATGTTGCTACTATGAGCAGATTTCAGATATTGATTATAACAGTTATTATATGATGATGATAAAATAATAAACATTTACTTACATAGCAATTTTCTTGACAAAGTCTCAAGAAATGAAAACATAGAAATATTTCCGACCAGTAAAAGTTGAGCTTCTTCCATTCTGTCTGCTCTCAGCTCTGGCTGCGATGAGCACCTTGTTTTGTTTGACATTCATAATGCTCCAGTTATATACAACTCCTTGTCAGTCTGCCTTTCCAACAAACATATATTTTGTCAGATGGTACACATGGTTATGATAATTACCACATTTACTAAACAGTGTCAAAAGAGATCCCATTACAGGTAACTCATATTTTCTGAGTCATGGTGACCTCTGACAATTTTGATACCTGTGCCATGTTGATGCCAGATCATTAGTAGTCCATGCTGTCCTCAGTTATTATATAACAGGGCTGACAGATTGACAGACTTTATTTTTATTCATTTTACTTTGAGGATGCAAAAGAAGCTATTCATGTCTTATTTATCTCCATTTGCTCTCACATGAAGGAAGAATTTGACACTTTTGAAGCCGGAGAAAGCTGTGAAAACTCGGAATTATCCAAAAATTATTTCATGAAATACAAATAAACATAAATTGTTCAATAGTATAAAATTCCAAACATTTGTGGAACTTTATACAAAGGAGTAAATAATTCCAGAATTGTCAAAATAGTTTGAGTTGTACTTGATAGTCAGTATTACTCACCTAGCGTTTGCAAACATTGCACTGAGCCGTGACCAAAATCATAACATGCCGTCATGAAATTTAGCTCCAACATGTACCATCCTTGTTAAATCGGCCTTTCTCTTTCTCCTAGATCGAGCTGGCCATTTTGAAATTCCCCTACGACTCATGGGGCACCCCGTTCCAGCAGCTCAAACAGGTGGTGGATGAGCCATCTCCACAGTTGCCTGCCGACTGTTTCTCCCCAGAGTTTGTAGACTTCATCTCCCAGTGGTGAGTCTTGCACTCAAGGACAAATGTGTGGACTTTCCTCAACGTTACGCTCCTCATTCACTTTGCTGTAAAAGACACTGAGGCCCAGCAGGGGTCAGTTTGCTCTGTGTTTACTGAAAGAGGTGGTAAAAGTACAGTATCTGTGGAGCTCCAACTTGACGTTAGATGACCTTTATGTCACTTGGCTATTGTTAGAGGTGGTTTTACATGAAGTTATAATACATTAAAACTGTGGTATTTGCTTTTTGTTTCACTTTTGCATTTATCTCTTTGTTTTTATAGCTTAAGAAAGAAGCCAAATGAGAGACCAGCTTATACAGAATTAATGGTTAGTAGTTTTTACATTTTTTTTCCCTTATGCAAAAAACACAAACAAGTATTATTATGCATTATGCTACTTTGTCTACTTTGCCACTATCAACAAATCTGCTGTAATGTTCAGTGTGCTCGAGTTCTTGCTTTTGTCCACAAGAGGCCAGGCTTACCTAATTAACCCACCACTAAGATGATGTCTATTTCACAAGTAAATAACAAACCAGGAATCATTTTAAATAATTATTTGTCATTCAAGAACATATTTCCAACTGTGTTTTTTTTTTTTTTTTTTTTTTTTTTTTTTTTTTTTTCCTCCCATCTTTTGATGCAGGAACATCTGTTTTTCACCCTGCATGACTCCAAAGAGACAGACGTGGCCAGTTTTGTCAAGGTCATCCTGGATGACTGATGGGCTCCCTCCGGGCTCCACCCCGTCAGGGTAGGCAGGACCTCTCAGCAAAATGAACCAATGGCGCTACCTTAATTTTCTTTTTCTTTTTTTTTTCTTTTTTTTTAAACTCACTGGAATGACAGACTCTCATTCACCCACACACAACGTGGGGGTGACCCAAAGACTGACAGCAGCCCAGCAGCACTGGAGTGGGAGAGTGGTGGTAATATGAACTTGTATGTACGGTCAAAAACCAACTGGAGAGGTTTAATTCACTCCTCCAAGCTTCCTGTGTGTTTGCGCAATTATTCAACATGACAAATACGAACTGAACCGGATTTGCTGTTTTTTTGTTTTGTTCTTTTGTTTTTGCCCCACTACCCCTTCTCTCTCCTCAGAACGGACAGAGCCAGCCATTATTTCTTTGTGACACATATTGTATGAATACTTTGAGTTTCATCTGCAAAACCAACAGTTAATGTGTATGTTGTTGTGTATTGAAAGCTATATTTGCATATGCGTTTGTATGTTTTCTCATTATACTGAGTTTTGATACTGTATATCAACAAGTGTGAATTTTACCGGACTAGGGCCTTATTTGTCAGATCGCATCAGGTGAACAGTTCGACCTGGTTCTGCCCTGAGGTGATTGGTCAGTGCAAGGGCTGCAGTTGTCAAGGGCCGGGCCGTGGGAAGCTCCAAAGCTGAGACAAAACATGTAAGAAATGTCAAAAGGTAACATTCTGGATGGGAGGAGTTGCAAGTCATTTCAATGTAAAGCGTCCGGTATCATCTGAACCGATATTGATCCAAGCTGAGGCCCTTCATGCAGTGTACCCGCCGTACTCTAATTCTTTCTCGGGTATTAACAAGTCGGCTTCAGTGCTGCCATTGTTACTATCTGGAAGTATTCAGGGGTTGCCTAATCAAGCTCACAGCTTTATCTCTTTCCATGTGCCATGTTGCAAATCGTTCTCATGAATTCCTGCTTTAATTGTGTGTTTCTCTTTTTTTCGGACTTCTGCATTTTGATTTTTTTTCTGCAGCATTTAAACTTATTTTTTTCTTCTTTGGTCTACCTTTCTCAATTCTGCAGTCAGCATAGTTTTTTTTCCCCCCCAGAGACCATATTATGCATTACACAGACAGTATGTTAGGGAAATAATTTATGTGTTGAAGATGTAAATACTATCTCCTTTTTTTTTTAATGTAACATGGCACTGTCCTAACCTGGCAGTGCCAATGAGTGGTTGGTATTAGATAGTTTTAATCCAGTGTGACATGCATACGCAAACACTTGTACTCGCAGGGCCAGCTGACTGTCGTACACTTATTTTGGACTGATGTGCTGTCAGGCTCCACCGCTCAGGTTTCGGCCCCATCTATTTTTCTCTAGGTCGTACTCTCCTTGAGTGCTGGTCCGAGAGCCTCTTTTTCAGTCCACGGTGGGCAGCCACTATCTCTTCTGTCTGACCATACTATGCAGAGCCCCTTCGCCTTGGACACACAACAAGAGGCCCTTGCCATGTGGCACTTTCCCCACTCCAAGTGTTCAGAGACTGTGATGATGATGGTGGTGGTGGTGATGATGGTGAAGATAGTGATGACTGCCATGCCTCTCTTCATGGCTAGCACTCATCGCCCCTCCGGTTTACACTGTAGTGCAACCTTTATCAAAAGTCAGTGAGTTATTAGTATTTATGATTGTGAATAATAAGGGAAGCTAGCAACACCACAAAGAAGCTGCTGTTGTTTTTTTTTATTTTTTTAGTCGGCCTTCTTTGGATGGCCATTCCCTTGGTGTGTAAAAGTGAGTTTTTACGCTGATCACAATGAGAATGGAACACTTGCTCTACCTCTTACTCCTTCACTCTATTTGCCACCTTTTCATTGGGTGGGACTGACAAACTTGAACTATGGAAAGACAAAAAAATAAAGGCTTTATTGTTCAGTATGTCCGTCTTTTATAGCTTCCCTTTCATGTTTAGCAATTAGATGAGTAGGTTCTGTTCATGTGGGTAATGGCAGTCCATCCTATAGTTGGCAAAACATTTCACTCAAAACCAAAACATGTCAACCTCATGGTGGTGCTAGAGGAAAAGCCAGGGGACCAACAAAGTAATTTGGAGACATCACCTCTGGAACATGAATGTCTGTACAAACTTTCGTGGCAATCCAATAGTTTATGAGGTATGGACCAAAGTGGTGGACCCACGATCCACATTGCCATGGCTAAAGCCACAGCATCATTAGTCAGTTACTGTGGTTGCTCAGTTGTTAGCAAACATGTCTTTGGTATCGAAACAAAAATAGCACTAAACTTAAATGTCCAGTGTGTAGGATTTAGTGGCATCTAAAACATTTGAATACCACTCGCCTCACCCTCCCTTTCCAAGTGTGTAGGGGAAACTACGGTGGCTGCCAAAAACCATGAACTGCCCTATCTAGAGCCAGTGTTTGGTTTGTCCATTCTGGGCTACTGCAGAAACATGGAGGTGCAACATGGCGACCTCCGTGGAAGGGGACTTCTTGTAGATGGACATCCTTATTTATTTTAATAAATCTTATCAAGTCACTTATTGCACTGACATCTAAATTTTCTTGTACAAAAGAAAGCTCTAAGATGTTTTAACTAAAATTTGATAGGGCATTTTTGCAGTGTAACGTCAGCCTCATTTCTTTCTAAAGGGTCTCTTTCTACATGCATCTTGTTGTATATGGTCAAATTGCATTTCAGGCTGCTCCTCAACCCACTTAATTCCTACTTCCATGTCACTACCAGTTCCACTTAAGACTCTTCCTATTCCTACAACCGCACACTCTAATCAAGACAAGAGATACTGGAGCTGACTAATCTAGCTGATAAAAGGAAGCCAAAGTCTTTGGGTTTCTATCCGCAGCAGTCTCCATTTGCACACTTTTTCATCCTCTCGCATGTGATACTGTAAAGAAGGTATAATGTGATTGAAGCAAGAGATGGAAATGCTATATGTCAGCACATGAGCACAGTAACTTAACCCCACCCTCTGCAGTTATAAGCATGAACTTGAGTAATCCCATCACCTCCACTTCTCTTGGAGACAATTGTTTGCAAATTATAATTAACATGGGTTAAAGGTCTAACAGTTTCCAGTGCAGTCAGTTTTAGAATCCAATTATTACAATTAATTAGCTTTTCTTTCGCAGTATGCCTGTTGACAGTAATATCACAGTTTCTATTTGTGTAAACATCCTTATGTAAGTGTACTGAAGTGAACGCACACTTCTTGGCAAGTCGTGATTCTTCTGGATGTGTGATGAATAGAAAGAAGAATCTAATTTTGATGGCTCTTTGAGTGCTTTTTTTGCTGTGAATGTTAACAACAGAGGTTGCAACAAAAGCTCATTTTGAGCACACTACCCTGCTTTGAGTGTGTCCGTCAAAGGCCAAGGACTTCATGCCAGGATGAGAAAACTCAATGCCAGTAGACTGCAGGCAGTGGCCCAGCATTGTGCAGAGAGGGTGGTTTGCCAGCCAAACCAAAGACACTCTTTTAAGGAAAGAAGTCCTTTTATGAGGACTTACATAATGCTGCTCAAAAGATAGTCGTGTGTGAGGGAAAATAGGCAACATCCACTTCTATTACTGTCCCAGCTCGATTCAATGTGGACTGTGATGCAGAAATGAATAACATCTCTGAACTGCAAATGAGCATTTTAGGAACTCAGCGGGGTAGCAGTGACAGTGCATGGTTGGGTAATTGTGGGTATTTGTACATGATAAATTGTCAGAAATGCAAGACATTAGAAAAGTAGTTGAATGTAACTAAGGACATTTACTCAAATACTCTACTTAAGTACAAATTAGAGGTACTTAAATTTAAGGCACTTTTACTTTACTTGCCTATTTCTATCTTACGCTAATTCCACTCCAATACAGTTCAGAGGGAAATATGGTACTTTTTACACACTACAATTATCTGACAGCTATAGTTACTAGTAACTTTACACACTAATCTCTACACATACACGCAAACATGCACCTATTGTATCGAAAATGTGTCAGAACCCTATTCAGAGCATACTGTCAAACTTTCATTTCTGCAAATGGGAAAAGAAAAATATTTCATGCAAATTGCTATGACATTAGGCCTACTATTTCAATTATATATTGCACCTCAAAATCAGTTTGCATAACTTGGCCCAACGATGATCACCAAAACTTTTCATTATATTTTTGTCACTGCAGAGAGCATCGTGGAATTAGATTCAGTGAGCCAGACATTACATCACCATGGAATTTTTGCGAGGGGGTCTAGAGAAAAGTGAGTTTTGTTTCTATTGTGAGACGTTATGATAGCAGATAGCACTACCATCTTCCCATTTGGTTAATTTTTGATTACTACAATAGTGGATGAGATTCTGTAGATTTGATCTGGAAAATTTGTCTGAAATTGATAGAAATGGACATAAAATGAAACTGAAAATAAAACAGTTTTACAAAGTAGCATCATTCTGAGATAAAGAACATAAAAGTTTATCAATCCCTTCAGTAATTTAGGTGATTGCTTATAATTTCTGCAACCAGTTAACGTAATACAATGCTAATGCTATAATGCTAATGCTAAACCTGAAGTGTATTTCTGCAATGTTGGTCGTAAACTTCCCTCCTTCTATCAAAAGGCTTCAGGGCAGTGCTGTGCTCTCTGGATTCAAAGGATTGGGTGACAAAGCAGACGTTAGTCCATGAATAAATTGGCAGGAAAGAAAATGTCTCAGAGGGCCTTGGATACAGGATTTGCAATTACATAATTACATTTTGGTGAGATCTTTGGGAATACAAAAGGGCCGGTGACTTGGGAATGTCTACTGCTGTATTTTTTTCAAGCTTCTCAGACTTCTTAACAGTGGCGGCAGGCCAATAAAGGACACTAGGGCACCACCCTCCCTGAGCTCTTGAGCCACAAAAAAAAACCAATTACTAATATTAATAGTAATAATATTTTTTTATTTCAATATTTGTGTGTTTGAAATATGTTAGTGCACCCATTAATATATGTCAAATATGATAGAAAATCATCTGCGCAACATATATGCTTTTCCTACACGTCCCCTCCGCCTGTCTGCATTTCTCGGCAGCTCTGGGGCGATAGAGAAATCACCCACAGGAGGCTGGTCTGTGTAGCAGTTTAGTCAAAGATATGAACATATGACATGAAATTTAGCCAATCAGCGTCCTCAAATCGCCCAGATCAACCTGAACTCGAAATTCGACAGCAGGTAGCTGGTACACCAGAAAGGCCTGCTTAGCTGGATGCAGTCATGCTAGTGCCTTATTTTGCTTTCCGTGCTTGCTTTTTTAAACAACGGGGACAGATCCAGCATGGACAGTTACGGGAGTGAGGGATGAGAACACCAGGGCACACATGAGTAATTCTGTCAAGCTAACTTTAGCCACATTAAGCAGAGTGAACATCGCTACGTAGCTGGACGAAGGCGACAGGATCACGGTGAGGAAACGGTGAGGAGGTAGATAAAAACAGGCACATTTTATCCAAAATAATCAATTGTGTGAAGTTTTGTGCTAACTTACTGTTTTTAAAGGCGTGTCAAAGACAGTACAAAACGAGCTGTTAGACTGCATACTGTCAGTGCTAAAGATTATTTTCTGGAGGAAGCTGATTTTATCGGCATTCAAGCAGACGAGACAACTGCTCGTGCTGAAATTGATTGGATGTGGCACAGCCCTACCTAGAAAATAGGTGGCCCACTGCTTCTTAACCCAGTTGACAGCAAGGATTACAGATAAGATGCAGCTCTTACATGAAGTCAGGTACGAGGTCACAGCACTGCATATCAAATATAGGGCCAAAGATGGTTTAAGCATTGAACAGAAGCTGTAAAGAGCTTGAGCGATATTTCTTAAACTTGGTAACTTGAGAGGACGATATGCTTCAATCTAATATCCCCAAACTCTTACTGTCTTTTGTAAACAGAGTTCAAAGTAGTCTGAACTCACTTGGAATACAGCACTCTAGTATTACACCCGCAATCCAGTACAGCAGCTTAACTACACTAGTGTGTGCTGAAACAATCCATCCGTAGACGTTAGTTCTTCTCTCTTGTGTTGAAGGTGATACCTGGACAGATTTAATAGTCAAGCCTGGATTAAACCGTGTCATAATTAAATTAAACCCAGAAGCACCAGTGGCAGGCATCCATCACAAATCACAATGCTGAAGGAAAGCCTGAGAGGAGATCTGTCTGCCCCCCGTGCTGTTTCACATGTGCAGACTGATGAAGCACGCGCGTGTGTGTGAATAAGCAAATGTCACCATATTAAAGCAAATATTTGTGTATGCATTTAAAACCTTCCTGATTTTAGTTATGTTTAGTCAAGTGATCAAGTGATGACTCCTCGTGGGAAATACGCATACATAAGCCACTATATACAGTGTGAAACATTAATGGAGACCATAAATAGATATCTGTAATAGCCAGTATGATTGCTGGCTGCTATGAAGGATTACAGTTTCAACATACTGCAGGCTGAACAAGGAGGATGTGTGTTGTTTACTGCATGATTCGGAACATTTGGACTATTTTAAAACGCAGGACAGCCAAAGAAGGTGAAATGTAATATCTCCACATTCACTGCTGGAGAAGAAGTGCCGTGGGCCGATGTCAACAAGTGGAACAGCTGCAGCGAGGCAAGGCACCCTCTTCTGTCAAACCACAGCTGAAGGCAGAGCCCACACCATCCAAGTCTGGTCAAATATTGTCATCGATGAATTTTTACTCAGGACAAGTCACTTAGTTTGTTGCTCACACACTGGAATTTTATTCACACCTATATTATGCCCCAGGGTTTTGTTTTCTGACAGATCTAAAGAAGGCGAAAATGATTTTTTCTTTTTGACCTCACGTCTCCCATTTGCCTGATTACATAAATGTGTTTCCGTGTTTCCATTGATGACCTCCAGCATTACTGACAAGCATCTATTGATCTACCAGTTTTATTGTGGTAGGCAGCCAGGCAAATGAGCAGAGAGACTGCTCACACCACTCAGACTACTACTCCAACTACTAGAATATTGTCAAACAACACAAATGAAGAATTTTTGGAGCCTGCGGCAAGACTATGGCCTGCACATAGACACACACACATACACACTTTTTACTTTTTTTTAGGCACACTAGCAGTGTTGCTCTAGGGACAAGAATGTCTGTTAGTCTGTCTGTCGATCCACCACTTAAATTCAGATTGAAATATCAACAACTATTGGATGGATTGCCATGAAATTCGGTACAGATATGTCCACCTCAGGATGCATTTTAATGACTTATGATCCCTTAACTTGATCTAGTGCTATCTAAAGTTCTCCAATACTTTAATACTTGGTTTAAGACCAAATACCTGTACCTACCTGTACTGTGTGTTAAAACATGACCATATGATAAACAATATACCTGCTAAACATCAAAATGCTAGCATTAACTGTCTCAGCTGTACTTTGTTTTAGGGCTAACACATGTTAGCATCCTAATATGCTAAAACTAAAATAATGATACCCAAAACTAAATGTAGCCTCACAGACTGTTGCCTAATGTCTTGTCTTAGTATCACTTTTTATGAGTCACATTTTGTAACAAGGAGTATGTGAGACTCTGTCTTTTAACATTCCAGTGAAAGAGACTCCTGCGGACCTGTTAAGTATTTGTCTCTGTTCTGTACATGTATGTACTAATAAAGAAGTCACCTGAGACAACTGAGACACTTTGAAGCTCAAGCTGAGTTTCTGAATTTCTACAACAACAACAAAAAAACAATCCACCAGACTAATGTGGGGATCAAACTACTCCTGCAGGGGCCAAAACATACAGGTGCTCAGATTTCTGGAAATGGGTTTCAGCCACAGATTATACTGTAGTGGATCTGCTCTAATTAGCTGCAGTTGGCTATCTTCATATTTAAATGAAAGCATCCTTCCCCAGGACAGATTACATGAAGTCTTAACAGAGTTTCTTCAGCCCCTTTACACCTGTTACTGTTGACACTGGAGTGAGGTCATCATCAAATGAGTGTTTTCTTTGTTGCCATCACACAGCTCCTGGTTTCTCATAGTGGGGAGTGAAGCTGGCAGCAGGGAGATAGGAGAAGCAAAGAGTGGTGCCCCCCCTAACCCAGGCTGTTTTCCTGAAGGAGAGCTGATGCATTTAGAACCCAGCTGGTCTAAAGGAAGCTTGCTCGTCCCCAGTGAGAATGAGTGGAGAGAGATGCTTCTTATCAAGGCTGCCTCGCTGCACGTCTGTGCTTGTTAATGCAAAACAACCAAGACAAAAAAGGCACCAGACCGCTGACACTTCATTTTATATATAAACCTCTTCTACTCTTCTGAATGTGATGAAGCCTGATCTGATCATGCATAAGTGTGTCTAAGGTTGACTATAGAGTGTCGCAGTGATGGGGGCAGGTGTACAGTATGATGAGGATTAAGTTCCACACTGGAAACGTGGAAAGTCTTTCTTTCCAATCATATGATTCACTTGCAGGAACAAAGCCAGCCAGCGGGTCCTGCTCCTGGGGCCTTACAAGATCCACTGGGGAGTAATTGTCCATATCCCCCAACATGCCCCATTCACTTTTTTTTATTAGCAATGGAAAGTAATCGTCCCTGATGAATGGGATGATGTATTGTTCCTGAAATAGACTTGGCAAAGCGTTTGACTTTTGTCCAGATTATTTCCAAGTCTGCCAATATTTAAATGACATAAATAATCCTGGTTTCTGGGAAAGGGATGATGTCATCATATGCTGTCTCCTTTTCAAAAGTAATCTTTCAAGTTGGAAAAACAGTGCATCACATGCATACAGAGCCACAGCATGGTGAGTGCATGATTTAAACTAAAATTCTGGCCTGACACTTTCTTTATTTCACTGTCACTTGTGTAATTATTCCTGTCTTGCAGCTTGACTTTTAATCACCAGGTCCTCGTGCTGATCGCCTCGTGTTGTAAGCGACGAGGAAAGTCAAGTGATCATAACACAACATTGATTACCTGAGCTCATAGGTGTAACACTGAGCCCTCTCTCTGGAGTGAGGACGTCCATAAGTGGCGTGCCACTCTTCTCCTGTTACCTGTTCCTCTCAGTGGAGATGGAAAACTTGCCCTGATTTCAGTGCTCTACTAGAATAGAGATGGCGTCAATTACACTTGTGGTTCTTGTACATCGCATTAATTAGTCCTTTCTTTGGCACCATGCCAGGAGAGATACTGTATGTGTTTGCTGTTCCAGAAATGCACAAACATGTCAGTGTTGTATATTACACTTGTTTTACAATAGTTGCTATGTTAGGCACATATTTAGTTGTATATTGCAGAGCCATTACATTGATAAGGGTGATAATAACAATGTTGTGTGATAAAAACCTGTGTGTTTGATTTTGATCACTGCCCATGGAGGAAAATTGCTCATCATGTCAACCTTTGCCTGCTCTCTCTCTCTCTCTCTCTCTCTCTCTCTCTCTCTCTCTCTCTCTCTCTCTGTCGCTCTCTTTCTCGCTTTGTCTCTCTCTGTCTCTCTCTCTTTCCTCTGAGGAGTTTCTAATCAGAAGTCACATGTCATCTCTTGCAGAGCTTCTGCTGCATCGTTTTCCTTATGACAGACTTGCTTGAACCAAGCATAAGCACCTCTGTAATCTCAGGACAGGAGAGAAAATTGTGTTGTGACGTAATGAATAATCTTCTTGTTGGGAGAAATTGCAATCTGAGCAGAATGAAGAAATCACTTGTTATTTTTAGAATGGAGTAGCTGTTTGCTTATTTAACAGTTAAAATGTAATTTAATAGAAAAATGCAGTCGAATATCCAACTATTTATGTGCTTTCTCAACACAAGAAAATGTTGCCAAAATGGCACTTTTTCAGTTGGTGATATTTCATTTTGCAATGAAAATTCCCCATCCTTGTCAGCTTCACGTTTATGGGATTTTGAAGGTCATATATACAGCACAGGATGTGATGTTCACTGCACCACACCGAAGGACATCATGGACCCCATCCCTGCCTGTATAATTTGTGTCTCAGGTAGCTTGACATCATGGGAAACTCTGCATCAGCATCATGCAGCCGGATGGCAGAAAGGCCACTGTTGCAGTAAACATCCACCTGTGAGTTCTGAAGCCGAGGAGATAATCTCGCCTAGAAAAGGGAGAAGATGATATCGACCATCTGCTTCATCTGGAGGGGATTTGATTGTCTTGTTGCAGCAGAGAGGAGCAGTGAGGATGATTAGGCCTCCCTGGTGTCTCATTCCACTGGTGCCCGGCTCAATGTCACCACTGATTGGATCCTCTAATCTTGTTCTGTGTGAATTAAATCTAAAGTGGGGAGGAGGATGATCGCATTCACTTTGCCTTGTGCCCCGATTCTGTGTGTGTGTGTGTGTGTATGTTGCTGTAACTCCTGCTTCCTCTCTCCCTTGATTAACAACTACAGTATGAGACAGCTATCCACGCTCTGGACAGGGATCTGTATCTCTGACACCATTTCTACCTGACGTTAACAAGCGTCCAGGGTGATCTAAATTGCACATGCAGTTCCCAAGCTGCTTTAAAGATCCAAGCACACTACAGCCATGCTAGTGGCTCTGTGAGGCTATACTTTGGCACAGCTGTGGTTTTAACTACATCACATCAGAATGGTATGCTCACAATGACAATGCTAGGAAGTTGATCTTTAGCAGGTACAATGTTTACCATGTTCCATCTTAGTTAGCATTTTAGCATGCTAACATTCACTAATGAGCACAAAACACATAGTTTAGCTGAGGCTGATGAGAATGTATTTTTGCAGGTGCTTGGTCATAAACCAAAGAGGTGGACAAAAATACATTTTGGAATGATGATGGTGCTAGATGAATCAATGTTATCACAAGTCATCCTCTGGGGACCATGAATAACATTTCACAGCAGTCCATCCTATAGTTGTGAAGACATTTCAATTAAGACCAAAAATGCATTTTCCAATCACAGTTACAGTTAAAGGGAGTAACAGACATAAGATGATATCGACCATCTGCTTCATCTGGAGGGGATTTTTAGTCATGAAGGCTGTGTGTTTAATATTTAGTCATGAAGGCTGTGTATTTCAATATAAGCCCTAAAAATAATCAAACATGTCATACTATCATCATCTACATCTATCTTTGGACACTGAACAAACAACAAGACTTGACGCCAACGTTCTGTCTCTCTGTCTCTGTCTATCCTCCAGAGGGATCTACACTGGTTGTTACTGGTTGCCCAGATATCATTATAGTAACCCTGGCTGTAGGCCTTTCTTGGCTCTTTTAGGTACAGAAGCTGCGTCATCCTGAGGGGGTTGATGCGCCACACGTTCAGTGAAAAGACGTCAGCTCCATTCACAAAAACAGGTTTACGGCAGCCAGTGAGCAGTTTGGTTCTCTGAACATAGAGCCAGCAGCAGAGCAGGTTATGGAAACAGGCTTGTGGTCAAAGTGAATCCCCAGGGAAGGCTGGGAATATGTGGGTAGGAAGAGTGTATGAGTATCTCTCCTCTCGCCTAACAATTATCACATCAGTGTCCGAACTCCCAGGTGTGAATGTGTGTAACTGTATGAATGTGAAACATGGTATTTCTGCGAGAAGAGCATCTATATTCACGCTGACCTCACCTGAATATGTATACTTTTAAAGAAGGTAATCTTTGTGGTAAATAAAAAAATATTCTTTGATTATGCTACAGTTAACATATTACTGTTTGGCAGACATCAACAGACATAAATAAGCAATGCACTGTCCGGGACTTACAGTTGGTGGTCCTCAGTGTATGGACATAGTAGCTGGCTGGCAGGACCAGTTTGGTGGTAACCTTTATCACTGAAGGGCTGGACACAGTTCAGAGGTATGCATCTCTCCTCAGCTGTCCTCATAAACAAGCCCCTCTCAAGTGTCCCCTGTCCTTAAAATTCTCCATCCTTGAAATTGCCCATGTTTTTGAAAGACTTTTTTATATTCTTATTTTATTTCATTGTTACTTTCCAGGCTTCAATCACTGAGTTGAGGGGTTTGTTATTTTGAGGTGAGACTTGGCAAAGACCCAAAGGCAGGATAACCACAGACAGAACAATAATAAAATAACAAATCTCAGAAGGAAATGGAAGGAGGGAAAGAGAAAAGTTTAAGTTGAGAGAGACAGAAAGAAAGTCACTCTGTGTTGCTACTTAGATATGTCACTTTCAACTCAGCAAGAATTTTAGCTGTTTTCTGCAGGTGGATCCACATTGCCAGCAGGGCTTGTTATGATGGAGGCAGGCATCATAAATGGAGGTCAGGAAGGCTTTGTGTTCACTGTTGTGGCTCACTCGCTGATGCGCCTCCATTATAGGCAACAAAGTGCAACACCACACAGAGCCAAGTCCTCTTAGTACAAGGTGCTATTGGTCAAGAGCCAACAATGAGCATAAAGTAGGCATTGCTTTTGTTTCCTGGCTGTTGATGTATTTGTCAAGGTCAGAGGAGCCCGAGCCAGAAGGATAAAGGTCAGCGGCACGAATAGACAAGCAGTTACTGACGGAGATACAGCAATGTGATTGTTGTAAATGTATTCTGCCCCAACGACAGCATGCTGAAAACATAATCTCAAACAATGACACAAACGTAGAATATGTAAGGGAAAGTGAAACATGAACAGTAAAGTAAAGCAATAAACTAACAGTACACAGATTGACAAGCACACACGATTGCATTGTAAGCTGCTGTGTGCTGAATGCCTTTTTGTTGCTGCTTGTGTGACCAGACACACCCACCGTGAATAAATATACATATTGTCTTTCAGCAGGCTCGGGGAATGGAAAAAGCCTGAATCTCGTCCAACATATTGTACCTGCTGTATTCTCCTATTCCTCCCCAGAGTGTCATGAGATACTCAGCTGTCAAAGATAGAGCGAAAATGAGTGTCAGCAGGTGTGTGTTTGTGTGCATGTGTAAGGTTATTATAGTTCAAAAATCTGACACTATAATTAAATGGAAGCATGGGAAAACAAGCAAGCAAAAAGAGCAAGAGAGAGATCATAGAGTGTTAATAAAATAAAAATAAATAATAATAATAAATAATAAATAAAATCAGTTTTTGGGGGTCAAAAGTTTTGGGGAAGTATTGAAAGTACTGAAAGATAAGTGACAGATAAAATGAATGAAAACTACAAAATTGAAACTAGAAAAAACCCCATTTAACACTAAATAGAGTTGGAATACCCCAGTATGATGAAAGGGGACAGATCACTACAGGGGTTTCACTGTCACTAGCCAGGAATCCCCTTCACACACACACACACACACACACTAACACACAGCAGCAGAAGGTTCTGGCAAGTGTGTCAGCTGTTGGCTGTTGGTGAAACACATTTATCTGTGATCTGACACTCCTGACCTGTTTAAAGCTAACTGTAAAACTTTATGGGTCTAGTGTATTCTAATAGCTCAGATCCTGAAATCAGACTTCATCAGCTCATTTTAATTTGCTGAATGTATCAATTGCACAGCATTATGTAGAACTCAAGGTAGTTGGATACTTTGTAAGCCTCTCTGTTTTACATACAAGAAAAAATGTCTTTTTTATTTCCAAAAACACATCAAAAACTCAAAAATGCATATGAGGTATTTGAATGTTCCCTGACCACATTAACTACTGTACACTTCACCTTTGTATGCCTGCATTCATAACAACCACCACTACTTAGAGCATGTTGGCTGACACTGAATTCAGATTGCATTTCTTTGCTAATGAGGGTAGCATCTCTGCAGCAGACATGTCACATAGGATGGATGGCAACATGATCACCCTTCAAGTTGCAGTTTTAAGACGACAGGTGAGTATCAGTGTTTTGCCCCTGCCCCCCTGTGCCACGAATCCTCATCAGTCATCCTGCTGCCATCATTGACTGACTGACTAGCTGGTTATGAGGCAGCAGGTCTCCGCTGCACGGTCAGACCCACCAGAGGCCTTAAGCAACTGCCATGAGATCAGAATTATATAATTACCTAATTTATAAGAAGATGTGTCATGGTGATGTTTTATTCATTTCATGACAATTGAGGGTCAAGGCTTTAAATAAGGCTACAGATGACAATGCTGTAAAATCAATAATAATAATTTAAAATTGCATTCTAAGTTATTGTTGTGGCATTCCCAGTCAAAGTGACCTGACTATCAGATCACAGGCTTCAGCAGGCCGTTAATTAAGACCTCGCTATGAAGAGAACATGTTGCATGAGTTATATGCTTGTCAAAACCAAAGTCAAAGCTTCCATCAAGCACATCCCTCAGACTTGTATTGGCTTTCGTCCTCTGAGAAGAGTTTGCCATCTGCAGGTTCTGTCCCACTTCCAGACTTGTTGAGGCAATAAGTCATTTTGAATGAATGGTTACAATTTGTGAGCGTCACCACTACTACAGCTTTACCTCACTGTCAAGATTATTGCAATGCTTTCTCGGAAGTAACGCAAAATGGAGTAGCTGAGTGTAACAGAGACGTCACATCTGTCAGATGGCTGGAAACAAAGTCTGTGATGATGGGATAAACCTGGGTATGCTTCACTTCAGTCATGCACTGAAGTTCGATTACCTCTTTTCATGTTGCAGATAAACACTTCCCTTGTCTTTTCCAAAAGTCTGCGGTGGACAAATCACACATACCATGTCTTCAAGACAGCAAACCAAGTCCAGCTGCCTTTGACCTCAGCAGCACTCATAAGACATGAATTTAGGCCAAACACATACAGTTACAGCTATTTATAAAGCAGCAGGCTGTGGATGTGCCCTACATAAGATCAGAGTCAGATTTTTTTTTCTGATGTAATACCTTTTCTAAATATGTTCAGGAAAGACTTTATCCAGACTACACACACTTCCTCCTGAGCAGTAAATATGCCTGTGATTTTAACACGCTCTAAAATTATGTGTATAAACTGTCTCTAAGTGACAGTCACTGAGATAAACCAGCAATGAGCTTTTACTAGGGGTAACAAGAGGACAAATGCTACATTTCCACTGGTCATATCTTTATGTTTTATAGGTTCATGTTGCGGTCTGGAGTGTGGAATATGTCCACTCGATTTCTGTCCAAAATGCTGAAACTGTTACTGTTATGTAGCACAGAACAGACAAGTCATGAGTCTGCGTTGCTTTACTATGCTGATGAATTGTTTAGATTTATATTCACCCATCTAATCTGAAGGTCAAGCTGACTAGCCTTTTGTTAATAAACCAGTTCAGGGGAATCCACCAGAGAGACGTCAGCATCATCGACAGGAGCTCTCTGGCCAACGATGACTGTCAATTTCAGTTCACAGTTCACCCATCACGGACTGAACAGCCACCATCTCATTCAGTTAAATGTAATTTCAGAGGCTTCAGGACTTTAGCTGTGACATTGCTGAAGAGCAGGAGAGGATATTTTTGAAAAGGAAGTTGGAACTAGGTAATCCAAATTTTTCATATAGCAAACCTCATTGCAGGACTCTGAGTTGTCCAAAAGCAGAAAAACTTCATCAACTTTTACATTTAAGGCAGTGAGAAACTGACTTGAATTAACATGAATTAATTGGATTTTATTTTCTAAAGGAAAAGAGACAAGCCAGGGCTTTGTGGCAATTTCATTGGCTAATGTGGAAAAAGTCCCGAGGCAGCACCCACATCCTATGTAGAACCAAATCAAATTGGCTTATTGCCTCCCTGCGGATGTGTCTGATCAATAGATCCCTGACTACGTCTCATGCTGGCAGAATGCAGTTGTGGATGGAAACTAACTAAATTTGCTGACAGATGTGTCATACTGCAAGCCTACGTTCATCTCTGATACAATCATATTGATCACTGATCTATTGCTTAATAGTGTGTTATGCATATTTTATGCTGGATTAGTGGAGCTGGTGGGTGATCACACAATGCTGCCTGCATCCTCTCTGGAGTATTAGTGTGCTTGGGAAAGAGATTGGGAAAAGCGAATGAGGTGTTCTTTCCATCGCTGTCATTGAAAATGACTTCCAGCGGAGCCGACTGATATAGCTTGGGGTCTCTGTGGGCTTTCACAGAACTGGAGTGAGTCAGTTTGGTGAATTATACTAAATGATGGTGTGAGCTCTGACAGCTCCAAATTAGAGGAGCAGCATGTGTGTCCACAGCTAAAACAGTCGAGCAGGCCTCGGCTCACCAGCTCCAGATGTCACACATTTTGGGTCAAAATGCAAATCCTTGGAAAATTCTTACACAATAGACTGTAGATGCATCGCTTAGCTCATGTAAACATAGAAAGATGGGTTAATCAGTTCAAAGGTCATACACACACAGCATCATTCCTTAAAACTGATTTGTTGTTTACAATCAATGCATCAACTTCATAATGATTTTGTTTATATTTTTATTGAAAAAAGGACATAAACAGTTTTCAACAACTGCAATATCAATATTTGCCTTATAATTTACAAAAAGATTTTAAAAAATCTGTACAGTCTCTGGTTTGTGCAGGAAAATGGGAGGACCCTGGTAGAAAAATAAAGACCTAAGACAGGAGAACTGTCAATGTGAGAACAGATAAAATGTTTTAATAGATTTTATTACCAGAGAAGCAGTACAGTGTTCTGGCTTCGGCTGACTGTTATCTAAACATAAATGTGTCACAATGACACCTAGAGTAAAAGTAAAAAAAACACATTAAAGCTCAATCTTTTGTAAGACTGAAGTCAAGTGTGCTACATCTGTTCAGGATTTGTGATTGTAACTGTAATATTAATGAGCAGACCTGACCTTTATTAAGACAAAGCAAGGGCCCATTCAGAAATGACAAATAACTTCACAAGACCCGCAGTGATGATGAGTGAGGGTTAACTAGGATGTGTCCAAATTCTGCACGTCTGCCATGCCAAGAACACTGATATTAATATAAAGCTGACTACGTCAAAATCAACTCAAATAATTATTTTTAATATTATATTTAATATTTCAACAGCCAACCGCTATTAGATGAGGAAAAGTTCAGGTTTATAATCAACATCAACTAACTGGTGATTTACGGTTGTCTCATATATATGTACGCATTTGGCTTTGGGCAATAAGTTTGGGGGTTGCACTAAAGCTTCGGAAAACACTGACAGAATCATGCTTGTTGACATCTAGAAATAACATTATAGGTTGCATCTGCAATCATCAAAATGGATACTTTAAAAGACAAATAATACATTTTGGCTCCTAGCTTTCTCTCTGAACATACAATATGTAACTTAGCAGCACTTATTATCAACATTCATAACCTCGGCTCAGGGTAGAGCTTCCTGTCACATTCTACCACTGACTTGTATTGCACATTAGAATATGAAGACCTGCAAGAAGTGGCAGCATACTGCACAGTGAATCACCTCTTAATGCTTTTTCCTGTGACATCTATTGCAGTGTGCGCTCAGTTGAAGCCAAACCTCCTGAGTGCCTTCACCAGGACTGAGATTTTTGTTAAGGCACACACTGCAAAAGATGCTATACTTAGACAAGATGATAGGTTGAAGAGCCTTACTGTACTTGCAAGACATCTCTTTCCTGCCTCACGCGAAGAGATTAACACCAAGACCACCACACTGAAGAAAACTGTAAATAAACTTTGCTAAGAGGCCAGCTCATTAACAAACAGTAGCCTTCGTACGAGTGGTTTAATGGGTCGAAATGTTTTTAGTAGCCTTTATTAAAGAAAGATTATTGAACTTAAAATGACAAAAAAATATATTATTTTAGGTTGGCATTTAAAAATAATAAATCTCAAAGTTTCAGGTTCAAATCTTTTTTTTTTTTTAAATCTATTTAATTGAAATCAAATATATTTAATTATTTAGCCAGTCATGACCTTATGTGAAGTTTAGGCCACAAAAAACGATCTATTAAACTGTATTTTTCTGAACCCAACTGGCTATTCTACTAAAATATTTTAAGGAGGGCAGACTGCACAGTGTGTAAGTGAAGGTATCTAACCTATTCTATCCCTCTAGCTCCATGCAAACAGTTACTTTATCACCACTTTAAACAATATAACATGTCTGGATTTTTCCATGGTGTCTTGTACATGAGATTCTGCATAGAGAACTTCATTCTCAAACCACAGTCTTTTACAAACTGTCATGCATTATAAACAACCGCAATCAGGACCAAATTCAAGCTGGTTTTAATATACCAGTATTTAACCCTTCTTTAACTCATATTTCTGATTCTGCTGTCAAAGGCCTTGATTCTAAAGGCAAAGAGTCCATATTGCATTCAGAGTCTGACACCAGATCTGTGTTTGTGTCCTCAAGTACACCAACCGCAACACCCCTCACCTCCCTGTATTCCTCCTCCTCAAACTCCTTTTCCATCTCAACTTTTTCGAGAGCCAACTCGTTCTCATAACAAAAGGAGTTTCTTGAGCTGGAGGTGTCGCACTTCTTCTCGGCTAGTTCCCTGGCACTACAGTTGGGTGTGCTGGGCACCTCATACGTGTTTTCAAAGCGAGAGTAGTCCACTTTGTAGTAGTTCTTTTCCTCAAAGAGCACTGGCTCGAAGCGGTGGCCCCAGAGGATCTCACTGGCCACGTAGGAGCTCCGACACTGAGTAGTCATGGCTGTAGCCTCAACCATGCCCTCGAGAATCACTACAATCTCAAATCCTGACGTCTCCAACTCCTGTTTGCTCATCTCATAGAACGGGCTGTCCTCATCAATCTCATGCACAATGGTGATTGGAGACACCAGGAAGATTCGGTCAATGCCACTATCAAAGCCGACGTCAATGTCTACCTGATCCAGAGGGATAAACTCGCCCTCGGCAGTGGTGCGGGACTTGAGTAGCTGGGCCCTGACGTGGGCCTCCACCAGATGACTCTTCCTCAGGTTCCCCACACGCCACATCAGGCAAAGTTTACCATCCCTCATGGCCACTGTAGCATAATGGCTGAACACCAGGGTCTCATTCCTCTTTTTGGGCTTGGCCATCTTGGCCATGACAGCACCGATGATGAAAGCATCGATGATGCAGCCCACAATGCTTTGGAAGACGACCATAAAGACGGCAACAGGGCACTCCTCTGTCACATAGCGATATCCATAGCCAATAGTGGTTTGGGTCTCCACTGAGAACAAGAAGGCAGCGGTGAAGCTGTCCACATTGGAAACACACATCTGAGTCTCATTTTCTAAGTCCCCATAGGAGAGGGCCACTACCCAGAAGACTAAGCCAAAAAACAACCAAGACAGAAGGAAAGAAAGGCAGAAGACGAGCAGCATCCAGCGCCAGCGGATGTCCACGCAGGTGGTGAAGATATCTGCCAGGTACCGCTGGCCTTTCTCACTCATATTGATAAACTGCACATTGCAGTGGCCGTCCTTGCTGACAAAGCGGCTCTGATGTTGGTGCTCTGTGTGCACCTTGTTGACATTGCCGTTTCCATAGCCATTCGGCATGGCAATAGTGGCCAGCTTCATGCCGTCTTCCTCGGAGGACACAATGCTGTAACGGTGGCTTCGCACACTCCCCATTACTTCCGCCTGGGAGGGCTGGGCCGATTCTGCTTTGGAAAACAGTCTAAGTTTTTGGTAGAAGCGTTGGAGAAACAGTTTTGAATGATCCCGGGTACAAACTCAAGCAGAAAATGTGGACAACGGGACTAGATCCTGCAGGGAACAGGGGAGACCGGGCCTGTGCTTCTGCAGGCGTGCTGTGCGCCTTTGGTGAGGGCAGGTCACTCCTATCTGATGGCTGCTTTAGACCTCATCAGTGAAGTGGGCTGTGGAAATTACAGACAGAGAGAAAAAAACGTTTTAAAGTAATTGGTAGGAACCAGAAAAAAAATCAGTGTGTGTGTAGTTACCTGCTGTCTAAATAATGCATTGTACACTCAAAGTTAGCAGCACTATTCTTGCATACACAGACAATATACAGTGTATGCAGTGCAGTCAGAAAGCACAGGGAATGCATTGTGCATACATTATCAGTAGTAGATTAAAAATATTATTCAAGCACTTAGATAGCTGACAAAGTGAGAAAGGATGTTTACCCTGCTAAATGTAAGTATTAATTAGGCAGGTCAGTCTATGAGGAGCTGAGTCAAATTAGAAGTTCATGTGAATCCAGTGAGCCACTGGAACAAAGATACAATTAGCAGCTCTGTGCAGATGTGTATCTAAACTCTGCAGAGACATAAGTGAAAAAGCAATGCATGAAGTTATAACATGTTGCATGCATTTAAAAACTTACAGCACATTCACTAATTACTACATTTCATGCTATTTAAAGTCAGTTATTAAGTGCACAGTTTCAACACACGAGCATATGCATAGCCAAAACTAATTCACAACTACAGTTTGCACCACTACATCGTGTAACAAGATGTAATGAACCTCACAGCTTTTCAGAGAGGATGAGTCTCATTCTGTGAAAGCAACAGTAACCTTGCATCATATGTAATGGAGCAACAAGGACAGCTAAATTAGAAAAGCTATTGACTTGGTGTATGTGTCCTGAAAGGTCCATTAAAATGTAACACCACAGGCTACAAAAGGCCATCATCAGCCAGACATGCTCTGCTTATGCCAAAATAACTCCCCAACTCCACTTTTGACTCTATCTCATCTGAGGGTCATTATTGTGTCAAAGTGAAAAGATACAAAAAAGAGGTTGAGTATGAAATAAAGTCTAGGGGCCATTTCCAATAAATATTCTCAATACATTTTATTCTGTTTAGTTTTGAAAACATAGTGCAGATGTCGCAGGACGTTTTTTATTCCATCATCTAATTGTGTGTGTATTGTGTGGGATGACATGTGAAGGACATGGTCCTAAATACCCCTGCATTATCTCTGTTTTTCTCAACTAATGATGTCACTGCTGGGTCGACCAGAAATAGCAACCTGTCACGCACACTAATAGGAATATGGGGCTCCGTTCATTCACAGCTCAAAGCATTTTAGAGAACTTTGTTTATTGGATTTTAGTGATTTTATATGATATTGAAAATGCTGTATCCATCGCTTAAGTGCTACATTTTTTTATTATTGAACAGCAACATTCACAAATTACTTACATATTCTTAGTGAGAAAGGAAACTTAGATCCTGTCAACTTCCTTATTACAAGCACAATATCCAGTTTACCACATGCACATGCTGGCCATTCAGTCATGTATTTGTTTGAGTATTGTGGCTGCACAAAAGCCTAGAATGCACATAGTTTAGACTACATGATTGGAGAGATAAAGAGGATGGCTGCACATCCAAGAGAAAGACAGTTGAGAGGGCATTTGTGTGATATTTTGATACTTTTATCTAAAGCAACCTACAGTTAACAGTGCATACATTTTTAACACTGGTGACCCCCAGTGCAAATCAAATCTCTAACTTGTGTGGTGTTGGTGCACTGAGCACATCATAAACTGAAGTCCCTCTCTCTTCCTCTCATTGCTGTCACAGTTTATTGGGTTCTTTCTCGCTGAGCTTTCATCTGCTCACTATATCCATCACATATTACTGCAGGTTGGTACATGGTGACAGACCAAGACTTCCAGAGGCTGCACAACCTGTGATTGTTTGTTTTGCATGTGTTCTCAATTAGAGCCAACAGCTGAGGCAGATGGAAACTGGTTACATAAAGCTCCTCTATTTATTATTACACAAATCAATAACTATGGCCAACCATTCAGCAAATGGTATGGTATTTTGTTATAAGCTTTTATAGCACTTGCTATTTAATAATAGGAGTCTATTTATATTTTTGTATTAATGTCACATTTTTGTATTCATTTCATTTATTCACATTTTATCATTTATTCTATTTATACTACTACTGTATAGTTCAGAATTCATCTCAGGCATAGACATCATGAGCTACAGAGTTTAGTTCAAATCAAGGGCTGGGGCAGATCATCCAGTCTACATCCTGCAATCTCCAATGGCAGATGCATGAAAATATTACTATTATTATTATTATTATTATAACAAAAGAGAACCGAATACTAAGAATTGTGATGTTTAAAGCATTATAACACACGAAACAGCTTTTTTTTCAAATTAAAATTAATTTCCTCTTACAGGACATCGGTTTTAGTATTTTGCAGTGAGCCCATACATCAGTTATTGCTGAGTGTAGCTATATTTCCCACTTTACATCAGTCTCATAATAAGAAATAGGTAAATCTTTCCCGCTTATTGTACATACCTGTTGGTCCTTGCAGTGCAAAGCTTTCGTTTTCTAGTTGTAATAAGTCCCATATGCGCCAGATATGCACACTGCGTCCCTTTTATTCTTGCTGCTGTTTTATTATGTTCACTTGGTTTCCCGTCTGGCGCTGCAAATTCTGCCATTACCCTCTCCAGCAATAGGCTACTGAAGAAGATGTTTGTCGTTGCAAAGACAGACTTTAAAAACACGTGTACCTATCCCCGCCCCTCTCTCAGTGGCGGCCAATAGAAAGCTGCAGCGCTTGTTTGGGGCTCTGAGCCCACATGGAGGGTTTATTATTATCTGTCTGAGTGGAAGACAAGAGGAGTCAAATCTCCTTTTCTCAAAGAGACGCTGGAAACTTCACTTTTAAACTGGAAATCGTCATTCTGAGTGCAAAATAACTCCAGAGTTGCTACAAAACTGCATGTGATTTGTGAAATTAGACAAACTACTTAACTATAATTGGAGTTTATATGTAACAGGAATAATATTTGTCCTTTTCTGCCTAAGACTCAAGCAAATATATTGTGTAGTGTGGAGTAGGCCTACTCTGATTGTGAAATATGTAACAAAATAATCACAACTGCTGGAGTTACAGTGAGTGCACTCAGTGAACACAAGGTGGCGGTGTAGAGCTGCAAAGAGGATAAACTCACACAATTAACTGGCATCACATAAAGTGAGTGATGTTTCAGAGTTTTACAAGGACAATGCGACTTTTATTTGACTTACATGTGTGATGATGGATTTTATGCATCTAAAGCATAAAAAAGCAGTTATATTATAAAGTCATATAAAGTCACACATAAATATATTTACAAGAGCACATCTTACCACACTGTTAGATCCTTAAAACTTATGGGATAAGTGCACTCTACACATTATTATAATGTACAGATTTCTGGTTGCTACAAACAGGTTTGCTGCATCACCTCTCCAGTGATGTTAGGATTCATCTGGCAAGTGTGTCTGTTTCTTTTGACTGATGGAAAGAGTGGACTGTGGGACTGACTGCCCTCTACAGGATGTTTCCTCCTGTCAAACTCCTCTGCACTGAGCAGGGGCACCGGCACCCACGTGGTCTCATTGAACAGAGCATAGTCCACCTTGTAGTGCTTCTTGCCCAGTTTCAGCATGTTCTGGAAGCGCTGACCCCAGCGGATGTCTGCTGGTGTGTAGGAGGTTCGCGTCTGGTGGAGCATACCTGTAGAGTCACCGGTGTAGGTAAAGGACACCACCAGTTCAAAGTCATCCCCCAGCAGGTCGTCAGGGCCCAGGCTGTAGAGGGGACTGCCAGGCTCCAGCTTGTGAATAATAGTGGCTGGTGTGGCGAGGACAATGTCTCGATTCTGGATGTCAAGGTCCTGGTATGACATCAAAACATTGCCCTGTGGCTGTCTTACAGAGCGGACTAACAGGGCCCTGGCGACACCCTCTAGGATGTGATTACCTCTGAAATCTCCAAGTCGCCATGACAGACACAGAACCCCGTTTCGCAGGTTGACCACTGCACAGTGGCTAAAACCCACCGTCTGAGCCCTCTTACGAGCAGATGCCATCTTAGCAACAACAATACCAATGACAATGGTGTCAAGGAGGCAGCTAAATACATCTTGAACTGTCACAACAATAATGGCCACGATACAGTTCTCAGTCATCCCCCTAAAACCATAACCAATAGTTGCCTGGGTCTCCATCGAGAACATAAAGGCTCCAGTGAAGCCACGCACATTGTCCACACAGAGTTCATTATCTACATTGTCAATGTCTCCGTGTACATGTGCAATGAACCAATAACAGAGGCCAAAAAAGAGCCAGGAGAGAATGTAAGAGAGGGAAAAGATGAGAAGCATCATCCTCCAGCGGATCTCCACAAGAGTGGTGAAGATGTCCATCAGGTATGGGCTCCAGTCTCCAGGGACCTTCTGGAAAACCACAGGGAAACTGCCATCTTTCTGCATGTATCGTAGCTGCCTGCCCTCATTTTGCATGCTCAGTGTGTGTGTTGTAGTGGAGTAGGTATCAATGAAGACCTGCTCGGCCCTTTCTGTGCTCATTATGACCAGGGCTACCTTTCAGTCTCCTGTAGAAAGATCAGTGATGAGATGGAAAATGCATGTTAGAATGACATTTTCAACTTAAAGTTGAATAACAAGACAAAATGCATTTTACCCATTACATGTGACTAAAATTTAAAAGGCTCTCAGATCTGTTTGTGAAGCTGAAACCTTCATGTTTGAGCAAGCAGCCTAGGTTACTCTGAGCCTCGGGCTATCGGCAGCAAATGACTTGATCAGTGCCCAGCTCGGGGTGTGAAAAATGTACTACAAGAGCACAAGTTTCTTACTGGTGAATTATTTACCAGAAGTCCCATTACAGAATGGACACTGTCCAGATCAGTTGTGCTAAAAGCTCTCTGTAAAAACACTTAACCAAACGTAATCATGCAGAGGAATTTTTTCCATTCTGCTTGTTTTGAAAAAAACAAACAAAAAAAACTATTAAACAGTTTGACATTCAGCATGGAAGTATTTGAGCTAATGCATAAATTACAGTTGTGATCACTCCAGGTAAGAATCATGAACGCAGTTTTGGAAACTATAGGCATATTTCATATTTCAACACTCTGTAAACTGACCATTGTAACATGCAATGTCAGTAAAACATATAAAAACATTAGTCATAAGGTTTAATATGTAGTTTTTGTACTGGTTGCTTAAGTGATGAGGTAGCAAGAGGACTCAGAACAAACCCAGCACCAAAACCATGTTTATCATATTCATAAATCACAAGAAGTTGTGTTTGTTTTAGGTGACTGATTGAAATTTGCATAAGCTTGGTATGTTGTCACAGTGGCTAGGCTAGGTTTGAAAGTAGTGATTTAGTCTGTTCATTATTGCATGTTTTTTGTTGTTTCTATGTACCTATTCCAGCATTAAAATGCATTTGAGGCTAATTATTTTCTGATTTGTCAATGCACCCTGCGTTTGTGAGTACTGATGAGCACATGGAATTGTGCATTTTACAACTCTGCAAAATGTACATTAGTGCTTCAGTTTTTACGCATATTTCTGGATGGATTTCCCTGTTTTGAAGAGTTTGGTCTGTTATGTTGTTTGTGTTTTGTTACTAATTCATCCATCTAAAACCTGTATGCTTCTTCCTCCTTTTTGACTTGTCTTAGACAAAGCCTTATCCACGACAGGTTTGATGGTTGCCTAAGCTGGTCCCTCTTCTCACTGCATGCACTGAGTGTGTCGTCTGCTGTGTTTTGTACTACAAATATCTTAATATTTAATTTGTGTGTATGTCACATGATGCTGCATTGAACTTTAGTGAGCTTTTTCCCAAATTTGTCCCTAGGTTTCAGAATGCTACATCTACAGTTTAATACTAATTTTATTCACTGGAGCCATTAAACTTAAAAGGGCCTTTCTTCGCTTCACTGCTCATGTTCCTTTTGGGTTCAAAGAAAAGATTTTGGTGTCATCAACCCTTGGTCACAAATAATTGAAGGTCTTTTAGTATTGATAGACTTTGACATAATATGTAATAAAATAAATGCATGCATGTTTTCCCCTTATCGCATATTTCATTTTGTTTTCTCATCCAAACATTATTGACATGAGACACCTTATATTTCTGTCCTTCATACAATGAGTGCTCTAAGACAAAAGTACTTTAATCTTGACCTTGTTCAGGTATTGATTTGAGCCCATGATGATATATATAGATTTGGCCATGACCATCTGACAAGATTAACTAAGGCTTTGGGTCAGGACAATCTATTTCCCACAGGGAAGAACCTCTTTTTAATCAGTTTGGCTTATCTCTTTAGTTTAGAGTTTTAGCAAAGTCTGTTGCCTTCCAGATGTGGCCCAGAACAATGGCAAACATAAAAAAAAACAGCAGGCGTTTGACAACATACCTAAACGGAATTATTTTAGAGAAATAAAAAAAATGAATGTATGGTACTTTGTGTCAGTTTCCATAAAATATCTATTTGCTGTTGCCCCAAATAGCTGTAAGGCTGAAAATGTATAGACAAAAGAAAACACAAGCATGGTTGTCATGAAAGTGTTTATAATTTATGTTTTCACTCACACAAGTCCTAAGAAAGTATGTCTCGGTTAATTGAGCAAAACCTTGACCTCAGTGTGGTGCAGTTATTAACGTATTTTTGTCCTCATGAGGGTAAATTATTATCCTCCAACCACCTCTAACAGTTTTCACCTCCAAATGTTACCTCAAACGTCAAATTTTAACCACGCCACCTTCTTTTCAGTAACATAAAACACACCAAAATCAGGGTATTTTTTTATCACTTTCTAATACTGTGCCTTTCATAAGTTATCACTGATGAAAGGCACACTATCAAGTTTATGTTTCGAATAAACTCACTCAGTGATCAATGTGTTTTTTTAAGCTGTGCACTTCCTTGCAAGAAGTCTCAGACTTTTATTTACTTTTTATTGTTTAATTGAGTCGCCTGAGAACACATAGCTGATGTTTATCTCAGTTTATGATAAATGGCTTCTCAAGGGTTCTAATTTTACACCGCCTGTGGTTTAATTGCGTAGCCAAACAATAAGCTGTTTAGGTTATAGTGTTTGTGCAATAGTGCGGAGTGCAATCTTTAAAACACAGTCAGGCCTGTCAGTCAGATAAATGTCAATGCACAAAAGATGTTTCTGTAGTTTAAATGGGCTCCTGTTGGTGGGTAAACAGTACCTTGACACATGTGTAAGTAAACAAATAGTGAAAAATAGTGAAAAAGTCAAAGATTGCGGACATATGCACCGTCATGTATGAGACCTTTAGGAGCAAAACTAACTAACTAAAAAAACCTTAAATCAAATTCTAGTTATACAAGTTTCGTGTTTCAATAAAGACTCCAAAGATTCATAAAACAAAAAAAAATTGATTAGGTGAGACAGCAAAAAAGTTTTCAAAATTCAAACATATCATCTTTACTGTTGTACCATTACTAATTTATTTTGCATTGACACATTAATGTTGAGGCAAAGTGGTGATGGTATTTTATAAATAAGTAGAGGAAAATGCATAGAAAAATAACAAGTTACCAAGTCAACATGCATTTACAAGTAGATGAATACTTGACTCATTAGCTGCAGTGTCACAGGTTTCAGACAGTTGCAACCTGATTTCTACACAGCACTGAAGAACACTGAGAACGGGTTACAGGAAATTAAGGTCTATAGGAAAAAGTCTATGGGAAAGCAATGTGTGCTATGTGAGAGCACACTGGTACAATAAGCTTGAGTCTAAATTCTAAATTAAATGTCATGATTCCTACGTTTTCTTGCATATTTGTTTTTATTTCCAGCAATTATTGTGTCATATTTTGTTATATAAGGGTTCATGCTCTTATGCATATAATCATGATTTTTGTTTTTTATTCCAATTAATGCAGTAGATGTACTAAAACATGTTTACATTCCCTATATTTAACATGAATTCACTGCAAAACACTTTTGGGAAAAACATACAAAACAAAATATAGGAAAAGAAAAAGCACTTGTCCCTTTTGCATGACATCTTTCATGATGTGTCTTCACTTCAATGCAGTACTTAATAACTGCTGTTACATTTGTTTGTCAATGAAGAGTTAATTTATATCGTTTAATTATTACAACTTGTGATGATTTTTCCTCCTTCTGGGTGGATTGATCCTGAAGTATTGTTCTGTAAAATATTCTACCTATTCAGCGGCATTTTAGCAAGTCTAGTACAATTTTGACCCACTATTCTTATCACCAACCTTCTGCAAATTTCTGTAGAAACACAAAGTCAATTTGGTTTTCTCCTCAGCATGGAAAATTGAAAATTTTATTTATGTCAAAATTCTTGTTTATTACTTTATTCACGTTTTTGGTATACATACAGATCTTAGAAAAAGCCAACATAGTATATTTCAATATTCAACTTACTTGCAGAGTGGAAATTAGAGTTAGTCAGGTGTCACATAAGCCCATCAGTTCTGCCAAGCATTAAACGATGTGTTGCCACAGTGGAAGTAACCTCTTGAGTTTGGTTGGTTGCAGAGTGTTAGTGGGCCGGCCTGGTCCTGAGGCAAAGTCCCATTTTGTTCTATCACAGCAATCACTTCCCTCTGAAACCTTATTGGACAATCTGGAAGAATGTATGACCTGTGGAATATTTTAGAGCTTCCTCATGACAAAAACATCAAATGTCCTCTTAACTGTTTGTTCTTGGGTGATGAAATAGAAATTCTGTAATTTAAATAGTCTTCCACAAATTGATAAAGGCAGAGAAACATTGACCATTTATAAGTTATTCAGCAGGGTATTTTGCAGCTGTATTTCCCTTCTGATTTCCGTGATTCATTACACAGAGAGTTAACCTTCGCTCCATCAAGTGGAGAAGGATTTTCTTTGTCTCTGTCCTCAAATTGGTTCTGATAAGACAAGAGAGATCACAGTTGAACCGCCAGGACACACTAACTTTTAAACCACATTTATTGCAGTCGTAAGAGCATCCAAAGCTGTTACTAAGAGGTCGACAACACCAAAACGACCTTGTTGTGTTTTTTAAAAATAGAACATGACCCCCCCACCCCCCATGACACCTACCTGATTCATCATGTATTGGTTTTTTAAGTTGATGTGTGAAGACAGAGATAAGAAACATTCCTCTGAGAGATAACCTTCAAAGAACAGTTCATTAGTCTGTCATTTACAGGCAGCCACTATTTAATGAATGAATACACAGTATGACTTCCTTTGCTACAGTACATAATAATACCCAGAAACTGTGAAATACAGGGCAGTAGAGTGATGTATTTAATGATTGAAGTGTCCTGCACCATGTGGCACTACAACATCCAACATGATCATGTAACAAATTGTGATGTACAATTTCAAAAGAAAACATTTCAAGAGATCCAATTTACATAACAGAAATGTGAATCAAACAAGATACTTTTTTTTAGATGGGAGCCAAATAGGCCTATATATAATGACACATAACATTTACAGTATACCTCATGAGTCAAAATTGAAAATGAAAGTTATTTAGCAGAAGATCTTGACCAGATGAATAACTGCTACGGTAAAGTAAGGAAACATTTATCAAGTATACTTAGCAGTTAGATCATTATTACCTCTAAAAACACCTCAAGCGCTACAACATTTGTCAAGAAAATTAAAGTAAAAGCACCTATTCTGTGAGCAGAAAAACAAGATAGTAAAACAGCTGAAACAACATGTTGAAAGTCTATGTGTTTGAGTGTGACTGTGTGGGTGTATGTTAAGGGTTATACAGTATACATGCCTGGCTGGGTGTTGAGGTTAAGGTTGAGGCTGAGGTTGCAGATACCTTGTGATCACCTGTTTTCCCAGTCATCACAAGGTGCTAGTGGTATCAAGAAGGAAGTTAGTCAAACACATCAACAAGCAGGATGAGGGCCCTGGAAAGGGATGCAGCCTGAGCAGCGTGGAGAGCTTTTGAAACTGGGAATGGTGTTGTTTGTCTGACATATTTGAGACCAGAAGGTGATAACCTCTGCTGTGACAATGATAAGGTCAATCAGGTATGAAACAAATGCGAAATATATAAAATAAAGCACCTGTTTCTAAAAGGCCCAATGGTCCAGAAAAAAAGATTATTTATACAGCTAAAATGTTTATAGCACACAATTTTAGAGTGTATGAAGGGTTTAAAATAATTTCAAAATCCCTTTTTCATAAGGCACTGGATTAGAGACACACCAACACCTCTAGTTGGAAGTTAGAAACATCTGTTTTAAGCCTCTGGAGTCTTAATAAATTAATTTTTGTCTTTGTATAGCACTTTTTAAACTGTCCTTACCCCACATGCATGGTATCTATTTCTTTCAGCACAAACTCAGCTATAAGTCTGACTTCTCATTTTTAACAAAGTATAACGTTGGCAGGAATCTAAAAAACATGAGAAATGACGCAGGCTCAAATGTACAAATCTTAAGTGATAATCACTCAAAATATTACTATAGAACCATTATACATTGTAAAAAAGATTGTTTGACTATTAATACACACAACTACAGCAGAAATATGTAAGAAATTAAACTATAATACAGTCTATTTACATTTACACAAAAAAACACACTAAAAGTATGTATGCCTATAAATCACTGAAAATATTAATTATGTAGAGTTTTTAAAAAAGTAAGGTCCACAGACATAAATGAGTGGATTTTCTCCACCTGTCTCTACATGATATATATGATGCATAAACCTCTATTACTGTAAACATGCGAGTATTCACTGATTAGTAAAAAAAGATTAATATAAAATTATTTTCACTGTTAAATTATAACTTTTATTTGAGAATAACACTGTAAACAATGGCACTCATTCTTCTCTGTTTCATTAATATGTTAAAACTTTACATCACTGCAGATGACACCCCCCACCCCCATCACTCCATCATATAATACTTGTGTGGGCAGTGCAATCTATATTATATGAAGAATCTAATTAGCTTTATATAACCTAATGAGCTTCAAAGCCATATTGTCAAAATACAAAAGTGACAAAACCTGAATTCATCATCCAGCTGTCAAAACAAAGTCTTTTAAATGGCCATTCTGTGAGAAGAAACGCCTTCGACTACACTGAAACCACAGCGGTCTCAAAGTCTTTGTCCTGCATCCATGACTGGGAGGACAGGTAAACTCCTGCCCCCTCCTATTTGGCTGCTTCAGCTCACTCTCCTGTGTGACAACCTCACTCCCATTGTAATGCAGAGTAGCATGGCCAGCCATAATGAGCAAATAGCAGCTGGAGCTACCTGCATCTGCTGGCAGGTAAACAGACAGCGGGGGTACTTGCACTTATGTTCTGACTGTTTGCACAGGATCACTGAGGGATGCCGGACACTCAGGGGCGAATTCACAAAAGGATTGCGCGGCGTTTGCGGCCGCTAAACCTGCATAAATACGACAAAAAGAAACCGTGTAATTCCCAAAGCTCCCCCTAACTGCTCTCCCAAGCAAATAGCGTGTCGGTGCTCCGGTGGTATTTGCAGGTATGTAAATGAGGTAATATGTATTTGGCGCAAAATTGGCCCCTTTCTATGCAAATGAGCCTAATTGAAAAACAAGGTCAAATTCACAAAGACCAACGCTAATAGCCACACGCAGTTAGAGTGAAATTATTAGCGTCTTCGGGGAATTGGTTGTAACTTATAAAGGGGCGTCACACCCGGAATTTCCAGTGATCATGGCAGCTGTGATTGTAGCCAGGGGAAGCAACAGCGCATCACAGCACATCACATGCGCACAGGTGGCACAGAGACAGTACCATACCTGATACTCACCATGAGGGAATGCAACTATAACACAACATAAAACCTGCTGCTGTGAGAAACGGAGATGGTGGTTACGCACTGTAACAGTCCAGCTGCAAGTATTGTCTTACACATATATATAGTCGAGCTAATTATTCTCTGTGTGTTTATCATGTATTATAAAAAAACCCCAACAACTTCGTCCTTCACCCTCCGCTGGTGGTCTCATCCTTCGAGCTGGGTCCTCTACCAGAGGCCTGGGAGCTTGAGGGTTCTGCGCAGTATCTTTGCTGTTCCTCGTACTGCACTCTTCTGGACCGAGATGTCTGGTGTTCTTCCAGGGATCTGCTGTAGCCACTCCTCCAGTTTGGGGGTCACTGCCCCAAGTGCTCCGATGACCACGGGCACCACTGTTGCCTTCACCTTCCAGGCCTTCTCCAGCTCTTCTCTGAGCCCTTGGTATTTCTCTAGTTTCTCATGTTCCTTTTTAATGATGTTGCCATCACTTGGTATTGCCAACGGCTTTCCTCTGCTGTTTGTCCACCACCACGATGTCTGGTTGGTTCGCCATTACCATTCTGTCAGTCTGGATCTGGAAGTCCCACAGGATCTTGGCTCGGTCATTCTCTACCACCTTTGGAGGTGTTTCCCACTTTGACCTCCGGGTTTCCAGTCCATACTCAGTGCAGATGTTCCTGTACACTATGCCAGCCACTTGGTTATGGCGCTCCATGTATGCTTTTCCTGCCAGCATCTTACACCCTGCAGTTATGTGCTGGATTGTCTCAGGGGCCTCTTTGCACAGCCTACACCTTGGGTCTTGTCTGGTGTGGTAGATCTGGCACACTAAAGCACACTGCAGCGATGAACTGTGAAGTCAACCTGTTCAACTATCCCTTCGCCCTTTCGCCATCCAAACCTGGTCCACTAATGGTGAGCTCAGCAATTCACTTATAATATAAAAATATGAAATATAATATTTCATTAAAAGTTTTGAGCAAACTAGGTGTTAAGGGATAATGTCCTGACTTGCTTAATTTCATAATTTTACATAGCTGTGTTAATTCTGAAGAAGATTTCGATTTATCCTCTTTAATCATGAATGGTCATGGTGATTTGGTTATGTTGTGGTTTGGTTATGTTTTTAAAAATGCGCTTTTCCTTAGGATTATATTGCAATTATTTAAGCATTGCCATAATAATGTGCGTACAGTGTGAAATGAGCATAAATTCATATTTTGCTCAGGATAAAACACGTGAGTTGTATGTAATTGGCTATTTATTTTCTGAAATGAACATGAAATTAATTCAGAGCAAACATTTTACATATCAAAGTCTGTTTACAGGTCTACAGCCCACTGTGAGTCTAACAATGTTATAAGAGTGCAATGCTAAATCAGTGGTGTAGGCTACTCTTTCAAAGAAGGCTTCATTTCTTTCAGGATGTGCGGGTCGCTCTGGGAACTTATAATGGGATTTATTTCATTATTTTCTGACATTTCTGCCGCTGGCAGGCGGTGAATGCAACTCTTTCAGCGTCACTCTGGTGCTCGGCTTCACCATGTTCCTCAACATCCTCAACGATGAGCTCCCTGGAGACAGCCAGTGCAGCCCCATCATCCGCCCGTCAGCTTGCATGCAGACACAAACACACTCATACAAACTCTCAAACGAAGTATATGAACAGCATCACAGTTTGAGACACTAACTGTCTGTCTGTGCTGCAGGAACCCACTTCTGTATGTGTCTGGTCTTCTTGGTGTTGAGCATGTTGGAGTCCGTGGTGCTGACGCAGTTGGCCAAAGATGGCGGCATCATTTTCTGCTGCTGGTCCAAAGGGCCAGTCCTAGAGAACAGGGAAAAGAAAGAGGATGAGGGTGAGGAAGCTCGTTAAACAAATACTGCAAGTGTTGAGTCGGTGCTGCAATACTTGATATTGAGCAGGGAATTTTGATGCTCACAAAGTCTCGATTTTGGATAAACAAAAAACACTGTATGATCTGTTGTGATTGCTACTTCGACCCCTACAGAAGCCAAAGGTGACATTAGTGTCATTCAGCTGAATGCCTGAGGACAGTCGAATGCTCAGAAAGGTGTCCAACTTCCTGGAAAATATTGACGCAGGTACACTGGAAACTGAGAGACATCAGAAGTTTGCCAACGCAAGATATTTTTCTGAATCTATTCCTTTTTTTGGCACTGTATACTTTTTTGCAATGACTTATGTGATGATAAATTATAAATGTACAGTTAACCATTTTGATTTCTGGTACTAATAATACGGTTTAACTGTGTGTTATTGCATGCCATTACTTTATTGAAACAGCTAAACTGAGCTGTTCTCAATAAAATTACAAATTTATGATTACATAAGATCTCATAAAATCAAATGCAAATATTGAAAGATTGAAGCAAATCTCACCTCACATTTATTACATTTGTTACACGTTACATTCACAATAATATCATAAAACAATATAATGTTGTGGTGCTGATTTGTACTTATAGTTCATCTCTTGATGTATGAAAATGTGTTAGCATATTCTAAAAATCAAACAAATAAAGGAATTTCATCTTTCACTCCTGATATCTTTTTCCCCTGACTGAGTCACATGATGCATGTAAGTGTATGAAATGATTATTTAAAAGATTGTCCAATATTCCATAACACCCTCTTCAGGACATGTATGGCAGTATTCCAGGATGTTATTCTGAGGGAATAAAATCAGTAGAATAAGGTACAATATAATAGAAATATATAAAATGCAAGGAAAAGACAAATGAAACGAAGTATGTGACACAGAATCTGCTAAACTAAAATGTTCCTTTGTTGCCGCCTAGTGGGTGAATCACTCACTGCAGACAGACTGGTGCTTGATTAGTTTCTACACCGATACTCTGACCTGGACCTGATGACATTTTAACCAGCAGGACTTCAGCTTGAGTTGAATATTTCACAACTCTGTGTCTGTCCACCATTAAAACAAAGCTGCTGAAGGGCAGCTAATGAGAGGTGAATATACTGATAGGTGTTAATAACATAATGTTAAGAAAAATCAATGGGTATGTCTGAGGTAATTTGCAGGGAATTTATGAGATTTTGACACTTAATATCCTATGAAACCACTTGAACACCCCTGTTATACTGTTATTATTAAGGAATTACTGTTCAATATACAGAATGTTTAGATATCATGATCATGGGGTTATTATAGTTGCTCAATTGTGTTTACAATGAGCCTTTAGTAAGAGTTGCAGTCAGAAATGATGGTTATAAGTTTACTGTTGTCTCTTTTTTTTTTTGTAAAACACAACACTTTCCTCAGAGAAGTCCTGGGTAAATGACCAGTTTTTGTATAAAATCACACCCAAGCAGCACTTATATCAAAACATTTTAACTTTTAGAAACTCTACAATTTATAACAATGTTTTTGTTTTTTTTAGTAGGCACAATAAGGTAACAGATCTGTTTATATACAGTATATTATCCCCAAATACCTTTTTGAAAACAGTGTACAGTACATTAATTGATGCTGCCTGCAGGGCTGTGGCTCAAACTCAAGCTATATGTGAAACACATTTAATGCTTTCATTTTTACAACAAAACTGCTCTGAATTTAGGGCAATGTCTAGATCCAAATCCCCTTTAGGACTCAGGCATTTTAACATCTTTAATGTCTTCTTAACTCCTGATTTAAGATGAATTAAAGCATATTATGAACTGTGGCAGTCTTGTGGTAAACTCAGCTTAACGGTAAGGTTTTGATAGTGATTTTACATTTCACAATTACCTTACATCAATGAAAATATAACTCTCCCTGTGCTCTGTACCGATGCAATTACCTGCACTGCCAAAACAACTGTACAAAATGTATTCTCTAAAGCAACTAAACTGTATTTTATTCGAATTATTAGAAAAGTTAGACTTCATCAGTCAATGAATTCAGAGGAAACAACACATACAAAACCCTTTTTACGAAAAACTTTAGTGAAATTACAAAATAAAAACACCCTTTAGAAAATACCAGCCATTTTCAACAGGAATCAAGTAAATATAATGTGTCCATCCAGCATCGTACTCCGTCACACTGCAAATGGTCATCACACATCCTCTTCAACTTCAAGGTCGCTCTGATTTCTTCATTGCCTTTAGTGAAAAAAATTAAAATGGAAAAGTTAATGCATCATGTCATTAAGACAAAACGTAAGGAGGGAAGTATGATTGCTTTTCACATACCTGTTTAAAAATCTGGACACCAAGATAGTTCTTTGCCATGTTTCTCAGGTTGGACTTTCCACCCACCTTGCATCTGACATAGCCATACAGGTTGGCCCATTGTAAAACCAAGCCCATGATTACTACCGCCTGTAGGGCAAAACATTTTTTTAAATAATTACAAAACAGGAACAAGACATGAACCAACAATTAGCAGCTAATTAGACAGAAATGAAATTGACATCCACTTTCAAAAACACTGAACTAACCAGCCATTTAATCTTGAGAGAGAAGATGGTACTGAACACAAACATGACCCAGAAGACGGGGCACACGATGAGTCCGAGCCAGAAGATCCGTGACTCAGCATGAGATGCCGTGTTCATACTGTGTGTCTGCTAAGAAAAGTAAACAAGATTTAATTTCATGTTATTCGATAAACAAATCCAAGAAAAAAAACTGTTATAGTACTTGGATATTCATGTCCGACGTCCCCATTGTGCCGTATGATATGTCTGAGAGAGGACAATGCAGCTGTTCTTTCTAACACTATCTTCAATTGTCCAATAAGGTCATGCAGCTACATTACACTGTAAAAAGGCAAATGTTATATTAGCACTTTAAATCGCTGCAAGGTGTACTTAGTCAGTGAAATTGTAGATGTGCCATATTTTCTGGAATGCAGTCGCCTCGGTGTTAGGTTGAATATCCGCGATTTTACTGAGATCTCTATTATTTTCAAGAGAGCTGGGGTTGCTCGCTGCCAAGGTCACATTTTAAAAAAAGGAAACGTGATGAGGCTGTTTAGCTTACAAAGGATGTTTTACTCTGGCTTGAGCTTCTGCTTACCTTCCATGACTCAAATACCCAGTGGCTCTTTCCATCGTCATCCACTTGATTCCACCACCGAAGGCCCACCAACAATCTGCCTGACACATTCTGGGGGTGAAAAAGGGGAATCCATCTATAAATGAAAACCTGGTGCTTTGATTTGATTCTACCATAAACAACATACTCATAATACACTTGTCCAAATATTCACAAAACAAAAACAAGCACAAACAATACAGAGCATGAAATTCAAGAGTAACAATGGTTAGAAAATTAATCAGCAACAATTTAAATAACCAATGAATCATTTCAGTCATTTTTCAAGCAAAAATGCCAAACATTCTCTTGTAACAGCTGCTTTAATGTGAGGATTTGATGCTTTTCTTCGTCATAGGAATATAGTTGGGTTTGGGATGTCATCTTGGGCTGTGGGAAATCTAACAGGAACATTTCATACTTTTATATTGTATAAACTAAATGATTAACTGATTAATCGAGAAAATCATTTGCAGATTCATCGGTAATGAAAAACATCGCCATAGTTGCAGCCCTACATGTAACAAAAACAAGGTGTTGTGTATAAAACAGAAGCAAGATGATTTCTTTCCATAGTAGTCCTGTGGTTAAACTATACCTGACCTGCTCACCTTGACTGTCCAGAAGTCACATGACAGCAGGAGGATGATGGTGACCATACAGGCAATGAAACCAGTGCTGAGGATATCACACAGTAAGTAGACCAAGATGGCACTTGTTCGGAAAAAGAGATGGAAGAATGAGGCCAGTGGATGTCTGAAACGCAGATTGTCATTGTATTCTTTATAATTAAAACAAAACATTTGGTCAGAATACAGGAAGTTACTTATGACACTTAGATATAACCAAAAAATTAGCACATCTGACCTAATTTTGGACTTTCTTAACCTGATGTGATCCTCATCTTCACCAAAAAGAGGCGCGTCTTGGGAGTCCTGAAAACAAAACAAAAAAACATTAGCAGGTTAACGCTATGCTACACGCACATTGTACAGACCGAGCAGAATGTCTGTTTCCACGGCTTAGTTTGTCACTTCAGTCTTAAAAGTCGTAAATATTAAAGTTTAAAATGTCGATACAGTTAAGCTATACTCAAAACGGTTTCTAACTAATAAAAAAAAACAAATTTAGGATCGATAACCTGTCTCTGCATTTTGACGCTTCGGGATGTATTTCCTGGTGACGTGGTTGTAAATAAAACGGTGTGCTAAGGACCCCAAGAAAGTGTGGCTTTAACTTTGCCTGACTCAAAGGTAAGCCTTTCATATCCAGCCCAAATAAATAGCAATTTATGTCGCATGTGATCGTTCCAATGTGAATACATACTTTAAAAGATCTTCCAAAGGCTTTGGCAAAGCATTTCTTTAGTTTAATTAATTTACTCTTTGCATAGGTTTTGCCTAACAAAGTCCCAAAAAAGACAATTAGGGCTGCAACTAACAAGTAGGCTACTTTCATTATCAATTAAGCTACTGATTATTTTCTAGATTAAATTAATTCATTATTTGATCTACAAAATGTCCGAAAATTGTTTTTAAAAAATGGCCATTAGAATTTCCTAAAGCCCAAAGTGACATCCTAAAAAAAGAAAGAAAAACAGCAACATTGAGATGCATGTAACTAAAAAATGTTTGGTATTTTTGCTTGAAAATGACTTAACCAATTAAATCAAAATGTTGATTAATTTTCTGTCTGTTGACTAATCAACCAATTGACTAATTCTTTGAGCTATAATAAATATCTGTTTTAAAATAGATGCTAGCTAGATGTAGCTGCTATCTTTCAAAATAGGCTTTTTTTACAAGTAATAATTCTAATAATAATAATTGGTGACACAATGAATCATTCTCTTTTACTCGGCGTGTATTGCTTGCCTTTATTTTGTGTATACAGAGGCTGAAGCATAAAATTAGTCATACAAGATTAGCTTTCACAATCAATTATTTTTTAACTTCTGAAAATAACATTTTGACACATTTACACAGGCTATAATCAGACATCAAGGTCAATATCTACTTCACAACTTTAAAGAGAAATAACAAAGCATTATCAAAATGAGCTACAATTTAAACAAAACAGCTTTATAATGTCAACATTGTACAGCATATGCTCCTGCAGCATTATGAGGTCAGAAAAACCTCAAACAGACTGGCGACTGAATGCATACGGTAAAAGATGCCAAAAGGAAGTCCAATATTCACAACAGAGGCCCACATGTTGAATTTGTAGAATTCAGTTTCAGTGTTGTGGTCAAACTGGGGACGAGCACCAAATGCTGGCATGATCCACAGCTGTCAAAGAAAGAAACAAGAGAACAGGTTTGAGTATTTGGTGAATTTTAAAACAGTGAATTTGAGAGTGTGAGGGAGACCGATACTCACTATGACGTTGCCCAGCAACAGAAACACACAGACCTCCTTCAACACCCGTCTCTTCCACAGCAGTTTGGGTCTATGCTCAGCCGTGTGGCCGTGCAGGCTGTGTGCTGTGAGTACTGGGCTGGACTTTGTGTCCATGTTTGATCCTTCAAGATCTTTGCTCAGATCTTTGCTTGGCTGTAGCACATACGGATTCACAACCACAGTGATCGGGTGAACCACGTGGAAGGGCTCCCGATGCAGACCTTCGATGATGAAAAAGTTCTGCAGACCAAGTTGGATCACCATCAGGATACCCCAGGCCAGGTTGAGCCTGTTCAGGTGGCCTTGAGCTCCAGTTGCAACCATGGCTACGATAGTGAAATAGCTGATGATGAACTGTCCCAGTGAGGCTCCCACCAGCAGCCCCACATCCAGGCTGCGAGTGGGGTTTTTCTCCGATACATGCTCCCTGTGGTCCACCTTGTAGATAGCACAGCCGATCACAGTGGAGACAGACATCAGGGTCACTGTCACTATGTTCATGACCAAGTGCATCATCACTGCGTTGTCTTTCTTGTCATCATCATTATTGTCTTTTTGCATTTCCATCTCATATACAATGAAGGTTGCCAGACCCGCCACCACTAAGAGAATTCCTGCCACAGGACCGAGAAAAACATCCTTCAGACAGAATTTGATGCGGTGGTTGCCATGTTCGTCTACTACTCTACCGACATTTTTCCACAAGATGTAGGCCATAGCAGAGGCAAAGAGACTGTACTCGATGTTGAAGGGGTACAAGTAGTAGTAGGCCACCTTGAAGATGCTACATGAAGTGTGGCTGCACTTGCATGTATTGTCTCCATAACCCACTGTAAGATATGACAGGGCATGGGTGGAGAGAAGTGTTATGTTGTGGTATTTTATTGATTGCTATATCTACTTTGATTGCTTTATGTGCTATAATTACCTTTGTTGATGTACATGCTTCGTCCAGAGAGTTTAGTGGTGTTGCTCGGATGGTTGGGAACTGTTGTTTGGTGAAGGGATTCCTCAGTGACCGCAGTCATCCACACAACTAGATTTGTGGAGAGGGTGAGCATCAGCCCACAGCTAAATAAAAAGACAAGAGGGGAGCAAAAGGAAATAATGAGCGCAATATCCTCATCCGCAACAAAATCAGCATCCACAAAGTAGTTATAGTCTTGCTGCTTTTAATTTAATCTGGTTTTCAAATCAAAACTGGTGTATTACAGTTTAGACCTAAAACAATTAGTTGATCAATTGATTATTTGCTTGACAGAAAAATAAGTGGAAACAATGTTAATAGATTAATAGTTTAATTAAAAGTCCTTTTTTTAAGCAAAAAAATTACTGAAAATTACTGCTTCCAGCTTTTTAATATATTAAATATAATGTGAATGTTTGCTAGTTTTCTCAGTCCTCTTGATAGTAAACTGAATAACTTTTTTATTTTTTTATTAAAACACATCAACTTGGGCTCTGGGAAATTGTGAAAAGCACTAATATAATAATTGTACCTTTTCAAGGACTGGAAATAAAGAGAAAGACTGGATTTTGGCCATTTTTAAGTATCACAATAGATACCCTCAAGGACAGCATGTTTACAAAGACAGTGAATGAGGGGGGGGAATTCATTAATCACCTACCGTGTAACGTTTTTTTGTATCTGCACACAGTCCTTAGCGTGGATCCACAAAAAGTATGTCTGCCAATTGATTGCACAATTATATTTAATATTTTGCAATGATAAAGACTTTAGTACATTTCTAATTTCTTTGTAATTGGCATTTTTAGGCATTTTTACCTGCACAAGTATGAAAACAAGTTGCACCCCTGGGAATACAACTTTAACAGCGGAATCGCAGTGGAGGTAGCCCACATAGCTGGCTATCTTGAAAATGTCCATGACAATACTGAGAAGTCCAAATAGCACAAGTCCTCCTGAAGGAGCAAGGACATGTAGAACAGGGGAAAAATCATAAAACTGCTCTGTCAATACAAAACTTAATTCTAAAGCAAGTGCAATATTTACTCACCCCTAAGCCATACAGGTCCAGCATGACCATCCTTGTAAACAACAGCGTTTTCTTTCCTGGCCATATAGATGGTATAATAAAGCATCCAGATGGAGGTGAAAAGGAGGAGGATGATGAGGAAAACCTGCAGGTCAGGGGTGCTGATGTCTACCTTGTTGTAGGCACTGCCGCTGACCAAGGCACAGCCCAGGATCAAAATGTTTACACAAATGATCCCAGACAGCATCCATCCCCAGTTTCGACTCCGCTCCTTCACGACTCCACTGGAAGAGATGTTCAGGTCGGGTTCACATGTGCTCCCTGCTTGACCAGGTGCATTGATTTTGTTGGACAGCTGGGCCTCCTCTGTCTTCTTGTCTTTAATCACCATCCTGCATGGTTCACAGGGATTGCCATCAGTCAAACAGTTGCATGGATGGCCAGTGTTCAAACACATGGTTCCTCTCTCTAAGATCTATTCACAAATGAGTTGTGTGCTGCATCTGGTTCCATATGAGACAGTACAGGTTAAACAGCCACACCCGAGGTTCCCTTTAAAGATTCCGCCCAAGTTAAACCTTTCCACGGACTCAAAATCAGCATAATTGTCGCAGTGTTGGTGCTACACAAAAGAACAGTTTCAAATCAACAAATGGGATTTAATTTCATCCTTAATTTCATACTCCGCTTTAGTTTTGGCAAGCAATGCATGTAAACAGCGCTATATTGAGTAAGAATCCACAAACATGTTTACCTGGATTAGCTGTTCTATTTTCTTGAGGGAAGTCATCTACACTATCCCTCTCCATCTCTGATAAAATCAGGAATAACACCAGTACAAGTGAAACAGCCACATAATAATGTCAAAACAGCTCTTGTTGATTACCAAAATTGTGCTCTTTTGACAATTTGACAAATCAGTGACCTTCTAAAAAAGAAGAAAAGATTTCAGATGAAGAAAAGATTTCAGGATACCTGTAAGCCTACCTGACGTAGTATGATCCTGAGAAGCACTGAGCTGTCACAGCTTTTATATGCCTTCAAAAACACGGTAGTTTACTGTACAGTCATAAATGTCAATAAATCTGTTATGAAGAACACCATATTATCACCAAACACAATGTGTTTTGCACAAAACATTCATGTAAAGTTCAAAAGATGTTTCCAGGAAAACCTTTTCTCATGAAATCCAAAATACAAGAAACCGGTTCCTGTTTTGATAAACAGCAACAACAAAAAAAATTATACAATACATTTTTAATTCCAGTCATTTGTTGCACAAGTTTTAACAGCATGCACAAAATAGATATTAAAATAAGGAAATTGACATTATCAAAACCATATTTTCATGATCTTTTTGTATTTATAAATACTTTTGAGGCTTTATGGGTCATATTGTCTTTGACTTGTCTGACCGTTTTTTTTGTTTTTTTTTTGCTGCAGCTGCCACATGCAGCTATGCCTCAAAATCTAAACATCATCTAAATTCTCTAAATAGGTGTATCATGCGTAACTCGCCTCTCTTTTTGATTCAGTGCTTGAAGGGAATGCTTTCAGTTATTTACTGCTTTTCATGACTCAATGCATAACTCTCTGCAAAATGCCCGAGGTGAAGTACATGAAAAGCCTGGCCACTATCTGTGCCTATTGTTATGGAAGTTTCAGTTGTCTCTCAGAACTTCAGTCTCTGAGTAACTGGTGCAACTATTTACATGAGTACTTGGGTTAATTTATATCCTTTTCATTAGGGTGGGGCTGAGAGCAGAGGTACTTTTTTATTGCTACACTCATGAAATCTTTTGTCTGCACTAAAGTCAGAACAATGGCTTATTCAAAGAAATGACATTGACACCAGTGACTCTGATTCTGTGTCAATCACAATGAGACATCTCCGGTAATTCGTTCTCTGTATTATTTTCATTTCCCGAATAAACTTATACAACTCTACAACTGTAGTGCAGTGGATATTTTTGTCTTGGAGTTTACTCCTGTGTTTTGAATGAGTTTGAAAGAATAAAGGAAAGTTTGCAGAAATGTTTTCAGATTTAATAACATATAAATATTCCTACCAGGTCAACCTAATTGAAGTGCATGGAGAAAATAAAGTGTGCATTGACTGAATAGCCCAAATACATTTGCTTGCTCCATATAAGACCAGAGCAGCAAATCTACTCATCAGTAGTAAAGTGAGATACTAATCTTGTTTTTCTCTCTCTTGCAGTGCCTGCAGCTATTGTATACAGTAGTACCGTACACTCAGTAGCCAGTTTATTAGGTACATCTAGCTAAAACTAAAGCAGTCTAATACAATATTCCTACAATGAACCCTACCTCCATGAAGGTTATAATGTTCAGTCTTTGTTCAAACATGTTTTAGAGAGGTGTTGATTCAGTTTTATGAGGAGTGATTGCATAGACTGCATAGTTTTAGCTAGGTGTACCTATAAACTGTCACCTAAGTGTATATAAACATACCAAAGGATCATGTCTTTTTGAAATGATTACTGAGAGCCCCAGACACATCAGGAGGGAGATCAAAAATGGAGTCCTGTAAAATCAAATTCACACAGCCCTTAACTCCTAATAGAAATGTTACACAAATAAAAGAACCTGAGTTGGCTACATTCAGTTAGGGAACTTGCAGTGTGTTTATTCTGGGGGGATTTGTTGTTTGGAGAACAGAGAGGTGGTCTGTTTTGGACCACCTCGGCCACCGGGAGCACTGTCACCCACACGGTGCGCACCGTGGCGTCCCTGGATACCACCGACGCGCTGTGCATGTAGCTCCTCCACTGATCAGGAGCGACTGGCTGTGGGGGGAACGGCGGGACAAATTGGACCCACTACATCGCCACATGACGACGATGATGGTGGTGGTGAAACGGAATGGAGTCGAGCAGGGTGGATTAATTGTGCACCATGAATGACAGGTACCACAAGGCGGCCCGGGACGGCTACCTGGACCTGCTGAAGGAGGCGACTCGGAAGGACCTCAATGCGCCGGATGAGGATGGCATGACACCGACGTTATGGGCTGCTTATCACGGCAACCTGGAGGCACTGCGGCTGATCGTGGCGAGGGGGTGGGTAGAAAGCATTGGTAGCGATAGACTTATTAGGGCGTGTGCGCAATACTGTATCAGGCCACAGAATTCACTCGTATGTCCATTATTCATTCGTATCGGGTAATAAAAACATTTGTAGGGCAAAAGTGAACTATTTTACCATTCTCCATTCTTATTCTAAGCTATGTCCAGTGTCAGATTAGGCAGAATAAACCAAACAATTACCCCAAATGACCTTATTTCAATTACCTCGCTCACTAAATTGTCAAATAATAAAATAAAATATTTAAATATTTGAACTTCTTAAAGGCAGTCTTTGCAGTTGTACAAAGTCCAGCTACTAAAGTAACAAAACACCATGTTGGTCCAGCAATTATTTGATCATTAAACATACACAGGGGACACGACCTGACATAGCCTACTACCAACACAATTACCTCAGGCTTTGCAGGATTTGAAAAATCTGCAATAGCAGCACAAAGGAGCATTTCATTACTTACTTACTAGAGGCACTATAGCCTATCATTACATTATTACCTATTTCATTGTGTCATCACTGTTATTTATCAAATTAACAGCAGATAACATAATTTTAGGAGGCCTTACTTTAGCAAAGTGAGCAAATGTGATTGGTATGCATGGACAGTTGAGATGAGGAAACACACAACAGCCCATTCTTCATCTTTTCTGGCTGACCTGGTTTGCTTGTCAGCCAGAAAAATGGGCCCATCTGCTTAATTGAGTAAATTATTCAGAGACTTACTGTAAAAGTGAGACAGCATCATTCATCAGTGTTTAGTTTATTGAATACAAAATATCAAAATTGAGGAAGAGTTTAGGACTTTTATTTTTCTAGGCAACAAAGCAAGGAAGGCTTCCAGTACATGACAATACTAAATTCACTATTTCCCACGGAATAAGTGTAAACAAGGCTCTGGAGGCATTCAGCTGCCAAGGACATAATATTCCTCTATTGATAGCAGAAAACATAAACCCCTGATTGACATGAGGTACTAAAATTAAACATTAATAGCTGCCATAATGTTTCACAGAGGCACCAAACTCGTGAGACCCGGGGATATAATGAAGAGAAATTGAATGCTGCTTGACAATTTCATGGGAAAGATGCCATGCAGTGCTATATTTAGATAGATAGATATTTGGCAAGTATATTGCACTGGGTGGCCTGCAGTAACATCAACCTGTCATATAGGAAGTGAAGACGCAAATAGCCCATAATGTGATAAAGAGCAGGGGAGGGATAAGTGGGCAGACATATCACTGCTGTGGTCAGCATTTTACTAGGATAGACATAAATTATGACACATAAAGCTATCATGTTAGATGGTCTCTATCTACAACAAGCGTATTGTATAATTGAAGGTGATATATATTTTATCTCAAAATAAAAATAGAACACAGCTAATTGCTGTTTATCGTCTGACATCAATTTATAGCATTTTATGTTCCTTCATCCTTCATCAGCGCAGGGCGAACAGTGAAATTCCTTTGTTTGATCATTGTTTTATTGTCGCTTTCTGGGCTGTTCTCCACATACTGTTCATTATGCAGACTCATGACAATCATTCCCCTACATTTGAACTCAAGCAACCCTTGATCCTACAACGTCTTTTTTCTCTCTGACCGTTAAAACCCAATCTTGTCCAAACAAGAAGAGCAGTGGGCTGAAATCAGAGTATGACTTTGCTAATCGCTGCCCAGGTTGGGTCTGGCAGATCTGACACACATTCCCTGTGAAAACCTTACAACACAATCCATCAATAATACATTTGCACTTCGACAGTAGCTTCACGTCCATCGTATCAAATATTCAGCAGACTGTACGTGGCTACGTTGGAAGACAGGGGCAGGACTGTTCAGTAAACATGTAAATACAGGGGGCGTGACACCAATCAGAGGACTCTAAACTGAAAATTATTAAGTTAAAAATATTAAGTTAAAATTGTATTTCCAATATTTAGTTGCGGTGGCCACAAACAAGCTGTATATCATGAATAAATCCTGTTTTCCTTTGAACATTATCGATTATCAGTAAGATGCTTAACGGAATATTAGTTTGAACAAAATTTTAATAATGAGGAAACAAATGAGCTTTCATAGATTTGCATACCAGGCTTATGATGGGAAAGAAAAGTAAGAAAGCTCCATACACATCTCTCCTCTACACCAGCTGTAATACTGTATGTTTTGACTTGAGCAATTCAGCGTGACATCACCAGCCATGCACAGTTGTGCTTTTTGAGTCAGGCGCAACCTATTTGGCCTCCCCTGAAACTGGATACAGGTAGTGTAGCAGTGGTGCTGGCAAGCCTGTGGTCATATTACAGACCAACAGCAACAGTGCAGCACACGTAGAGGTAACCCTAAGGTCGTGGACTGTCAGCCAAGGGTAAATTCTTGCTTTTATTTTTATTTATGTCCCCTGCATAATGGTAAATTCCTTTTGAAGGATCATTTTAATCAAACCATCCTATTTGCCAGTTGGTCAAAGCCATTAAAGAAATGTTCTGCCTACAGAAGATCTATGGTTGGTTTTCTAAAAGAGCAATGTGGTGTTTAGATGATAAATTATTAAATAAGGTCCCATTAACAACCCATGGATGGCAGGTCAGTGCTGAAAACATAATCAAAAAATCACATGCTTACTAATGAGCAGGTCATCTAAACAGAAGACCACGGATGCAACCTGTATCCATTATCTTTTTAACAGTCTGAACAAGAAATTAAAATATTTATTTAGCAAATCTGATACAAGTTCTCTGAGTTAAAAGGTTGCATCTAACATCTCTCTTATGGCCCACAGAGGAAACCCTGACAAGTGTGACATATGGGGGAACACGCCGCTCCACCTGGCAGCTGCCAATGGTCACCACAACTGCCTTTTCTTCCTGGTGTCTTTCGGTGCCAACATTTGGTGCCTGGACAACGACTACCACACGCCGTTGGACATGGCTGCCACAAAGAATCACATGGATTGCGTCCGCTACCTCGATTCCATCGCTGCCAAGCAGACAGGCCTCAACCCCAAGCTGGTCAACAAGCTGAAGGACCGGGCGTTTCGCGAGGCTGAGCGGCGAATTAAAGAGTGCATGAAGATGCAGAAGAAACACCACAAACGCATGGAGAGGAAGTTTCATAAGGACGCTTCTGAGGCTTCTGCATCAGATGTCATGAGCTTTTCCAGTTACACCAGCAGCTCTCTTAGCCACAAGCTGCGCAACTTAAATGCAGCCACCGTCAGTGTGCCATATTCTCAGGTCAGGAGTTTTTATTTGTCTGTTCTTGAAGGACCAAGTTTGTTTGTTTTGCATTTTTGCATGCTTGCATAGTTCAATTTGCCAACTAGAAAGAATTTTCAAATCCCTCCTCTGAACTGCATATCTTATGACTAAGCTAAATGCTAACATGGTCACAGTGACAATGCTAACAAGCTGATGTTTAACAGGTAGAATTTCTTTACCATATTTTCCATCTTAGTATAGCATGTTAACATGCTAACATTTGCTAATTAGCACTAAACACAAATTACAACTGAGGCTGGAAGGAATGTTACTAGTTCTGCAAGTATTTGGTCATAAACTAAAGCATTAAACGGTGTTAGAGGAAAAGTGAAGGGATTACCAAAGTTATTAGATTCCATCATCTGGTGGACTCTTGTTGTTCACCTCATAGAGTGTGCGCCCCATGTACAAGGCTGAGTCCTTACTGCAATTACCCGGGTTTGAATCCAGCCTGCAGTCCCTTTACTGCATGCTATCCCCTCTTTCTCTCTCACACACACTTTCCTGTTTCCATCAAATAAAGGCAAAAAGCCCAAAAGAAATAATCTTTAAAGAATTCATCATCTGGGGACCATGAATGTCCATGTAATCCATGCAGTAGTTGTTGAGATATTTCAGTCTGGACCAAGCGGTGGACTGACTGACCGACCGATACTGCCATCCCTAGCCTGCTAGCATGGCTAAAAAACATTGACATGAACTGAAACCAGTGGCTACTTGAAAAGTATCAACAAAAATAGTAATCTGTCTCGTTAAACTTTGTAAAATCGAATCCATTCATTTGTGATTGTGCCTAATTGCTGTATTTTACATGTCCCATTAGGCTACGCTTCATGCCACAAACCGAGGGAAGACAAAGATTCAGAAGAAGCTGGAGAAGAGGAAACAAGGAGATGGGACCTTTAAAATCTACGAGGATGGGAGGAAGAGTGTGCGCTCCCTCTCTGGACTTCAGCTGGGCAACGATGTCATGTTTGTCAAACAAGGGACTTCCGTCAACCCGAAGGACCGTGGCCACCGCAACATTCGTGACATGTTCCCCAGAGACAATTACGACGCCATTTCACGTGCCATGAGCGAGCCGGACTTCCATGGGCCCGATGTGGACTATTCTGAGATCAGCACAGACTCAGGACATGATTCCCTGTTCAACCGGCCTGGTCTGGGCACCATGGTTTTTAGGAGGAACTATGTGAGTGGGGGGATGTTTGACCTTGGTGGTCGGGACGACACCAGTGTGGACCAGTCAGGCAATAATGTGCGTTTACGCAGTCGGCTGCAGCAGTACCCGAGTGTAGATGAAGACAGCATCGGCAGTGCACGCAGCCTGCAGGAGAGGAACGTGGAGGAGCTGCCCTGGGAAGAAGTCGAATTAGGGCTGGACGATGATGATGAGCCTGACACGAGCCCTCTGGAGGTCTTCCTCGCCACACAGAGCATGAGTGAGTTTTTCTCCATCTTCAAGAGGGAGAAGATCGACCTTGAAGCATTGATGCTGTGCTCTGATCGTGACCTTAAGAGTATCCATATCCCCTTAGGACCAAGGAAGAAAATCTTAGAGGCCTGTAAGAGACGGCTGGAGACCATAGAAGACCCAGACTGCATCGTGGATACAGAATTGTGAGTGAAGAGATTTTCAGTTATACAGTGTAGTAAGGCAGTACTTGGGAATAGTGTTTGTTATGTTGTCTCTCTACTCCAGTGCAAATCCTCTTCAGTTACAAACACAGTTTTGTCTCTTGTCTTCATTCTGTCCTGCAGATAATAAAAGTTGTTGTAGACGATCCTCCCGCTGTGTGCTCATCCAGCCTTAAAGGTCAGTGGAGCATTGTGGAGTGAAATGTCACGTATGGACAAGGAGGACTTAATGATTTACCTCTCCTGATACCTCGGTGGTAACAAAGCAGAAAGGACACTGTCAAGTTGAATATGTCAAGCAAGAAGAGACGAGTGTGAGATAAATTCTTAACAGGATTCTTTTACAGTGTCTTGTTAGCCTAGGGAGGATCACTGAAAATATCTCTGTATGTTAGTTGGTTGGAGTCCTCTGCACTGCATGGTTTAACAAACTCAAAGACAGTTATCAGAGTGCAGTACTGTGCAGTGTCATTTAATGCCATGTTGCGTCGTTAACAGAGAATTGATTGTGGGGTCTGTGTCCCCTGAACATGTTTGCCCCTATGGGGTAAATCCTACCACCTCATGTGCCTGCATTGCTCGTGCCTGTGCATTTGCTTAAACGTTTCTTTTGTCATAAATACCTTTGACATTACTTTATTATTAACTGTTTCAATTACAACATTTTGAGCAACATTTTCTCCCAGAGCCACTCAACTGTTTCCTTACTCATATTTCATCCCTGTACCTGTTTACATAAAGCAAGCCATGTCAGTTCAAGTGTTGCTCACTGGCAATGCAGGCCAATTGCTCATTGAGATTACTGTTTTGATTTACTGTAGTATTGTAAACTATGCAAAGACACAGTATCTTTAGATAATTTTATAACAGACAATATAACATGTTGTAGTTTTATATTTTGCATGTTCAGTCCATACACTAGGAGATTTATAAACCTTTGTATATTACTCATGTCAGTCTTCCAACTGTTTGTATCTTGATTAGTTTTTGTTTTTTTAAAATAACTTATGTCTGCACAGGAGCATATGTTGATATCTCACTTGTTAACATTTTAGGTGGATTTTAAATAAAAATACTAATGTTTTAATGCTGTAAATTACTTAACTGATGTATCCATATAATTTGCTCTCCTTACTGCACTCTACTCTACTTAGGGCCATAGCTAACATTGAGGACACTGAGGTTATGTCCTTGGTCATATATCTGGGAATTTGGGGGGGTTAATAATTACACACATATTACACATATTGGATTTTTAGGGCTGATTCTGATATTTCTTAATATTTTTTAGTTGTGGCCTACTCTTTCTGAGTAAAAACATAAATTAAAATAAAAGGGGATTTAGTCATTTCCACTAAAATTGCATACATGTAAAGATATATACAGAAGGCTTTGAAACAATATTTAGACCATAATTTCAGAAGATAAGAATGTAACTGAACAATTACATGTGGAATAAAATGTGTGGTTTTATTTAGTTTTTAAATACTAGGAAATGTTGTATAGAGTTTGGATGGTAGCTTCTTAAAAATTGAGATGGATGGGATTCTGCTGGGAGAATTTGGCCTCAGTATTTCTGAAGCCCCAGTATAAAGTAAATGAATGCTCACTCATTAGTGTACCAAACATGTAAATTAACTGAGTTCCTACTTATGCATAATGTAACTAATATGCATGTTTGTATCGTGTTTTATTATACAGTTTCTACAGGTCAATGAAAATCCCGTCTCAGTTGTTACCGGTTTACAAAGATATCATTTTACGCTTCTGCCAAGACTTGGTGTGTGTGTCTGTGTTTGAGCGGGCGGAAAATATTTGTTTTGGCATCTTTAGCCATTGTGATAATCCTCACATGCTGCTCACACACACACACACAAGACAAGCGTCATTCTTTCCTCTGTACTGCATGACATGAAGTCAGGAAGTTGTGCTGAAGTGTTAAGCTCCATGCCTCTTACAACATTGTTATCAGAAGGAAACACTGTCAGGCTCTCCCACATGGGTCATTTAGCAGCACTAAGGTATCCACATGCTATACTAATGTTTTCATTAATTAATTTGCCTTATTGGTGACAGAACCCAGACATAACTGTTTCTTTATCACCATGAAATAAAGTAAAATCAGTAAACAAGCCAGGTCATTAACTTGGACAGAATGAAAAAGGATGTTCATTGCCCTCCCTGGCTTGGTCATACACTCGTCATTTCCTACCCATCTTCTTTGTAATCTGCTGTGTCTTAAGCTTAGTAAAGTTGGATACAGGGCAAAGAGAAGAGTAAAACAGGGGAGGGGTGAAAAATGAGAATGCTTCAGCTGGCTGAGTACAAAATACCTGTGTGGTTTTCAATTATTTCCTTATGCACTCTGAGGGTCTTTGGATCTCAGAAAAGGCAGGAAAAGCAGTCGTAGGCCTTGTGACCACCTAAAGCTCAACTAAATTAGGTTTAAGGTGACTGGGGGAACACTCTCAAATATGGCAACTCTCAGCAGTAATAATGAGGAGAATTTGAAGGAGAGGAAACACAGACGTCAAGGAGGAACCGAAGGATCCTACCATCGAGACGTCCGACCCACTCCCCCCACAAGATGTGTTATGTTACTCCTGCATGGACAGCCCCAGAAAGGCCCTAAAATCCTGTCTGACCTGTCTGGTTTCTTACTGCGAGGCCCATCTCAGACCCCATCTGGAGAATGATAAATTCCAAAACCATCGTCTGGTGGATCCCCTCCACGACATTGACGGACTATTGAGGTTCATCAACTTCCTCTCGAACACTTGTGTCTGGTGGACGGCTGCTGTGCGTGTCTGGACTGTGAGAACCAGGAGGAGCAGGAAGGGCACACAACTGCATCTGTGGGGGAGGCACACACACAGATTGAGGTATTAACAACACTACACATGGTACAATTGATTCAACACATAACATTAAATATTGTGAGATGAATTTTGTTTTGGGTATATTTTTAATTGTTCAAATGTGCTTTAATTGTTTCAAACTATTCAAAATAATATTATATTATATTATTATAATATTCATTTAGGATATGCCAGTAATGGCATCTTTGCAAACCTGATGCAGCATCTGTTGCAGTTGTGTTTGTGATGATTGTTGTACTGTAGACTGAGCTGCAGAAGAAACAAAAGATCAGTCAGTGTCTCAGCAGCTGACAAAGCAACTGGAAAGCTACAGAGCAACAATGACCTAATTAAGGTATGTTATATTGTCAAATATTGCACCATAACCAGGACTGGGTAGTAACGAATTACATGTATTCAGGAATATTTAATCAGATTACAAAAAATAAGTAACTATAATCAGCCCAGATTATGTTTGAAAGACACTGTAATTTGGTTACATTTATATTGTCAAGGATTACTTACTGATTAAATTTTTGATTATATCTTCAAAATATGGCAATTTTAAAATTATGAAACTTTTTTTCATTATAACCAATGCTCTATTAATTATTAATGCTCTATTAACTTGAAAAGTGCATCTGACATACAGGGTTTCTAGACAAGTGCTCCACTTTGTGGCGGTCCTGGCGGGAGAAAAAGAACGGTGAATGCTGATTATGCAAAATGCATTTTATTTGCATTGAAAATGTTTTGAGATGTTTAAAGAGAAAAACTAATATTTGTGGAACTTTGTGGATTTTTTTTAGTATAAGGTGCAATATTTTCAATGTTTGATTTTGAAGTAATCCAAAGTATTCAGATTAGATTACACTTTTTTTCGTAATCCAATAGATTGCATTACTAATTACAAAAATTGCTATGTCATTTGTATTCAGTAACTGACTACATTTCAAAGTATGTAGTGTCAACTCTGGCCATAACACATTTTTTGTACCTAAATTTAATGCACAATGGTCTGGTTTAAATATGTTTTTCTGATTTCATTACTCCTCAATTTTTCCTCTTTCCTCTCTGGCCCTGCAGTCTTCACTACAGGAGGTTTGTGTTACTGTTGAACAGCCATTCGCCAGGCTGCAGCCAACCGTAGAGGAGGCCAGAAAAGGGGCGGCAGAGGTGCTGGAGGGAGAGCAGAGACAGGCCTTCAGACAGGCAGAAGGCATTTAGGCACATCTGGAGCAGAGGAGAACATAGCTGATGAAAACTTTGGCTCAAATGAACAAACTGTCCAAGAGCAAGTCTGACGTTGACATCCTGCAGGTACAAAATATATGAAATATTTAAGATAATAACAAACAAGTAGAGAATGCCCCGTAGGTGTTAACCCATCTCGGTCAGCGTATCATATGATCTGGGATTAGCTCAGGATGTTCTCTGAGGCAAAGGGTCTATTTTGGATGCTGGTGTGTTGACAGTGTACACAGATTTACGCCATTCAGCACTTTCCTGGAGAAAAGTTCTGGATCAGAGAAAAGGAGTTGCATGTTACAGCTGTTGCTGTTACTTTACAGCTTCACTTTATCACATGATACTTGATACATGTTACTTTTGTTTTGCTTGTTCCAGGAGTACTCAGAGTGGAAGAAAGGACTGGCAGATGTATGTCTGCCTACTGCGTAAATCAACCGCATGGACCATCTACATCTCCAAGTAGTGACTGATGCTACACAGGAGCTGTATGACCTGATCCTCTCATCCTACAGGGAAAAACATAACTTGATTTGGAAGAATGGTGAGTGTATATCATATTGTATACTTATACCTTACATCTTTTGGCTCCTCATTGAGAAAACTTCTTCAGACGAGCTTTCTTCAGTGTATCTTTCTATGTGCTCTTTTTAGCCATGCTAGCAGCATGGCAATGTCTGTCTGTCTGTCGGTCGGTCGGTCCACCACTTTGGTACAGACTGAAATATCTCAACAACTATTGGATGAATGAAATTTTGTACAGACATTCATGGCCCAGATGATCCTAATGTCTTTGGTGACCCCTTGACTTTTTCTCTAACACCACCATGAGGTTCACATTTGTGATTCTGAGTGAAATGGCTCAACAACTATTGGATGGATTGTCATGAAATTTGGTTTATTATCAAGTACCTACAAAACTAATAAGATTCCCAGCCTCAGCTGTACTTTGTGTTTTGTGTTAATTAGCAAATGTTAACATGCTATCATGCTAAACTAAGATGGCGAACATACATCAGCATGTAAATATTATCATTCTGAGCATGTTAGCACTGCTGTGCCTAAGTACAGCATCACAAAGCCGCTAGTATGGCTGTATAGATTCTTAGTATTGTTATTCAATCTTTACTTGCTCAGCTCCATTTTTTAAAACCTCTCTATTTAAAGTGTATATTCAATACACTGTAGAAATCCTCATGTTTTACCATAATACCGAATAATGTCCCTGTAAAATAATAAACTAGGTCTTAAATCCCCATTGTCAGAATCTCAGCCTTCAACCCCGCCTGAGACGCGAGAGGACTTTTTGAAATGTAAATACACTTTTTGATGTATTGTGTTCCGCGTGTTTGTCAAATCGTACCTGTTCATTTGGCTTATGAAATATTCACACATTATATTTCCCCTGTATTGTAGACACAAGGAGCTTGACCTTTGACCCAGACATCACCCATCATCAAGAAATGGCTTATATGTTTACTTTCACAGAGGCTCTGTGTCTTTCTATGATGTATCTGGTCCTATGAGGCTGCTCCACAAGTACACGGCTGATTTCATAGAGCCCTTATATGTCACAGCCTGGCTGTCAAAGAAAGACAATGTAGTTTCTCTGGTTAATGCAAAATTATGCCTCTTCCCATGTTTTACTAACAAAATCATCACCTGCCTTCATTCTGAGCTTGTAAAAGAAAAATTAGTGCATTATAAATGTTTATTGAAGTTACATACCAAGGTAGATAAAGTTATAGTACATATGGAGGACTTTTTCACATACATGTCATTGAAGGTTAAATTTACTACCATCTAGTGGTAACTGTGCAACATGAGCATAAGAAACCTGTGCAGCAGTGGGTGTGTTTGGAATTTACAGCAGTTTTATTGCAACATTACTGCTCTTGAGGAAAAAAGTACACAATTGTCTGCCAGCAATTATTTTATTTGTCTTACAAGTCAATTTGATTTTTAAAAGCTTTAGTATCTGTCAGCATTTTTTATAAGTTTATTACATTGGTGAATTGTTATAAAGCTATAAGGGAATTTATTGTTTATGAAGGGTCTGTAAAATCATCAATTTTAATACAAAAGTACATTGGAAATCAAAGGTCACTGCAGTCACTTCAAGCATTAAAATCAGTTTCATTCTCATCATAAACTGGATTTACAAAGTGCACACCTGTACAAGTCAAGGAGATTGAATTTGTTTCAGTCCCATACAGACCAGGAATATCAGGCAGCATGTTGATCTTGTCAAATATGGGATTATCAAAGCCATGGTCAAGAGGCCCACCAAGCTCTCCGACATCACTGTTTCTCTTAAAGCTGCTCAGAGACGGAAGCGAAGGCAGTGATGGCATTTCAACGACCCCCTTACGAATCAGGACAACCACGATGATGATGAGTGTAATCATAATTAAAACTCCAAACACAACTCCAACCACCATCCCAGCATTGCTTCCAGACTGATCACTGCTGCTCCCAGAGGAAGCTTGAAATTCAGCCCCAATGATTCCCAGGTTAGAGCCATGAGAACGGGCATCCTTCACTATGTCCCAGGCCAGAGTGTCTGACTGTGTTCCCTTCTCTCCATCCAGGATAACCACCTGGATCTCGGGTGAGGTACCGAAAGGGATGATCCCCATCAACCGCTGTGATTTGAAGACTTTAGACATTCCCAGCTGAATGGATTTGTATTGTGGCAGGACAAGAAATAGGTGATGGACTCGTTGTCTGTAAGTTTGCAGGTTGAAAGCAGCGGCATAATGGATAGTGATAATGGTACCACAAACATCACAGCAGTGTCCCACAGGGAGGAGAGGCTTCTTACAGCTCAGAGAGGCACATGTTACAGTGCTACAGATCCGCTGACGGTTTATAGAATTCTCACAGTCACAGCCAGAAGGATCCCCACAGCCCGGGTTTCCAACAGTGACAGCAGAGGATCCTTGAAACTGCAGTCGGCCCGAGCGCGAGCTGAGATACTGGGAGAACTCAGATCTGATATCAAACATCCTCCCCAGCACAGACACAGATTTGACAGAAATGCTAGACTGACTGGAGCTGGTGTCCACCCTGAAAGAGGAGCTGGCTTTAAAAACCACATCATCATATTGGCAAGGGACACTCTCCTCATGGACTGAGAATAAGACATTTCCACGCTGCAGGTCATCCAGAGTTGCAGCGGCCTGCCACAGAGCTGGGTTAAACCACTGAAGAGACTCTGAATCTTTGAACTGGGTCGTGACACCTGCCCCACAGCCTGGCTCTTGTCCATTCACAATGTAAAATCCAGCTCCTGAATTCAGGATGAACTCTCCGTCAACTGGCAGTCTCATCTCACGCACAGCATGTGTGGTCTCCACAAACACAGACACTTGTCTCTGGGCTGAAAACTGAACTATGTCATTGCCACATGGAACAGTTTCTTTGTCCCAGTTGGTCTTATTCTCATAGTTGGTGTCAGGAATCCACTGTTTGTACAGGGCATTCGCTGCCCCGACAAGACAGAAGAGAAGGAGCATGTCTGGTGTTTTCAGCATTCTGAATATTTGTGACAGACTGGGAGAACATTAGGTGACCTTTGTTTCCAACCTTGTGACTAACACATGAGTGCACACAGCTTACCAGTAAAGCTGATGAGCTCTGAACTACGTCAGGTGTCCTGTAAAAGATTTACTTTTTCTTCAAGAACAGACCTGCTTTAGGACAAGTTTTATCCTTGTACGGCCATCTCCCCCCTCCTCCCCAAGATATTATGATGATAGTTTGTCTATCATCATAATATCTTGAACACATTTCTATGAATTTTCAGTTCAGTGGTTATCCAGATGTGGGCTTTCTCCCTTTCCTCTTTTCAGCCATAGCTAAACTAACTTTGCTGAGGTTTTCACTATAAACTGTTATACAGAATATAACAATACATCAGGAATGCTATTAAACTAATGGTTAAAATCTCAAACTATTATTTAGGTTTTGTACAGTGATATGAAGATGTCTTTAAATAAATCTAATTTAATAATTTAGCTCCTGGCTTATTAAAATTAATATGAAATCAAATGAAGTTACAGATTTAAAAAAATGGATTAAATATAAAATCTATCAACTCTATTAGGACCAGAAATCACTCAGTTAAGATTGTGACCACTGTATGCCACACAGGCAGAATAGTGCTGGACAGAGAAGTGCAGTAAAAATTGAATGCAAAGAAATGCTCTGAATTTAAATGGATGTTCTTTGTCTCTCTCCCACATTAGAATTATTGTCATTGAGTATATATATGATATGATCTTTGTCAGAGCCACTTCATCATGCAAGTTCATTAACTCTGTACTGGTTTTTTACTTCTCATGTATTCAAAAGTGTTTAATGATACATTGTATAAATGTGTTGCTTTTACTTTCTACTTTTTGTTTTTGTAACAGCTTCTCATAATTAGGAAACAAACTGCTTTTTTGTATGAATTAATGTAAGTTATTTATTGCTTTTCAAATGTCACCAGAACCAGAATTTTACTCAGCAAAGTTCCCCAAATAAGGCAGTAATCCTGCTTCTTGGAACAAGTACCAGGACTATCGCATAATAAATAAACACATACTCACTGAACCTGAATTTCCCCTGAGGCAGTCTGTCACCTGTGCCACGGCCGCATTAGAGACTTGGAATATCAATGAAATGTGGGGCCGATCGGGACTTCCCCTGAAAAGCGTCGGAGGAGCACTGTGGGTGCCTGCGAGAATAACTAATCAGCTGCAACTAATTACAGCGGTTTGTCTTCATTTACCACACCTTGTGCGGTGCGCCAGCTTTCTGGGCAGTCTGACCTGCAGAGAGAGGAGCGCTGGTCCCGTTGTTTTATATTTTCCAACTCTCGGTGTATTTCCTTTAGTCTCCGTATGCATTTCACCTTTGACACGATGTAGACATGCCCAAGTTTCCTGAGACCTGCCTCTGACTTTTTTTTTGTCTCCGTTTGGCCGGAGAGACGTCATGAAAACTGTAGCTCAACAAATGTTCGGGACCTGCAACAAACTTTTGTTTAGGTAAATTTGTGGTGATGCATTTTCACTCTTGAGAGTTTTAGAGTCACTTTAGTCAAGCCATGGAGGGACGGCTCTAGGGTCAGTAGAGATCCGGGGCTTAGCCCTGAAATGTTGAATGGGTATCAAGCGAAACATATTGCAATATAAATCAGTGCTATAGTAATAAACAATTATTACTTAATACACATTTAAAAAGCTATAAGGCTGTTTCATATCCATCTGCTGAGGGGGAACGTTTCTCTCTGCTCACCTTAAATCTTAGCATTTAAGATGTATGTAGAGCCTCATTTGACATCACAACTAATTTAGAAGCCATCCTGGTCCAATATGCAACTTAAACAAGTGTGATGAGAAAACTTTAACTCTAGTGCACATACACTAACAATGGACCTTTTGTTGATGGAGACATCTTGAGTCGAGTACTTAAACTTTGAAATGGAAAATATTTGAATAGTCATAGATTATGGATTTAAAGAGGTAATTGAACTTTTTTTGTGGAAAACAACAAATCGCACAGATGCATGCTCTCACCTTCTAAACTAAACAGACTTTTAGTGTGTGTTTGGTACACTACAGTGAGTTTTAAAGGTCCTTATCTAGAACTATAATAGTCCAGTGAATGCTTTTCAGCTGGTAACCTGTTTAGGTTACCAGATTTTTTCTTTGACACACACACCTTCATGACTTGTGTCCTTTTGTAGAAAAACGCCAAATGTTGTGGAGACCCATCCATCCAACATTGAGACAGCAGCACAGGTGGAAAACATCCAACATTTGCCCAGTCCTTCCCATTCTCCCGGTTTGGAGGCCATTAGAGAGAGTGTTCACCATGTGGAGGCAGTGATGGAGAGGGCCCACCGTGGTGGTGGATGGCTCCTGTCTGGCCTCATCTGCATCAACATCCTGATCCTTGGCTGCGCTCTGGTCAGCGGCAGTGCCTTAAACGATGTGGCCATTACGGCTGTGCACAGGCAAATCTTCCTCATCGTTCTGCTCCTCCTTACAATGTTGTGGATGCTGTTTTACACGACCTTCACCTCTCGAAAGGATCAAGCAGCCTCGTTCAAAGATAGCCATGCTGGGCCTGTGTGGCTCAGAGGTGAGAACTCTTGACTTTCTGGGTCTCTGTTTTAGATGAGTGTCATTTCAAAGCGTAATCACTTAAATGTTTATATTTCAGCTGGACTTGTGCTGTTTGGGCTTCTCAGTTTCCTCATGGACATCTTCAAGATTGCTAACTATGTGGGCTACCTTCACTGTGACTCTGCTGTTAAAGTTGCCGTCCCTGTTGTCCAAGCTGTATTTTTGTTTGTCCAGGTTGTTGCATTTTAAGAACATTACATTTATGCATTGTTAGAACATGCAGTCATACCTGCACTTTGAGTTGGGAAAACTTAACAAAACCTGTCTGTTTTAGACATACTTTCTGTGGATTCATGCAAAGGACTGTGTGCAGCTACACACAAATTTTACACGGTAAATTATTTTCTTTACTCATTAGTGTGTTCTTTATGCACTAGCAAATCCATCAATTTAATCTTGCAGGACACCCATGTTTTCACTCTTCCAGGTGTGGGCTTACTCTTATGCTTTCAACTAACCTGGTGATGTGGATGGCAGCTGTGACTGAGGAATCACTTCACCAAACTGAGATTCCTGATCTAAATGTCAGTGTCTCACACAAGATGTACAGAGGTATTTAGGCCTAGTTTGTGTTAAATTCTAATCACATAAATTCATAAATTCATTAAGAGAAAAATAATTACTTTCCATTTCAGCCAGCTATGGTGATAAGAAGTGTAAATGCAGTCACTCTGTGTGTGACACCTTCAAAGAGGCCTTCTACTACCTGTACCCCTTCAACATAGAATACAGCCTCTTTGCTTCGGCGATTGCCTACGTCATGTTGAGAAATGTTGGTCGACTTGTGGAGGATCACAGCCACCACAATGTGAAGTTCCGTCCAAAGGATGTGTGTTTCGGACCTTTAACAGGAATACTCCTGGTGGTGGCAGGACTTGTAACATTCATGGTGTACGAGGTGGACATACTAAAAGAGGATGAGAACCAGAGAAACAAGGCTCTGCTGATTCATTTTATCATGAATATAGTGATTGTGAGCCTGATGTCCCTCTGCACAGTGATTGGCTGCATCGTCTACAGGCTGGACCACAGGGAGCATTTGTCGGCGAAAAACCCCACACGCAGCCTGGATGTGGGGCTGCTGGTGGGAGCCTCACTGGGACAGTTAATCATCAGCTATTTCACCATTATGGCCATGGTGGTGACAGGAGCCAGAGGGTACCTGAATGCCCTCAACCTGTCCTGGGCTGTGCTGACGGTGCTCCAGCTCGGCCTGCAGAACTACTTCATCATCGAAGGCCTCCGTCGGGAACCCTTCCACATGATGCAGGAAGTGGCTCTGCACACAAATGCTCACGCCTTCCAAGAACACACAGAGACGGGCATTGTGAGCGAGAGCATTAAGTCTGGCTGCTTCCTGACTTCAAGTCTTGATAAACCAAGCTGGAAGAGAAGAGTACTGAAGGAAGTCTGTGCCATTCTGCTGCTTGCTAACATCATTGTAAGTTGCATTTATGCTTATTATCTTGCATTAACTCTAATTGCAACAAACCAATGATCGAGGTGTGTCCATTCTGTTTTGACAGCTGTGGATCATGCCTGCCTTCGGCGCTCGTCCCCAGTTTGATTATCCCATGGAGATAAAATTCTACAAATTCACAATGTGGGTCACCATTGTGAATATTGGACTTCCTTTTGGAATCTTCTACCGCATGCACTCAGTCGCCAGTCTCTTTGAGGTGTACTTAAACTCTTAGATGGACTTATTTGAGCATGGAGAGTAATTTTATGATAGAACGTATTTACTTAAATGTTTAAATTGAACTTGTGATATTAATAAATTTTTAACTTAAAAGAAAAAGTTTCTTGTCATTAGCTGCTGGATTTGCTGGCCTAACACTTATATTCCCATATATACACTTAAATTTACATAAGAGGGTCATGTGTTTAATGATACTTGGTCACTTCAGAGTAATGTAGTAGTCAGAGGTTTGGGAACAGTAACTCTTTTTTTAACAGAGGTAAAGAAAATGGCCGTTTAAACGTCACAAACAGTGCTAATTGTGCCCTTTTAGTGGTTCAACCTTCTTGGCTTGTAACATTAAAACAAAGCAATATCTGCTTGTGACCCCTTGTCACTAGTTTAATTAGGGAATGCATGAATCAAATGTTTCCCCTTCTTAAAATGTAAATGGAATAGTTTGTAGAGGCCTGAAGGGGGTGTCCAGTAATTCACAAGAAAATGGCAATTATAGAAAAGAGAAAAACTCTTGTAGAACATATTTTTGATTAACAGTAAAAGGATAATCATTTCACGACCCTTAAGATTTGTCTTGCAGCCCCTTTAGGGGTCCCACAATTGGTTGTCTTAAACCACTGTTTAAGACCAGTGGTTTAAGACAACCAATACAAAAAAATTATAAAATTTAAAAAATAAAACTGAACATTTTTCTGAACAAGCTGCAATTGGATGCTCAGTATTTGCATACCATTCCAAATATAGGCTACATATTGCTGTAGAGAGATTTCTGGAGAAAAGTGTCAGCCGGTTTTGAATTGTGGCAGTGTAAATGTGCTCATTTAGTGCCACCTTTAGCTGATTGACTGCTGGCCAGGGACATAGTGCCATCTAGTGATCATGGTGTAAAGGGGCACCTTTCACTTTACACAGCATGTTGCGGCCAGTGAGCACAGTGTTCAGTAAGGTGACCAACACAGAATTCACAGATGCATATCAATATATATTTTCAGGATAATTTAAGGAAAATACAATTTTCAACATCAAGCATTGTAAGCATAGCCAGCCAGATCAAAACGTAAACGTGGCCGTATACATAAAAACATACAATCTGTATTATTGTCTCCAAAATCATGTAGAATTACATTTTCACAAACTACAACCATAACAACGTACAACTCATTAAAGAGTGCAAGTTCACTTTAAAGCATGGCAAGTACAACAAATAAAGTGAAACACCAATATTGTGCCGTCCAAGATTTGTTACATGCCTCTGTTGGAAAGCACCATATTTTCTATAACAAGTCTGACTTTCACTTCTATGCTGTGAAGAAAAGAGCCTCAGCCTTGAGGAAACGCTCCAGTCATCTCAGTACTTTGACAGACATTCTATGGTCTGAGGACTAAAGAAATGTACAAACAGTTGTTTATGGACAATATTGATAATTCAATCACCTCCCATCTTAATCAGAGAGGTATTGCCACCTCACTCGTCTGAATGACTCTCCTACCCAAGTCGGTGGTGTAAGCATTTTGATGATGATTAGGGAGGCAAGTTAAACACAGTGAGGTTTACTGGGAAACCAGCAGATACTAAAGGGATGGCGATGAACAGTCCCATTTTTAGTCTTCTGTCTACATCCTCTGAATCTCAAAAAGGCGGACATCGGTGTCATACCAAATAGGAGGGTCCACATTGCTAGAAAAACAGAATAAGACTGTTAGCGTTTAGTCAGTGTGGAAAGACAACTGTTTGCATAATGCTCAGCTCTTATGGCTGACTCACCGCAAATAGACGACACCCCACATGTAGGTGCGAAACCACATGGCAGTGCCTGCGTTGGCCTGATACTTTCTGATGAGGATGGGGTGAGGGACTGGCAGCAGGCCCACTAATGTGCCATGCTGGAGAAATTTCAGGATCTCCGATTCATCTGTCAGACCCCTGCAGTAAAACGTGAGCACACTTTAAAACGTTTTTTTTGGGGGGTGGCGTGTAATATTTCAAAAGAATTTCAGCCAATATGTGACTTTTACATGCCAACTGAAAAAGGAACAGAAGTGTTTACATACTTGTCGATGCAGATCTTCTCCACCTGGGGAACTAGCACTTGTAGAAGTCGCATGATAGTCTGCAGGGGTAGTTTACACTTCCAGGAGAGGACCTGGGACAAATAAAAGGTAAATCCAGATCAGTTATACAATCTGCCAAATATCCAACATGAATCAAAAACTGAAGGATAGGCTGGGGGCAAAAGAAGTTACTGACCCATTCTGGTGTGGGAGCCCAAAACGATGTTGAAGACGCACTTGACAAACGTCTTCTCTCCATTTCTGCTTCAGTGTAGAAAACATCCTGATAATGTGAAGAAATAGATGAACTAACATGCATATGCTTTTAAACAAACACATGCAAACAAACATACATACTTACTTCATTGTCTCGGCCTGAGTTTGACTCTGTGTCACTGGTCCCGGCGAATGCACTTTGGTCTGAGTGGACTGTTTGTGGGGATTCTGTCTTTGGAAGTGACACCATGGTGCCATCCTCTGATACTTGGGACTTCTCGGTCAGTTTATCAATGCCTGCAAGGAACCATGAATAACAGGAAACCAATCCCTCCTTAAAAGATAAATGTGGTGATATTCCATATTTTTCTTATTGTCAACAAATCCCCATGAAAAGACCAAAACCAAGGATGCATTGATCCTGAGTATTGTCTGTGTATCCAAAATGTGATATAGCTTATTCCTCTGTGCCATAGAGCTCCATTTTTGTCAGCTCCATCAGTGAGCCATACTGTTGCACTGGGTGACAGGTTCCTTCTTTACCATGAACCATAAATGTGGGCACTGTAATTTATTTTGAATCAATTCTACATACACTTTCTTGCTGCCGTAAATAGGCGCTAGCGCAACAAATCCGCAGGCAAAAATAGTCCCAAACAAACAAATACTCAATTTATTTCTGTTTGAGTAATATTTGCTAAATACTCAAAACAAATTTAAGTACATATTTGTGACCTGTTTTTCTTTTTAAAGATTTATGTCTTTGGAAGGAACCAATGGGTTTGGGGTAAAGAGCCATGAGAAAAATATGCAAGTCAAAAGTATTGAGAGATGGACTAATGCACTGTTGGTTTTGGTCTGTCTGTCTCATCTCACACAGTGAAGAGATAGTCGTCCTTTTATAAAATGTGAAAAGTACAGTAAGTTGACCAGTGAGCCTGTTTAACAGTAATATCCACATAGCAGATAAGAGAGTCAGTACCTGGAATAGCGACCAGACTGGTCTTCAGTGTACCGGGCTCTGCTGGCACAGCAGGGTGAGAGCCCTCCATGGATACGGTCTCCTGGGAGCTAGTGCGGGAAATGACATCTGGAGACTTCCTCTTCCTCTGCAAAGCCTTCTGGATGTAAGCAGGATCAGACGGCATGTTGGCCAACTGGTGGAACACGTTACGTTTGCGGATGATGGCGTACACCAGGTTGAAGTTTCCTGGAGGACAGATTTACTATATGAGCAGGTGTATAACAAAGTTCCTTCTAATACCTTGATCTTGACAACAACACAAAAAAGAGAAAGCTTTTCAAATCCACACAAGGTCAGAATTCTGTTACGTGTCAGCTTTCTCTTACCGTCAAACTGGTACTGAATAATATTGTTGAAAGCCTCGAGAAGGAAGAATACAAGGTGATGGTTCTGGGCTGCAGAGAACAGGAACCAGCTGGTGGAGAAGGCCTCTAGCAGGTGGAGCAGTTTATTGGCTGCCACCATAGACAGGCTCTTCAAATAGGGAGACACTGCAGAAGAATAAGAAATGTTAAGAAGTTGATTGTGTAATTAAATAAAGAAAACTATATTTGATTAAGTGGCATCTATTTCTTATGAGATGTTACAACTTTTAAGTAGCTGTTGAAAATAAATCTGTGCATTGTCAGACAGATGGCGCCAAAGCAACCCACCATTTACAACAATAGTGAGTAGGCAGTCAAACAGAGGCTGGAGACGCTGGTGGCCAGTGGTGATAATCTTGTGAAACACCTACAAAACAAACAGTTACAGCTGCGAGCGTTAACTGTATTTTAATTTGGCAGCAATAAAGAACATTATCATTTCAGATGATGTAACAGAGTAGACATCTCACCACTATAAGCAGGTCAGCATGAGTCCCTGTGAAGACTGGGATGTCCATAGGTACATGGACGGAGTAGGGCTTATTCAAGCGCACGCCAAAGTTTCTCTCCCCGCTCAGCAGCAGTAAAATGAACACACCAATGTGCATGAGTCCAACACGTGCTGAAGCCAAGGATAAAACACATCAGAAGTTAATAAACCTATACGCCTAGCAGAGGCTTGTTGGGTGCAAGGAAACTGGTAACACTGGGATGAGACTCACACTGGTCAGCCCTGGCATCATTCAAGTAGTAGAGTATAGGAACCAGAATATCCAGCACATCACTACTCTTCAGGACAAAAAACAGGAACTTCTGTCATGGGAACACAAAGAGGATTTTGTTGAATAAAAGCACAGATTCTTGATTGCTACATCTTTGCAAAAAAAACTCTTCATTTTAGTTCTTTAGTCCAACCTTATTGAAGTCACAAAGCTTCCAGAAAAGCACCAACAGCTCTTGGTGGAACTGGATCTTCTTGGTAGAGTTAGGCAGGTAAGTCTGAGTCAAAGGGTTTGTCAGCAGACGAGCTAGGCCCTTCAATACAAAGTCAAAGTCCTGCCAATGGAGAGACAGAAGGTCGTGCTTTGGACATCTTTACAGTGAAGATCTTCATGTATTTTATAGAAATGATAATCGGCATACCTCTTCTCTGTGAATCCTTGACAAATAATTCACAAACAGGTTTTCAGGGCCTGTAGACTGCACAAAGATAAAGAGATTTATTTGAATGACAAACACATGCCATATACTCATCAGATTGATTTCTTTGTGGTGGTCTTGTGTGTGTCATACCTCTTGTTCCTCCATGCTGGACGGGGAGGTGGAGCGGTGGGGAACCCCTCCATCATGCTCCAGCGTCACAATGAGGATCTGTACAGCCTGCTCCACCAGCTGCTCCCGGTAGTCAGAGAAGAGCAAGTGGTTGTACGGGATGCCGTAGCCCACTGGATCATAGGCACTCACCACATTCAGCAGAGAGGTGAACAGAGGCAGAGCGTGTCTAGGGACAAAGACACGAAGACCGTGTTAGTGAATCAGGTGCATCTGTGTGCAGAATTTACCCTTTGAATCCCTAGCTGTCATTACATGCAAAAAGTTTGAATGAAAATTATAATATACTGTACTCTGTCCTAATTTAGTCAATACAGAAATGATGTGGTGAAGTCCACAAAAGCTATGAAAATGCATTTGTGCATAATATCTACATGATGATGTTACTCGACATCATTGTAAATGAGGGCCATCCCTCAATGATTTTTTTTTTTTTGTTTAAATTAAAGGTAATTAAAAAGAAACAATAATTTGGAAGTGCAAAGACTCTTGAGCAGGAAAATTCTTGACTTGAAAAGAAAACAAAAATCTTAACTCAAGGTCCACTTACAAGCTTTTATTTTAGAAATTTCATACACATCTTACTGATAACTGAGCAATGAGCCATCTCCATGATAACAAAGCAAACTCCACTTGCGATGAAGACCATGCATGAGAGGCAGTTGAAAGCTCTGAAAAAAACCTAGTAAGTGGACCTTTGACCAGATTTTGTTTGGTTTGTTGGTCAAGCATCTCTTCCGTTCTGACGTTTCTAAATTCTGCTTACAGGTAGTCTGTTTATCACGTTATTGTAAACTCACTTAATCAAGGTTTTACCTCTTGTGGTAATTTAAAAAGTCTAGTGAAAATTCACTGGACAGTTGGACTGATACACATTATCACATATATTTGTCCATACATTTGTGGACATTTGCCCATTACCTATTTTCTGTGGAGCAGAAGAATGTCACCCAAGGGTTGAGAACATTGTTGTCTGATGAAGGAGGCAGGTACATGGCCTCAGAGAAGCAAGTTAGTAACAATCTCAGCAACTCTGTCCTGAAGAGGATCAGTGGAAAAAAAGCACAGAGGTGGACAGAAAAAAAAATTCAGTCCCACGTAAAAAATGAGAGAGTAAGGACTGTTTACAGATGTTGCAGAGCACTGCTGCACACAGTCGGCCAACTCACCTATTCAGGTCATGGATGTAGTTGAGAGGGGGGGAATGTGCAAAGCCCACCCCTGCCTCCCAGATGTATTCACAGCTGTCTATAGACTGCATGCTCTCTACAGAGTCCTGGATGTGATCACAAAAAACATTCGTAAATCAACTTATTTCATTCAAGTGCAGGATTAACATTTTTAGAATACAGTGGTGTGCAAAAGTGTTTGCGCCCTTCATGATTTCTTATTTTTTTGCATGTTTGTCACACATTAGTCAAAGATAACACAAGTAAACACAAAATTCAGTTTTTAAATGAAGGATGTTATTATTAAGGGAAAACAAAATCCAAACCCACATGACCCTGTGTGAAATAGTGATTGCCCCCTAAACCTAATAACTGGTTGGACCACCTTTAGCAGCAACAACTGCAATCAAGCATTTGCGATAACTTGCAATGAGTCTTTTACAGCGCTGTGGAGGAATTTGGCCCACTCATCTTTGCAGAATTGTTGTAATTCAGCCACATTGGAGGGTTTTCGAGCATGTGTTCAATGACACTGCAAATCATTGTGTATACTTTCTCCAACAAGTCCTCAAACCTAAAGGGCATATTAGGGCGCTGTATTCTAAAATGACACATGATCATTTTCTCATCTGTCTAGTTAAAGTATAGTTAAGTTTTGGCAACTAAAACTACTTTGTTAAGAATAGGAAAACATCATGGTCATAGCACAGAAAGGTTGTTAGGGTATGGTTATGGTTAGGCAACTGAAACATCCGTTAAACTCATGGAAAGATTGATGTCATAGTTATATGGAAATCATTGGTAAGAAATGGGATGTGCACCCCTGTCTCTGGTGTCGAAGTCGTCCACCACCACAGCCTGCACAGCCTTACATTTCTCCTTATTTATACACTTCTTCCTGCTTTGGCATATCAGCAAACACAGTTTGTTTTAAGAAACAAACAACCAGTGCTGTCATTTTTCTGAAGAGGAGTCTCACTTTTTATAAACTTCCCTTATATCTGAGCACATTTTCCATGATGCCGTTTAGGAAGGAAATGTAGAAATGATGGTGAAATAATGAGAACAGTACAGTATAAAACCCCTCAAGAGCATTCATTGAAAGCTGACATGCAACATTCCTTTCTTGCTCATGAGGGACGAGGAATTCTTCCTGGTCAGACTGACAGTGTTTCATCAATGATGATCTCTTTTTTACATGCTCTCTTTGGAGAAACTTGAATGACTGTATCTTTAACCTTTAAAATAGAGCTAATTTCGTAATGTGTCAGAAATAATTAATTTTGCTGGATGGTGATGCGATTACAAACTTGCACAGTAACGGGACACCTGGTACTCACGGGGCCTCGCTTATGGCTGTGCACAGTGAAGTCAGGGCAGAAGAGCAGGTCAGCAATAGCCAGGAGCAGCGACTCGGCCAGTGGTCGAGCTCCGTCATCATCATCCAGCTCATCCGTCTGGAAAGGATGGACATATGTATGAGACCAGATCCAAATGATGAACATTGTTCTCTACCGTTCATTGAAAGGAATGATGTAAATGGTAAAATGGAAAAGGTTCATGGTTTGGAAAAAATAGATCAGTACAGCTGAAATTACCTTGCAGCATTATATCTCCTGCTCTACAGTGCTCTTACAACTGGAATGAGGAAACCAATGTAACTGATGAAGTGAGTGAAGGATGTGTACTCATGATAAAAGTCGATTTATGCTTTCATTATACTGTGTTGTATCACTGGAGTGAGTAAGCATCTGAGAAGCCTGATGAGAACGTTGTATTTTGTAACTGACTGATTTTAAGTAACAAACAGCAACATCTTCTGATCAAAGTAAGATTGTGCAAATGACAGTGACACTGTCTGATAAAAAATGTCAAGAGTGATTAAATGACCTGTCTTGATGCTTTTTGCAAGTAGTTTTCCTTTCCTGCACCCACTCACCCCAGCCCGCCCAGCACCAGGCACTGTTGACCAGAAGAAACCTCTCCAGTCCTGATCCTCAAAGATGTAGGGAAGGATGCGGGTCAGGATGCGAGTGCAGTTCAGGATTACCTGCTTCTCCCTCTCTGTGGGGCAACCAGACTCTGCACCCTGCACCAGCTTCTCCACGGCCTGAGGAGACAAGAAATGTGTTCAGGAGGTACCTGAGAGCGAGCATGTGGGGTATGGAAACATCGACTGAGCCAGGCACACTGTTTGATCATTTTACTTCACACAGAAAAAGCTTAATATAGCTTTTGAATTAAATTTTAATAATCCAATTTGCTACAACATTGGTGCCTATTTTCTTACTGTTTAGTTCTCAATCAGTTAATGAGACAAGTCAACATGCGCAGTACCATAATAAACAAGTTTAAGAAACTTGTTCCATAAAAAAAAATCATGGTAACAGTTTTTTTTAACATCAAATTCTTTGATGGGGGCTGGTCTTATGGACAGTCAGGAAAATCCTTTGAGCATATGCTTATAATATTTCTCTTTTACTATGCCATCAACTGGATGCTAATGATTTTGTTTTTGGTGAACAAAGATACAACAGTTTCACCAACAAACTGCAGCATCTCATAAATTGTTCATTAAAGTCTGTGTATATATTTGATATAATTTACAATGGGAAGTACAGCAGACATTAACAGGTTGGTAATTTGACAATGAAAATATTTTGCCTATGAGATGGGGACATATGTTGTTGTTGTTTTGGGCATTTAACAACAAAATGATTAATTATCTACATTTAATCAACAGCATTTTGCAGCCTGTGTCTGAAATAGGTAACAAGCCCCTTTGACTCAGCTCAGCTTCAAGGGCTCTTGTCTCCTCCTCTTTATTTAATTAGGCTGTAAGTACCCAGTATGTCTGTTTTGTTTCTGATATGCAGCTTCAAACGGAAGCTGGGACCGAAAGACGGGAAGTGAAGGGAAAGGAAGGGGAGTTGACTCATTTATTCCCACATCTGAGAGCATGAGGCAGTGCCTTGATGACAGACTGTGCTGAGCTCTAACAAACAACATTATTCCATGATGTAGCCTCAAAGCAAGGAATGTCCCCATGCAATCTCATCTCATAAACAAGTTTGTATTACACAGATGCATTAACAGTTCATACAGCGTTTACCTTATAGCAGAGGGTTGCTAAATTTGAGGGGGACTCCTCTCGAACAGCTCTTATCTCTGCAGCTGGCACCAGTGCAAAAACATCCTGGACTGTGGTGGTGGCGTCTGCCCAGAACTGGTCCCAGAAGGCATCGTCTGTGGCTTCCACTGGCTGTAGAAAATATGTTTACATTTCAATTCCCATATATCTGAGCCAAATGGAGCATTTTATGTCAGTGAGAGTTGAAATACAATAGCCTGATTGATCTCGCAGTGCATTCAAATATCATATTACCCTTTTCCATCATAATACATACATGGCTGTTCAGTCTTACATTTATAGCTCATCCAAGGCCTACCTCATGACAATGTAAACACAACCTCTATTCTAGCAACAGTGAGGAAGCATTATCTGGCGCACTGATCTGAGCCCAGTCCACCTGCCGCATCTGCAAACGTGGTCATTTCCAGACCTACGTCATCAGCTTTGATTTAACTACGCCATCGTTTATCTTGTCAAAACTAAACATGTAGAGCCTGAATAAATGTTCATGGTAATCTGTATCGCAGAATCGACCATCATGTAACAGTTTATGACAAATACATATATGGAGTTCGGTGCATGCAGTCTTTCTACACCGACCTTATAAACATTTCGATTATGCAAAATAAATTAATGTGAACTGACAAGCCCGCATGCAGCATGAAACTGTTTTTTGCTACCACATCATAAACGTTTTCTCATCTCCTCGGTGATGCTCTCCGGTGCGCTCATCGACACACTATCTCGCTGTTTAATCCTTTGTTGAGCTGTATGGAAGCGCGTATACCTGTGTTTTGGTCGTCAGCTGAATCACTGCTTTCCTGAAGTTCAGTTTTGAGTCGGTGCTGCCCATTGCGATTATTTCCCTTTACAATAACAGGACCGCTGCTGCTGCTGAGAATCCCTGTTAATCTCACCTCCGTCCTTCTCTTGAGTCATTGGCGGAGGCGTTTTTTACCCTATTGGCTGGCTGGAAATACTGCACTACTGGGTGTTACTTCCGGGTTGTGAAGCTGTCAACCATTCAGTCAGATTGGATGTTTTGTTTCCAGCATTTTAACTGCTATATACGAAACATTTTTTTTTCTAATGCCCACAGGCTGAAAATCCTTCCATACTTTAGTATAAAATGGTTTAATGGGGAGATGAGCTGCAGCTCAATGTCTGTTATATTGTAGAACTGTTTTTATTGAAGATACAATTCGTTATTTTCAACCCTTAAACAATAATTACATTCAGCTACAATATGCCAAACAAAACAGTTATATTGTAAACAGCGACATCTTTTGGGTAAATTAACATTGTATCAGGCAATAGGCCGATATTTGTCGATTGGTGTGTCTGATTAAGACAAATTACATTTTATAGCAGAAACAAACAACTTCGATATATGATTAAGTTAATTAGCAGTTTCCTAGCGCTGCACCGTAGAATGTGCGCCAGTGATATTTCGTGCTGCCTTAGGTGCTGCTCGTAAGATCCTACTTTTTATCCGAAATTAGTTTACCTGTATACCATACGTGTAACCTACAAAAACAGTTATAGAGTTCATCACTTCATCATTTGCCTCCATTGTCATCTTGACTATCGCGCTCACTACATTTTATATCCTAATGCCACAGAAACTCTACTCTGATTCTCCAACTAGTAAAATATAATTATTATTTTTTCGATAGCTCTTGAAAGCACCATTACTGGTGTTCGCGCAGCCGCAGTGCCATGTAAACAACTGCCGCGGTTGGCTGTTATAGCTAGATAGTTTGAACTGGAAGAGGTGTTATTTTATTCGGGCTTTAGCACTGAGATTATTATCAAAGAATCTAAGCGATTTTTCTACAATATGTGCTGTGGTCAGCTATCTAACAGCATCAGCTAAGAAGGTTAACATTAGCTAGCGGTCAGGTTAGACTAGCTTGTTAACTAACCTAGCTAGCTTAATGCTAGGTCGTTAACGTCCGGTCTTTATGTAATTCAATAGCCAACAGTCTAAAGTGTCCGCGTAGTTAATTATAAGCAATTATTCTTTTGGTGTTACTAAAATGGCTAAGAGTATCACACCGATATTCAACATAATTAGCTAGCCAGGCAAGGTTAGTTTGCTAACTCAGGTGATAGGCCATCGACTGACAGGAAACAAGCTAACTTACGTTAACAAGTCGATAACGTCAACCAGGATCCTCCAGTCTGGTCCGAACAAATACAAAGGAAACTCCTCGAGATTGATTTAGTGTCATCATATGTTGACTGAAAATAGGTGAGCGAGGTCTACAATACTTTATGTAATGCTAACTGATAAAATATTGCCTGAAATAAATGGTGGAGTAACGTTACTGTGGCCTTTGTTTGCCAACCTTTTTAAATGGCAGCTGCATGTGGTTATCGGGGTATGCTAGCAAATGATCGGGGTTCACACATGCGAGCAGCAGTTGGTCGTGCATGGGTTACAGCAACGATATATGTGTGATGGCATATATACATCTGTGTTTTAAATGTCTCGTGTGTATGTGCTTACACCCAAACAGGAAACGGCAGCGCAGTGGTGGTGATGAGGAGAGTGGCCACCTGGTGCCCCAAGCCAAAAGGCAGAGTAGAGCTCACCCTCTCTCCCCTGAGCCAGGCCGGGATGCCTGGGACTCGGAGGTACAAACAGCTGTCAAGGGAAATAAAATCTTAATACTGAAGAAACTGTAACAGAAGCTAGGCAAACAATTGACTTACACTAACTTTTCAGTGGCAGCAGTTTTTGGTAGATGTTAAGTGGACACCTGTAGTACAGTTCACTTTGTCCAACCCAAAAAACAGAAAAGATTAATTGTTGCCTTATTAGTTGTAGTCGTTTCCTGTTCACACTTCAAATTTGGTGACAGACAGCAGGTCATGCAACACTTTGCTGTGCATTATGTGTTTATTAGTTTTTGCTGGTGGTCACAATGAGCTCCCAAAGAAATAGGTTATTATGAGCGTTATTAGTCAGCACTGAAACTGGATTTCAAATGCCATAAATAGTGACAAATGGGGAGAAACAACATAAAAAATGGCACCTTGTACCTTTTTAATATTACCCCATCGGTTTTAACTACTTTTCACCGTCTAATCGGGTAAAGACTTAATGTATCAGGTAAAAATCCCTCACTCACATCCTGATGTGAATACATTACCATGGTTACCAAATTATCTTACCTAAATCTGTAGATCGCTTAGGAGATCACTTTCATACCAGGTCCCACTATCAACAGATGGATTTAACAGTAGATTTGATTTTTAATTGATGCCCAAATTACTATCTACTATTGCACAATCCTGTGGTAGGTCTGCATAGCTGTCATACCACAAACAAACTGCACTAGAAATTTGATTCGAAGCAGACTGCGTCCGCTTTCACACCAACATAGACAAACTGAACAAGATGAGAAAATGCACCAGAGTGTCTTTTGAACTGCGCTAGACCAGTTAGGTGTAAAAGTAAGTCACACATGTGCAAGTCTCAAGCAAATCCCAAGTCACTGTGTTTAGACTGAAGCAGGTCAAGTCACTGCTCAGGTCAGTCAAGTCACCATTAAAGAAGTACTTAAAACAAGAGAGAAATGGGTACAAGCCATGTCATGAGAAAACTGCATGTTACTTAGTCTCTACCACTAGGTATGACTAGGATTTTTTAATACCACTATTGATAGTGCTTATCCATACCAATACTTATCAATACTCCTTGGGGTGCAAAATACATGTTGTTAAAAATTATCAGTACTACTTTTATATTAGTTTTGGCAAAAATATTTAACAAAATAGTTTTGTTGATAGTTCTTTCCACTCTTTTGTTAAAATTGTGGATACATCCAAATACATGTAGGCGTAGTATCAATATCAACAGTCAGAGAAAGTAAAAGTGCGCATCCTGCTCATATAGTTCAGTTATAAAATCAACATGCTTTCCGCTTGTTCCTGTATTTCATTGTTTTTAAGCCTGGGTTGCGCACACTGCACTAAAAGTCACCCAATCATTTTTCAAAACGGTAACTGTTCATGCTCAATATCTAGAAAAATGCAAATAGGCTAATCAGATTAATAAAAACTGTCAAGTCCTTTCGAATCATCTGTCTCAAGTCTAAGTCAAGTCTCAAGTCATGAATACCAAGTCAAATTCAAGTATTTTATCAGTGTTGGTCAAGAAAGTCTCAAGTCCTCAAATTTGCGACTCGAGTCAAGTCATGTGACTCGAGTCCCTCACCTCTGCAAAGCACCCTTAGTACATATGTCTGTTTAGAGGCCTCATGGCTAATGAGGCCTTTGTGATGTCTAGTTTTGGCAAACGCCATGCATTACCTTCAAAACATGTCAGTTGACTTTTCACTAGACAAAACGTTAAACTGACAGCCACTTTAGTCTCTGAAATCGATGTGCATGTTATTGTGGAACCACTGGATGTTGACATTCATATTTAGTTAGCACACTGCTAATGCTGACATCTGCATTTCAGTCATCCAACAGTGAGAGCAGTAGCAGCATCAGCAGTCCAGAACATGCAGCTGGAAGCTGTAGCAGTCAGTGTGTTGTGGGCCCCTGCAGTCCACGCGGTTCTGGTGACTCTTCAGAACTGGCCATCCCTACAAACCTGGTGTCCTACCTACAGATCAACCGCATCCTGAGGCAGGCCCACTTCCAGAGCCTGCAGTGCCGAGGTCACCTCAGAGACACATGACGACCTAATGTCTCTCTGTCAGCCACCAGAGGGCTGAGTCCCCGAGGCATGTCGGAGCATCACATGCTGATTCACTTCACTCAGCTCTTCCCATCCATCTCCAATTACTGTGATAGCACACAGCCACATATCTGTGGATGGAGACCAGCTCCTGGTCAGGTATCTGGAGGGGGTTCATCATTCAAATAAATCAAAATGATAATCATTTAGCAATAATAACTGTGTGATCAACTTTACCATTTTTTGTGATCCACCTGATTTCTGACCAGTCTGGTTTACATGCTGCTCTCAGAGCCGTATTGTGACTGACTAATGACGATGAATCCCTGTATTTTGTCTTAAATATTGTATGAAAACAGTGCTACTGTAGCTGCAGAAATGGCACCAAACACAATTTTAGGCCGGTCAGTGTGACTCGTTTAGTCTCCTAGTTGGGTACTTGGGTTGTATAATGCTGAATCTGATGTCTGTGTAAGTACATGGAACAGTCTCAGGGAGGATTTGCACTTGTTTTGGACTGCTCATTTGCTCTCATATTCAGACAGGGACCTGTAGAAGCCATGGGTGTTAACTTGACCAATGAGGTTATGTTTTCTGTCCTTTTTTATTTTATTCACTAATAGAGTATTTAAAACTCTTTTCATTAGATTTCAGTTAAATGTAGTGGAGAGTCAGGCCATGGTTTTAGTTTAAGCGCGAAACAATTATTATTATTATTATTATTTTTTTTTTTTTTATTTATTTTTTTTTTTAAGGATTTCATACCACCGCAGGACAAGGAGTTATGAACACTTCTTGCTAATTTTCCATCAACTATTGCACATTCTTGGGTTTAAAAAAAAAAGTGGCACATTTATCCTATATTTAATTATTAGTACAGTGTGTTTATTGTTCATGGCGTGAAAGAAACATAGTTGATTTTTAAAAGATAGTGCAGCCTTGACAGTGGTATGCACAGGTGTTGCTATCATTGTGTTTTACTTTCTCCTGATCATGGAATAGACTAATTATTATTATCTCGACATAAGAATCCCTTGTTTTCTTGTGATCACTAAATTTTGTGATCTCGACAACCCATCCTGTCTTGTCATGATCATTAAATAATAATGCTGTAGATTGTGACATCAAATGTCATTGCTCATATGTGACATCAGAATTTAACACTGTTATTATAAATGGATGCAACTACAACCAAAGGAAGAGTCAATGTAATATCACTATGATATTCCCCTAAAGGGAGTGACGGTGCATCTGTGGTTGTCAACAGTTATTTAATATAATGAGCTTGCACACAAAGCAATAACAGTTAGATTGCCTTATGTGTGTGGATTATATATAATTACAACATCTGGCATGTGTTAATAATTGTGAGAATACAAATCGATTATGTCAAAATCAATCATGAGATAACAAAGCTTACTGTGTCGAGATCACGAGAGAATCATTTCTGATATTTTTATTATCAGATTAGGTCAGATTAGTTAAGCAGTTATGGGTTATTTTTGTTTGTGTTCTTGTGATCATGGAAAATGTAGTGATCACAACATTAAAAAACACTTAGAAAACAAAACAGTAGTTACACCCATGAACTCTACAACCTTCCATACTCTTTAGATTTTATCGATCTGTTTTTTATTGTATGGAGGGCTGTTTGATGTGACATTTGAGCATGTAAGAAAACTTTGTTCTTTCTGTTTAGAGGGGTTTACAGTACAGCCTTTAGAAACAAAGACATTCCCCAGGTTTTGTTTGCAACATTCCACTGAAATGCTGTTTTTAATTGCAGACAAGCCTTTCTGCCTGTGCACTACCATTCGATGGTTGCTATGTGTATCCCTGTGCACTGAACATCCAGGTACAAGCACTGACCGTAAGGCTGTGCGTCTCTCCTTTTCTTAAAGCGGGATTGGTCTCATTGCTGAACCCTCATCCCAGGAGTAAGCTCGGCTGTTTGTTTTTATTTTTTTCAGACTGGTGTGTCAGAAACAAAAGCATTTTGAAGATGTCTTTTTTTTTTTTAATGATATATTTTTTGTATTTAGTAATGTACATGACATTAACCTGCCATTGACTTTTTTTCTTCTTGTAAATACCCCTTCATTTAAATAAAAAATGTTTTTGAACAAAGGTATTCTTTACTTTTTTTTCATTAATTGCCATTTTTATTCTTGTTGTTGTGAAGTGATAGAGTAAACATTTTTTAAAATGATATAATAAATCTCTAACATGGTGATGCTGGGATGATATGGGTCTATTCATGTGTTCCTCTGTGAGGAAATTAACTTTGCATGCTATGTACTGTATGTGCAAACAGGAATTCCCTCCATCCCCACACCCTCCCCTTTTTCCTCCAAATGGCCAGTAATGAATGACTCCCCATGCATTGAGACCATCAGTAATGAGATATGACCTGTGTCTAAGCGAGGAGCAGTGAAAGGTTTCTTTAATTAGCACACTACACATCCTTGTCTTGTCACAGACATAGTAAAAGATTACATACATTAATGCACCACACGTAACCACAGTTACCTTGCCGGCTACTGTGAGTCCTCATTACTTGTCTCTGATTCCCTTGCTCCATCTCTACTAAGTTAGAGATGATGAATGAGCCAATGATAATTCGAGATTAGAAATCTTCCTGCTTCTCAGATGCATGCCTTCTCATTATCTTGAAATGCAGCTACCAATCATACAGTACAGCAACATATAAAGAGGGACAAGTGATGAGTCGTAAGTGAACCTTTCATCTTAGCATCATCTGAGGTATATGCCTCTTTTGAACGGTCTTTTGTATCTTGAAGCAAACATCACATTAGAGCCAGGCAAGTGCTATGTAATTAAGGTGGTGAGGATGCAATTAGCAGCAGCTTTGATAAATATTTTCCAGGTGATAATCCAAATTTCTGTTTGAGGAGAACACTACAGTGATGTATTGATGAGAATAACACCAATGAAGCCTCCATAGTACCGTTTTAGGCTTTATTTTATAATGGTCTGGTAGCGTATACACACTGCAGGAGAGATCAGTGTTTACAACAAGGCAGTGTCAGCAAGGAACATACTGGATAAGACAGAGCAAAGTAAGTATATTTATGGACTCAGTGTAATCATAGGGCAACAACACACTTGAATTCTGTTGCACATGCTGTTTAAAATGGCTACCTTTTGGGGGTGTAAAAATATCAACACTTTACTAGAAAAGATTTGGATGGATTTGATTATCAGAATCAGAAATACTTGATCCCAGAGGGGAAACTCTTTACATGCCGTACAGGGGTGAAGGGTTGATGAGTGGACGCACAAAATAATTAAAAGGTTTTTATTCATACAGGACGAAGAGTAAAACGTCACTCAAGCGCAGTGTTGTTAAGCATAAATCCTCACATAGTGTATTTTCTGAACTGCAGATGTTCTGAGTCCAGATGTTCGTGAAAAGAGCAGCAGAGGGCAGCACACTCTGAGCGTTAGCTGGACACAAACTAGTCCTCCCAGTCTGAATCTCATAAATGCACAGGATCAAAACGTGTGGGCTACGTATAAGATATTTATCTTTAATCTGTTTTCACACACACATACACAAACACACACACTGTCCTTTCTGGGCAGCACACAGATATGAAGGTGGGTGGTGATGAATGGCTCATATCAGTTGAGTGGAGAGGCAGGAGAGAGTTAAATGAACTGTCCTTGTTCTGGGGTCTATGTATGCGCATACATTGTTATATTTTTACCATGGCCAGCAAAAAAATCTAGGTTAGTCTATGGCTCCTTTTCTTTGTGTCCTCTCTCATTCCCATCTCTCCTCAAAGGCAAAAGCACAGTAAGCATCAGCTACACACAACAAATACGGACAAGCAGACAAACTACTGTGTGTTTTATATTTATCAGTGTCCAGTTCACCTTTGGCTTCAAGACTTGCACATTAAAACAAAATCTCCTTGAATAATTTCACTTAATCTCAAAACAAAAAGGTGAAACTGGCCACAGGACAGTCCTTCAAGTGAGTGGCTTTGGTGTATTCAAAACATAAATTATGTCAGGGCTAAAGGAACATGAGAAAAGAAAGCAAAAGTGAGGTAAAGCTTATCTGGTCACCCTTGCCTCTCTTTGCCAGACTTTGGGCTGAAATGTATTTGGGCAGCTGTTGCCTAGCATGAGATGGTGATTGGGTTGGCATCAAGTATACTGCTTTCCCTCGCCAGCCAACACAAACATCTGCTTTGCCTCCCCACCACCATTTCGCCCAACATCAAACAACACAGCTCGCCTGCTCCGCTGCCCCGATGGCCATCCGAAGAATTAATGATCCACCAAGCACATTAGCGGTGCCCTATTGCCCTGGCCTGGCTGGAGCGGGGAATAAGGAAAGCTGTGGCAGGCAAACAAGGAGAAGGAAGGGTTAGTGGGTCAGGATGATAAAGTACTTTACAGGTCAGGAATTAAGATGGATAGATATTCAGGTAATATTGGAATGTTTACTGCATTTATGCAAGTCCTTTTTCATCCTACAACAGGCCTTTATCATTACTTTTACAGCCATGTTGACAAATTAAATAATCATCACACATCAATCACAGTATTATTGTTAATTTGTTAATTAATAATTAATTAGTGACTTTTTTTGTGGAATGTATCTAAGAAAGTATACTTCACCTGGTGGCAGAGCAAGCCAGTTGACTCAAGTTGAGGACAGAGGTTGCTAAAATACAAAATGTATGGCTATGAAGGCGCAGCACTCAGAGTGAAACAACCTGCTCGAGTAAAAACAAAAACTGAGGAGGATCTTCTTCCTTGTCCTCTATAAGCCAGCCTACACCGCTCCTGTAAGTGCTCACTCTTTCCCCAGCTGTTGCTGTCAGGGTGTGGAGAGGAGGACTGGGTTATCTCACTGACTGTAGCCTAAACATGTTACCCCGATGCAGCTGAGAAAGAGTCGTCATTTGCCTAGCAAAAGAAAGCAAACAGCCCGGCCACTCTCTATAGAGCTGTCTGCAGTTTTAATGCTTTGAACGTACTGACCAGAAAAGTAAGATAACCGACAGGCTCGGCATGCTTGGGACAGTGTCTCCAGTTCAAGTTTATGGACTCCCTATTCAATTTCACACAATGCGCTCCAGAGACGATGTACAGTAGACTGTTTTCATTGCACAGCAAAGTTACAGTCAAGGCCCTGATCAATCATAATAAATGTTCACCCCAGAACACAGAAAGAAAGGCTGTGAGCAGTTTCTTGTCCCACATGCAGGCCATAACCACTCCTCCTTTTATGGTTGCTTGTGAGAATATTCACACACCCTGTCTTGTATTTGTAAACCGTGATGTTTACGCGGTTCAGTTTGGCCCTGTTCAGCTGTCAACATAGGCTTTCAACCCAGAGACTGCCGGATAGAAGGAGTGCAATAGTTTAGAGAGAGTTGTGCTAAGTGGGACTGTTAAGGGGTGGCTGGGTAGAGCATGCACTCAGTGCACCACCATATAGACCGCTGTTTTCTAAATGGCCCATATTAACTAAATGGGAATAGGCTGCACTCAGGCCTGTGTTGTTAGCTCAGAGAGGACAGGCTACATGGCTCACACAGCCTGGTGTCATCTGACCTGCCACACAGGCATGTTTCATCACCGGTGGACTGGCATGGCGCCGCTCACAGCCACCGAGGTGCAATTTGTTGCATTTGGACTATAACTGTCAGGAAGAGATATACCCTCACTTAAATAGCCGCCCATAACCTGCCCCTCTCCCTGTATTATCCTAATTGAACCCATGGGCGGCCAACGCCATCAATAGCTGAGCTCATCTGCAAATTAATAAAACATGGGCCCTCACCAAATCTATGCTTGTGATAGAGCTTGAAGCTACTTAGACACACTAAAGGACTGAGTGTTTGTGATTGTTATTTTCAAAAGAAATTGAAGCACAATAAAATGTTCTCATTTTGTCTTTCAGCAGTGATGAGCTTGCGTTTTTATGGCTCCTGTGGTCTTACATGTATTCCTAATGAGCTTTCTCCTTCCTCCTTCCTTTTTGTAATGGAAATGCTTATTAAAACCCATCAAACACCATTTACCTAAACATGCTTTTGCAATCGGTAATGTGGTGATGTTAGATCAGTGGCTACAGGGCTTTGAGGTGCAGATTCCAACCGATTCAACAGGTGATCACCAAGCAGGATGTTGTGTTTTCTCCTCACTGCTGACTATCGTGAAGCCACATATCCCTTGGTCAGGACTGAGACATGCTGGCACCATCAACAAGTGCCGCATCAGCACAAGTACAGGGGGGCTTTTGACTTTGTGTTTATTTTGACTGTCTGGAATGACGCCCAGCATGATGTGGGAGACACTGAAAGAGGTGGTCATCATAATAAGACCTCGATCTTAATAACAACAAATCCTGGAGGACACTAAAAAAGCAGCTAGAGGTTATTAAAGACATCTATCATGTCTGTTGGGTTAGTAGTCGCTAAGTCACCATCCCTCTCTCCTCCTCTCGCTGTTGATGCTGACTCCTCTGTTGATTATGAAACCAAGGCAGTGGACGACCAAACTTTCTTCTCCTTTCTCCTTGTCTTTTTCTCTCCCATGCAGCTTTCTCTCGTATAGCACAAGTCCCTTTGTTTTCACATATACAAAAACCCAAGGCAGACTTTCAAAGACTGTGACCTCCAAAACAGAAGGCCAAGCCCAAAGTGGCATCACACTCTGAAAGAAGGCAGGACTCTCCCAATATCAACACAACGTACCTGGCCTTGAGTGCACCTCAAAGCTTTTGGTCTACTCATGTGCTTATTTTACAGCGCTGTCAGTGTGCACTGATGGAAAAAAAACGTCTCTCAGGACATAAAGAAAGGAATGCTATAAAAGCTGGAAGGCCATGACAACTTGATGAGCCATCAAGACCAACTGTGAACAACCAGAAACATGGAGTGAAAAGGCTCACATCACAGAGCTCCGGTATATGGAGTCATGGACATATGTACAAAATAGAAAAACAAACTGACTCTCCAAAGAAAACAGTGAGTAATCCTTGGACAGAGCATTATTTGGGCCTGCACATGATTGTTGAAACACCTCAATGCCTTGGTGAATGATGGTGCACACTTGTCTATGCTGGACCAGTTACAGAGTGGGTGGGTGGGGGCTGTAAAAACAGGAATATAATCATCAAACCAGAAGGGAAACAAGTTCCCATGAACAATATATACAAAAACAAGCCTTTTCATCCGCAAAGCTTTGATGGCTGAGCTTTAATAACACACACAAAAAAAGAAAAATCAACAAATTTTGAGAGTGATTCTCATCTCTTCTAAAGACTGTCAACTTTGCAGCAATTGTATTACACAGGCTGCTTAGGGCACTATATGACACAAAAAAGGCTGACACTATGTATATGTATACATGTATTTGTAAGTGCTAAGTGCATTTACTCAAGTGTTTAATTTTACTGGCCCTGTTCTTGAATATATTTGTACTTTGTGTGACTATATTCCACTAGATTTCAAAGCAAAATATTGCATCTTTAAAGGGGCACTCCACTGATTTTACACATGAAGTTCAGTTTAGTGTTCATGAGTGTTCACTCCTCAGCCTGTAAAAACAGTTGCATAATGTCTTCTGTGGCTCTGTAGGGAGCTTTCCAAAGTTTGAAAAAATAACCTGATGAAGTCATCATGGGGTCTAATGAGCTACACTACTGAGTTGCATTATGGGCAATGTAGTTTTTGGTGCCCGGCCCATACTAGAGACTAAAAGTTATCTCAGCCTCTCCTGCGTCAAATTCTTTTTAAAATCGGTCACTCCCCCAACTTTGTGGAAGTGCAGTATTAAATATTGAAATACACTCACTCGCTCGTAAAATGACGTGAAGTGTATGGGGGGTTATGTGCTGGACTATTTCTTGGACAGATACAGTAACTTTCCTGAGTCTCCGGTGGTTGCCTGGCAACTGCTCAGAGCCAAGAAATAGTCAATTCAACCATCTGTAAAACAGCATGGGGTAAAAAATGTAATTGATGTTTTTACATTTCGATTTTGTACGAATTAAACAAACATATTATTCAGTGAGCTTTAGAGGTACTGATAGGCGGATTTTGCTACTATTGGACAGAGCCAGGCTAGCTGTTTCCCCCTGTTTCCAGTCCTTATGCTAAGCTAAGCTAAACATCTGCTGGCTGTAGCCTCATATTCAGCGGATAGTTATGAGAGTGGTATTGATCTTCTCATCCAACTCTCCACCAGACGAAAAAGTGTAGCTGAGTAGTAGATTTTACCGCTGATACTTTAGTAGAACTTATTTTCTCATGTTGTACCTGCACTGTCACTGCAAATGTCATTTTCAGGACTAAATCCAAGTCTAGAAACAATGCCAAATAAGAAACCTAACACAAATGTATTTCATCAAGTGTGGCCTTCTTAACAGGACCGTATCATGTATTGGGCTGTTTGCATTCTATTTAATGATCACTCCTTCTAAACTTCAGTGGAAACATAATATTTTACATCCCTTTGAATGCCTTGTGTGGTGCAACAGAGCGTAAAGTCGACTTTCATTACCTGGGTGTTTTTGAAAGAGTAAACCTTGGAGTTTGTCCAGACAGCCTTGTTGAAATTTGCTGTGTTGATTAACTTTTTTTTTTTAAAAGAAGTCACTCACTGTCATTGTCACTACCCATAAAAAGTGGAGCCCAAAGGACATTAAGTGGAGGATTTATGGTCGCCATATTTGAGTAGAGGGCTGCTAAACCTTATGAAGTCTCTCTTGGCACTGTAAGGTTTTGCTTTCTCTGTCTCGCTCTGCTGGTTTTTTCCCTGTTGCTTCAGAGTGCCTACAATTTCCCTCTCTTTATTTTCATTGGCATCTAAAGAACTCTGTGCTCTGTTGAATGTACTCATTCAATAGTGAGCTTTTAAACACACACATACACACACAAATACATTAGAACACACGTGCATGAACACACACAAAGAAAGCAGCCGTGAACATGCAGAGAGTAGACCCTGACTCTCCTGCTCAGGATGTTGGAACCCAGCAAGTTTCAGACGCACACCAGGTCTGAAAGCATTTCTACTTGTCTATGCTCGTCATTGTTGGGGGGCGTTAATTGATTGGCTTGGTTTCTATTCCCTTTTGTGAAGTAGCTTTAGTACTAGCTTTATGAAGGTTGCTGAAATCTATTCAGACCATTCTCTTTGCCTGGTAGAGCAGAGCACAGCGGTGGAGCAGCCACTGTCTCCACCTTTATTGGTGGAAATCGCCCTTGCACATTTTAATCTGCCATCTCCTGGGGTCTCATAACACTTTATGGCTTTATATGTCTCATCAGGTTTTATATTCTAGGATCACACAAAAAATGACTTTCATTTTTTTTATTCCTTCGATCTTCTTTTTGGCTTTACAGTCACCATCATATTTTTCAGTTCTTAGATATTTTCACACAAATGAATGAACATATGAGTCTGGAGAAGATTCAAAAAAGAAAGGCACATGTGTACCGTTGCATTAACATAGAAAGGTATATTGTCAGCCTTCTAAATTCACCTTGTATGAATGCTGTCTGTGTGTCAGTACTGATGAATAGAGGCAGTCTTCAGGATATAATTGACCACACATGAGATCAAAGTGAGTCTGTGCAGCAACATTTTATGACAGGCGTTTTAATGCCGAAATGTGACAAGATGCTGAAAGTGTGTGTACAAACTCCAAACTATGTTCCAGCAATTAAATGTTGAGCTTCTTTTTCCTCCCATATAGCATAGCAAGCCAACATTCACCTTGAGGCTATCAGGAGCTACAATAATCCTGACGGGGGGTAATTGTAGAGGTAGGTGTCAGAATCAAATCATCAAAAATAGTCACATTACTCAATTTGACTCATGTAAGCTGCAGCTTTCAGTGCCTGCTTTTTTTAAACACATGCAGTCACACATACACACATGCAGTAACAGCTCATGCAGATGGTCCTATATCCACATCTGGCAACAGCTGGAGTTGTGAGCACATCTGTTCTGTCCTGGGTGGAAACAGAGAGGGTTGCTGCTGCTTTAATACTGACCTTCTCTTAAATATTTTCACTTTTTTGATCCGCTGTAGTACCACAGTAGCCGAAATCCAACACCAGCGGGGTTCTCTTACGTTCCCCCGATTGAGACAGAATGGTCTATCAAGTTTGACCAAGGGGAACAAATGTCTGCCCAAATCACATCGTTTACACTCTCATACACATCGTTTCCCCTCCTTCTTTGTGTTCTTGCTTCTGCAACTTCATTGACTTTGTCTGGCTGATCTTCCTTTGTTCTTTTACTTCTTGATTTTCTCTCTCTCTACTTTTCTGTCTGTCTGCTTTTCCTCCTATGTCCACATATTATCAAGGCAGCTGGTGAATCGCCTTGAAATGCTTACTTCTGTGGTCCAGACAACTAAGATCAGTAGCTGTGTGTGGGAGACACACGCCAAGTCATAATGTCTATAGCTGCAAGAGTTTGTGGTCATTTTGTTGACCCTTTTTGATGCCATCTTGCCTTCAGAAACCACGTCTTCATCTCAGTATAACATCACACACACACACACACACAATATGATATTTATAAGGCCTGTGCAGGTGGCAAAAAAAGATGCAAAAAAATTTGATTAACTTGGAATGTGAAATACAGCCCAAGAAACATCGCCTGTCTCTTACTCATTTAATTTCACTCTCCCATTCTTCTTCTGGAGATCCATGAGACCTATTTCCTTTCTCCTCCATCACCTTCTCTTTCTACATCTTACTTTTTGCTTGCCCCATTTTGCAATCAATCTGCTGTTCATCTTATCTAATGAGCTCATTAGGGTGTCTTAAGCAATGGTGATTGATAATAATGGCTTAGAAATGTCCCATTGATTCACTTCTATATCAGGCCTGTAAAGTAAAAGCTCTCTGCATTAAAATCATAGGTCAACTGAACCCTCTCTCTTTATATGGGTGAGAAGTCCTTTGTTTTCAATGCAACCACCCCTCCCCCTCTCCAATTCATGATGAGTGACACCCGCTTGTAGTTAACACATCAGCTTGGCCTGGTAATATACATTTCTGTAAAGCTTCCTTAACAAAGGTGTGAAAATGTATTACCGCTTAGAGGATACGTGAATGACTCCTTTGCAGCATTTTTCCTTCAACAGGCTTAAATTCCGCCATATTTTACATGTTTACAGAGACCAGTGAGTGAAACCGAATGTTAACAGTAGAGATCATATTATTCCAGCCAATCAAAACAAAGGAGACGTGTTACAGTTGGTCAGTTTGCTGGAAGTCTTTAATTTTTATGGCTGGGCTTCTTAACAGCCATGACTGATGGAGCCATTTGACTTGAAAGCTGTAAGAGCTACTGTTTGTAATGCAGGCAAGTTTTGTGAGGCCACTGGCAATATGTCTGAGGATATACTACAGCTTTATGTATGCCGTTTGTGTGTTTGCATTTGTATGTGCATGAAGGAAAGAGAGGGAAAGAAAGAGAGAGACAGAAAAAGAAAGAAGGGGGGGCTGCTAATGATAATTTGGGAGGGGGTGTGTGTGACACAATCTGTGCCCAAATGAATAGCGCACAGTCAGCATGCAAGCTCAAATCACTTCAATAGTTTCACATCAACCAATTTAATGGCACAATCCCGGCCAGTGAAGTTTTTATTCCAAATCCTGCCCATAATCTAATGGCCTTTGAAAGTCTGCCACTTCCCCCTGGCTGACAGGTTGTGCATTTGGATCTAATTCAATCTATTTACATCCTGCATAAATGGAAAGCACATGGAGGCCTACCCACCTGGTTCTGATCAGCTACTGAGTTGGGAGAGCCACACTCTTCGGAGCACGCCCAGTGCCAGCAGGGGATACACTACACAGTGAAATGAAGAGAGAAAGGAAAGAGAGAACACCTTTTGATATTACTCTTGGCTCTAATTTAATTCAGTTTGAGTTCAGTTACCTAGTCACATTTCCATGTATTCCTATTTGTCTGGCAGACTGTCGTCTTTTACAGTTGTGTAATATTTTACCACAAGGGGGAGTCCAGCAATACCGACTCATGTACAGTAATCACTGTGTGTGCTAATGTAGACCTGTGAGCATTCAGCCACTGTACAACAGAGAGAAGCCCAGTTCAGCTTTAACATTTAGAGACTTAAAGGTACAGTGTGACATCTGGGCCGGGTCTTTTCTGATTTAATGTTAGAAAGAATATTAATGCATTCTTGCTACCACATGTCCATAACATAACATAGTCACACAAAAAATTCACAGGGGGTTGGCAAAATACTGTAACAACTAATAAAATAATTAAGTGAATGAATTCCTTAATTAACGTTTCACATGTCTTTACAAAGGTGTGCAATATTAGCTAATTAGCAGCATTTGTCAGTGAATAAGCAACGTGAGGCAACTGACAACTAACAGAGCTCCAAAGAGGCCAGATCATCTGGACCCAAACTGCACTTGTGTTGGTAAAAAAAAAATAATAATTTGAATATTCAAATTATTGCAGTTTATAAACAAACACTGACAAACTGCCTCAAGCTCCAACTAACAGCATGGATAAAAGACTGGCATGTACAATATATATATGACAGTATTGCTAATAATTAGCATGCAAACTAATATTATGCACAAGCAATGTTTTAAATGGTTATGTAGTTAGTTGAATGTTAACGTCCTTTTTCATAAAAGGAATACTTTGACATTTTGGGGAGTGCTTATTCGCTTTCTTGCTGAAAGTTATATTAGAAGATCAATACCCATTCTCATGTCTGCACAGTACAAAGCAGACATATTAGCACAAAGACTGGAAACTGTAAAACCACAACATGTAATGTAATGTTTTACACTTTGGTTTTTGTACAGACTAAACAAACAAGCTATAATGTGTTACTTAGTGAGCTTTAGAGGTGCTGGTAGGCAGATTTTGTTACATTAGGACAGAGCCTGGCTATCTGTTTGCCTGTTACCAGTCTTTGTGCTTAGCTAAGCTAACCGGCTGCTGGCGGTAGCTTAATTTTTATGTACAGACATGAGAGAGGTAACAATCTTCTCATATAAATCTAATTAAAAAAATGAACAAGGGCATTTCCCAGCACTATTCCTTTTTTTTGTTTTTATATTATTTCAATACAGTATATTGTCTTGTGATACGGTTGTAGTGTCATGGTTTTTTCAGGTCGCTGTCTACGTTATGGGTAATGTGTTCCTGTATGCTGGTGGGTAATGACATGTGGAAACTTGTGTTTTTGAGGATTTATTTGAACATGCACCAGAATACACGCAGTCCAGGCTTTGTACCTGGCCTACATTCATGTGCGTATGCAAATGGATATGGTTAATGTGGGCAATGGGTAACATCATGACCTTCATCAGGTACCCCTTGTAGTCCTTCCCCGCCCTACCTGACACCACATCTGGTTTGACCATCTCCACCCAAAACCCCTGCTATCCACCCCCGCCCGCACCTCATCAATCCTCTGTGTCATCATTGCCACACTTCTGGCTATTGCCAAAGTAAGCCATGACACGAAGACGTGAAAATGATGAATGGACTTTTCCGGACAGGAAGCGGCGATGGTTGAAGAGACACCCCACCCTCACTCATCTTTCCGATCCATTTTTCACTTTCTTTCCTCTGCCACGTCTCTCTGTTGTCTGTCCTTCTTGAGTCAATAGGAACCAAACCATCATGTTCCACAAATCTAGAGCTCCAAAATATGCAGTTGCAGTTTTTCATTTTCTCGAGAAAGTTGAGTCCCCACAATGATTTCGAATGAGCAAAATTTTTCTGTATTAAGTCCTGTTGTGTTGGTTTTAAACAACACTGAGGAACTGAAGAAATTCCAACTTCCATTTAATTTTTTTCTGAAAACTTTGACTGGATAAAGACATATAAATCACCAAATGCACTTAATTCACATGGTTATTTTTACATTTCATCTGCATCCCACTTTTTTCAGTTTTGACACTGTAACACTGTAGTCCTATCTTTGTTTACACAATTCGATCTGCGACTAGTTTAGTCCTCATATCGCCAACTACAAGAGTTACAGTAAATCTTGGGACGTCTGTATACCATCCATTGTTGTATCTGCCTACACATAACATGTCCATTCACTGCTGGACAATACTGTCCATTAACTATGAGTTGCTGTAGTTTTTTGGTTGCTGATGTGAATAGAAGTCCTACTGTGTTCCACCAGTGACATTATCAATCTCGGTCGCCATAACTATCGGCTACGAGCTGTGCTCTGAGGCTTCTGTCCAACACTTATGCATTGTCCCTGAATGCTGTAGAGGTTCTCATAATGGCTCATGACTGAGCTATTCATCTTAAACTTTGGTCAGACATGGTTATTACCTTTATAAATTGTAGTAATTTTCTCTGGCATATGTCATATGATTTTAATGTTTGTGTCAGGGTGTGTGTTAAGGCTTTAGGGGCATGTTTTTGAACAGAGCCAGCTCTTAAAATCCTTCCATAGTCATCGCTTGCATTTCGTCTTCATGAACTCTAGCTTCCAATATCAGACCAAAGAAACACTCCCTTGTTTCTATGCTCCCTCAGGGCAAAGTGGCGCTGGTAGATATTTAAGAGATTTAAGCCTCCTTTGTTTAGGGGACTGTAGCCACTCCTTCCTTAGCCCCCTAAAGCACAGTATAGCAGCAAGATCACTGAGCTTTCATACAATATCTTTATCATCTGTACATCTAATTTAACAAAGGGAAAGAGTTTTGTTTCCATCAAAGAAGTGATGAATAAAACATCCACTGAAGTTAAATACAAGTTTTCTTGAGACCATTTGTTTTCCAAGCCTTTCAAAATAATTCTCCATGGAGTTGCACAGTTTGTCTGACATCAATTATTTCGAATAAGACAAACTGCTCTCATTAAACCCGCTATACACAGCAGGACAGATGTGAATATTCAATAAAAGACAAAAAACTGCAGGTTAAACACTCCCCAAAGTAGAAGTTTTTGGTGCTGATATTTAATTTTAGTTATTTTGAGGAGACATATAGAAACTTATTCCTCCTTTAATATATTGAGAGATTCTCTTTCATGTAATTTGATTAGTGGACCAGGATTACAGCCAGCCCTCCCTCATTTACTATTACTGAGGAGAAAAACAATTAAGCTATACATGTTAGCTATCAAGGAGACAACGCACCCATGCATAGGCACACCAATGGATAAAACCCACACACACACACACACACACAGAAGTCTCATTTAATCCTTTATGATGCGCCTGGAATTTGTAATGATTTTAATTAGGAAAGGTGCAATAGGAGTCTACTCCATGGCAATGCTGACACTCCAGGGTGCCTGGAGCCAATTAAAAATATGTGCTGATCAAACAGCCTGCCCTCGCCATGCACGACTATCCTCAGAGCCTCTGCTGCTGCAGAGGGACGGCCTCTAGCTCCCACCGAACAGGCCGCAGAACAGGCAGAGCTACACCAGACACTCCCCACCCTGAGATCTGGTTCAAGGCTTGGCTTCTCCCATAAGTTGCATACAATACTGGGCGATGAACAGCCAAGCAGCGAGTGCAAGCCCCATAAGAGGAATCCATCAGTTCACAATCAAACATCTGTTTGACACTGAACTGTCTGTCACACACCCTATTTGATCCCCACAGAGATCCTTTTTTTCCCACAAGGGAACTGGCTCAGCCCAATTTTCCCTCACACTCAGAGTGAGAACGCCACATTAAATTAGAATTATGTGACAATTTAGAGTGGCAATTAAGCCTGGTATTAATTACACTGTTCCTTTTGTTTCGAGCAATCCCTGCGATGTTGACAGACCCAGGAGTGCCCAAAATAGATACATTTAAATGAATCTGAAACGACTTATATTTTCCAAATGTTAATATTCTTGAGGAATCCTTCATCTCTGTCATATCCTTTACCTCCTCCCTCTGTGAAGTCCCTCCTCTCTCTATCATTAGGCATCTCTGTCCCTGGTGATTAATGATACTAATGAGCATGTGCAGCCATTCACTCTGCCTCACATTATTCCATCCTCTGGCCTAGGCCATGTGTCATGTCCTCCTGAGAACGGAGAACATGGTTCCCTGGTCATATAATAATATTAGCGTATTATCCTTTGCAATATCTATGTTGGAGGGGCAAGTCACACACTGGCACACATGTAGTGTATATACAAAGGCATATGCAGAAACATGAATACAGCTTACCTTTATTTTGATTACAAAGATATAAAATTTCTGAAAAAAAATCATAACGAAAAAGAAAAGACATAGAAGAACATATTTGCACGCACTGGCACATTTGCAACACTTTATTGTGTCTAGTCTACATTTAAGGTTAGCTCTATGTTTGTTGGCAAATAATTCTCAATGTATATCTAGTGGTTTAATCAAATGTGACAACCTACAGCTATGGCTGACCTGCTGAAAGACATTGAATTTGTGCGGAGCCTGTAGTGACTCTGTGTGCGCCATCAAAAAAGATGGATCTCTCTTTGTTTTTATCTTTCTCACTTTTTGTCTCTTGCTTTGTGGGGGTGTATTTGTTTGGCAAATCAGTAATCAACATTCAAACTATCCTTAAAAAAAGTTTTTAAAAGCCATTTATGTGAAAAATCCGTTGTGCATGATCCCACCTTTTCTACCTGAAGGGTTACACTGAGGATTTTAGAGCACATGTTGCTCATTGAACTGACTGTACCCGCTGCTGTTTCTTCTTTTCTCCACTTTGGCATTGTTGCGATGATCTAGCATAGTTAAACTTTTTATCTTTGGCAGACGTTGCAGGCTTGTCAGGTGGGCAGCGAGAGTGATAACTGCATATTTGAAGATCCATAAAAAGGCCCCCATGACTTTGGTAGTCGTATCAGGCAGAACAGTGAAATACAGCCCATCACTTTTATGTCGGAACCACAATCGGCTATTGGGATGTGAAATTAATATGACAGAGGGGCCGTCTGCTATAAGGGGGCACAATGGCAACCAGGAACACTGTTTTAGGCCTTGCAGAGGACATTTTTAATTGGACGCTTCAAACGAAAAGCATATACATGTCATATAAACTGATTCGCTGGTATGATGGCTGAGCTGGATTTATGGCAGCAAGCAAAGAGACACAGAGAGAGAGCAAGAGAGAGATGCTTAGAAGAAAAAGAAAAGTATTGCATGGAGACAAACAGCTGTGCACTTTACAATCAGTGCACCAAATCAGATAACTGTGAAGGGATTCTTAGTCTTACTCTGATTGTTCAAAAGTTGCTTGTTATCAGGAGCCATGGCATTTTAACATGCTCTGATTTCACTGTGTGCAATTGTTGTTGTTACTGTAAATAAGCATCAACATAAGGCTTTTAACTACCTTTTAACTAAGCCTCACATTCTTAGTTGGGGTTGCATGGCCTGAATCACTGAATCCCCATTGATTATTAATCAGTAACTGGTGGCCCGACCTCAGCACTTTCTTGATTCAGCAACAGTTTACAGAGAGGTGGATGATCAGAGGATGCTGCCACTGTTACACCCTGGTTTCATTTTCTGGCCTTAAACATGGCTGCCGGCTTTTTTCTACTCTGAGATTCACATTAGTAATTATTAGATTTCTCTGGGTGGTCACAATGCAAACGTTTGTTTAAAAAGCTCAAGTTTTAGCATTTTTTGTTTGGGTGTAATTGCTGATTTATAGCTTATGCCTCTGTGTCATCCCAACAGCTATATGTACATTTATTATTCTTTGCAATAATTATCAGTGTCATTATTTTCACATCAAATAATTTGACTTTGTAGCCATAAAGACACGAGCACCGTATGCTCCCTTAACTGTATATTTACAGTTAAGGGAATCTAAACTGTAACTCATACATGTTTGACTCACCATACTTCCTCATTGTGAAATTCATGATAATCTGGTCTCCATTGTTTCTGAACTCATCTGCATGCAGAGGATTTTAGCAGTCTGTTACCAGACAACTTGAAGCAGGCTCTGCTGCATAACACAATCTCTCTCATATTACTATATAAGCAGGACAAATACATATCCTTCATTTGTACCATTTCACTGCCAACAGAAATCCTGTGGTGTTATTTCTCTATCAAACTGGCAAGAGAAATCAGAATATTCTAATAAATCAGGCATAACAAGCATTTAGGGTGTCGTGAGGAGGAAGAGAATAACACCTGAGTTGTGTAAAATGAATGCAGGGGCTCTGTGAATGAAAAGAGGAAGCCCAAAGGGCTGCAGGTCTGGGAGATACCAGGCCTGTGTCTGGGACTGATCTGAACCGATCTACACTGCCCACTTCAGCCATGTGATGCTTATGCAATGCTCCTCCAACCTGCAGCTGGGGGAGAAATTAATCACACCACAAACCCCCTTTCCTTCTTTCAAACAAGAGCTTTTTAGTGACAACAGCCATCTTGGTGTGCTGACAAGAACTAGGAAAAGAGATCATATTTCTCTAATATTAGCTTCTCTGAACTGGCTTCCTGTAAAATTTAGAATAGAATTTAAAATCCTTCTCCTCACCTACAAAGTTCTTAATGGTCTGGCACCATTGTATCTTAAAGATCTCATAATAACTTATTATCCGACTAGAACACTGCACTCCCAGGATGCAGGGTTACTTGTGGTTCCTAGAGTCTCCAAAAGTACAATGGGAGCCAGAGCCTTCGGCTATCAAGCTCCTCTCCTGTGGAATCAGGTCCCAGTTTGGGTTCGGGAGGCAGACACCATCTCCACATTTAAGAGTAGCCTTAAGACTTTCCTCTTTGATAAAACTTACTAGTTAGGGCTGGCTTAGGTGAGTTCAGAACCATCCCTTAGTTATGCTGCTATAGGCCTAGACTGCCCGGAGACTTCCCATGATGCACCTATTTGCTCTCTCCTTCTCTCGCTCTCCATCTGTATGCATTTTTATCCCATTACTGCATGTTACTAACTCGACATCTTCTCTCTCCCGTAGTTTTGTGCTTTCTCGTTTCTCTCCTCTCTCCTTCTGTCGCTTTCAGCAGGTATTTCTGCCTCTGGAGCTGCAGAGACTGGATCTGTGGTTGTGGGCCACCTGCTGCCCCCGTGTTCCTGCTCGACAACCGCTACTACAGTTGTTGTTGTTGGCTCTGTTACTAGTACTGACATTATTTTTCCTATAGCTGTCATTCCTATTATTATTAATTTATTAATTAACACTACAATTACTATTCTACTATTTTTTTTTAAATAATAATAATTCTAGGTGGTATTTGCATTGTGCCAATATAATATAATACTTATAATATAATATAAATCCACAGATGTTCCAAATGGGTTAAATTGCTACAATAAGATTGTTGATCTCATCTGTGAGCATTGGTGAATCAGTACAATTCAGAAGTAGTAATAATTAGGTTTTACATACAAGAGCATAAAACACACAAACATTTCGTCCATTGCTATTAGCAGTGGATTTATACTAGTGACCTCAAACTGGTGGTGAACTTTGCAAATGTTGTCATTTCCATTGTGGGCCTGCATGGCTGCAAGGGGAAACAGTCCTGTCCTCCTGTAATCCCCAGTGAGGTAATGACAGGGTTAATGCATGATGGAGGTTCCCTGGGTGGGGAAGTTAAAGGTAAAGAAGAGCAAAGGTGCCAGAGGATGTCACAGCATTGTAGGCTACTGCAAAGTATTAGATCTTCTATTAATATAGACAAATACCCTGCATGCTTCAGTAGCAAAATCACTGAGAGTAGTATTTTGATTGAAAAATTGGTATTCTTTTATTTTATTTTATTACTTTTTAAGGGTAAATATATAGGCCTATTTATTTATCAAGATTAGACGATAGGGTTGGCCTATACTGGATACATTTGTTGTTTTGGTGCTTCATTATACTGTGTCTCTGATGTATCTCGCAGTTCTGTGCATTGTCTTTGTCCACACTCGTGCCTCTGCTTTCAATGATCTTTTGTGTTCAGTCAGGGGAAGTATAATGTGAATTAACGAGACCCGGTTTAAAACAGACTATATTTGGCCTGTTGCTAAAAACTAATATGTGTTTGAGCTGCCCTTTAGCGAGAGTTGCATCTCTGCGAGAATTATCTAAAAATAAAATGAACAATTTTGTTAGTGTGGTAAGATCCGGGTTCTCTCTTTGAAGTGAAGACAGATCCATGTAACAGCGCCAGTCTTCAGTAGGCTTGTGCCATATGCCACTACAATTCACGCAGTTCTTATGTAGCACCCCCCCCCCCCCCTCCCCGCGCGCACGCGCGCACACACACACACACACGCCCGCCCATCTCATCATAAACATAAAGAAAATATTTCATCTTATGTATATTTTCAAGACACCACACAAAATGAGAGCTGTTAAATGTGTTTCCTAAATGTTATAATTTATGCATAAAGGTATACCTGTCCATGGTTCATTACGACTTAATTAATATATCGACTGATATTCAATCAGAATGCTCTCTCTGTCTCTGTCTCTCTCACACACACACACACACACACACACACACACACACACACACACACACACACAAACAGGTCAAAGGCTACCCGTTGTCAACCCACTCCAAATGATTTCTGACTGTCGTTTCATGACTTAACGTGACCAAACTAAACGCATAAAACCAATCCCAAGTCATGCAATCACTCATTTTGGATGATTTTTAGTTTTTAAAATATTAAATTCTTTCTGGGATTTTTTTGGCATTTAAGTAGCTAAATAATGAATAGGCTACTATCTATTTTAAACCGCCCATACAAGTTTAATCTCGAGGTTCTATAAAACGTTTTTGTTTCAAACTTAAAACAATCACAAATATTTTCAGAACATGAATCCTATATCACTGTCAGATATTCCAGATGATCAGCCATGCTTAGTGTTCTTGAGTATTTTATGTGTGGTAATAAAAACATATAGACAATGAGTTTGTCTGTCCTTAATATCCAAAGGCCCTTTCTCCGTCTGTAGATGTGGGTGGGAGGCACAGACTGTCAATCATCAACGCTTCATTGATCAAGGACAATCCTCGTCGTAAAACGAGTCTTTTTCTTAAGAAATCACCCACTCCGCATTATCCCTCTGCCTGTTGTGTGTGTGCGCGTGCACATGCACGTGTATTATTGTGCGTGCTCGTGTGTGTGGCAACTAACCACCTATTTGACTATTTCACATTGTATGCACTCAACTCGAGAGGAGCCCATGATGAGATGAAATTCCAACACCCTCTGCTAAAATACAACTTAGTATTCAAGCAAAGCAGCCGACCTTTAGTAAAATCTCACACAGGGCAGTGCTCACTGAAAACAGTGTCCGCTGTGGTAAATGACATTATGGTCACACTGAATGGACGCAAAAAAAAAAAATTAATTCAGCTCGACGTTAATCTGCGCAAGTACAGACAATGTCAGAAATATTTTCTTACTATTTCTTTTTATTAATGTAGGTCTAAGTTGGGTGAATCTAGGATATCAGGCTATAAACGTTGCGAACTGACAAGTAACACCGAGCCACTTTGAGGTGTCATGTGCCCTAAAATTAATCAATAAAAATGAATGAATAAAGAATATTTTATATTTTTGTCATGCTATCTAATCTGCTGTCTGCTGTCTGCTTAAAAAATAAAACAAAATCGTATGTGGGCCAGGGGTCACTAACACACACGACAATGTGGTGATAATGTAACATAGATCTTTTTTGACATACATATTAATAGCATCTTTGTGTATTTTTTTTTCTGTGACGTGACGGTTAAATGAAACAGTTACTCAAGAGGAAAAAAATTAAATTACATGTTGCTCAATTTAATGCACAGGTTGTGTAGAGAAATAACCAAATGTAAAGAAAGACAATTATCTCCTTTATTATTCTCTCAAAGTAAACACAATGTTTTGAATATGAGAAAGTGGCAGCTATTCACCTAAAATCAGGGGGCCTCCCAAAAGTATTTTGGCTGGAATGAACAGGCTACATGGTATAAACATACAGGTTAAAAAAAGTCAAATATTTTGGCTGCACAACATTTATGATCGCCTCTATCATTATCTTCATACATCCATCCGCTTTCTCTCCTGGCTCCATGTAAGCATTTTACACCCTGATCTGCAGCGACTAAAGCCAGACCACAACTATTACTAACAGCATGCGACGCTATCATCCGATTAACTCAACGTCAAAATTTTACATCAACCAAATTACACTGGTTTTTTACCGCACTAACCCCTCTACGACAAACCTTATGCAGCCACACTTTAAAATGGTGAAAGACTCCATGCAGATTTTCTCCATTAAAGTGGACTTCGGCAGGGCGATCCACAACCGGAGCTTTTTTCTCTCCTTTCACCCTCACGTGCAACTTACAACCTTAATAGTTTCGAGGCTCGTTCTACTTGTTTTCATAACTTTTCATAATGATTAGGCATCGCTGGTCCGCATTTATCCGAAAACTAACCTCGATTATTTTAAATATCGAACATATAATTTCCCCCTCTCTGCAGTATTCCCTTTGATTCACGCTTGACTCATATGGCTTCAGGGCCAATAGGGGTCCGCCTTTGGGGCGCCGTGAAACCGCCTCTTCTTATCCCCTTTCATCATCTAACCCGGGAAGCCTTGAAACCGCAGGGCCAGTTATTGCCTTTTTTTTTTTTTTTTTTAGACAGCCCAATGCGGACTGGCCAACAGCCAATCACAGTCTTGTTTACATTCTGTGTCTGACAATGCTCTGGCACCGTGCCAGCCAATCAAAACCTTACATATTGGGGGGGGGGGGCATTTGTAAACATTTAGCATAATGTAATAACCAAAGTCCATAGTTATAACATGAGGGAAATATTGGAATTACTGTCTTGTCTGCATGATTCAGTGCAGGGTTTCAAGAAATTGGCTTTGAAACCATTTGTCAAAAAGCCTCTAGTGGCTCTATAGAAGGAAAAAATATAGACACAAGTAGAGGGGGTGTTTGATGTGTACAAATGAACTGTTAGTAGCATTTTTAAAAAGGGGGGTTTCAGTGACATACATTTTAATCTCTCATTCAATTGTGTGTCGCAAAATATCATTTATTCTGCTGTATTTATATTGGAAAACTTCAAAACAGGCATTTTTCAAACATGACTGAATTAATATGGGCTAATTGTTTTATATTTTCTCTTGTATCATTATTTTTTAGTAGTCTATATTTTAGTGCTGTTTGTGTCAGGCTTAAATCTCGTCTGCAGAGATGCTAAAAAATGTTTTACCCACTTTTTTGATTTAGCCTATATAGCCTATATCAGTTAGCCTAAATTGGGGATATTCTTGAAAGCACAAATTAATGTGCCTCAAAAAATCCATTTCATTTTTCTTTTGGTTTTACATTATTTACACTGGTATGACCATTGCCTATAAATATAATAAACACCTATTTTTATACTGTGCATTTCTGAGATGTAAGATGTAAGTTCAGTTTGGGTTTTCTTAAAAGCAGGCATAAATAGAACTGCAGTTCTGACAGTTTCATTTTTGTTTTTACATTATTCTTATATTATCTACTACGCATTTCCAGGCTGCACTGAGCTCTATTGTGAGTGATTTAGACCATCCCGTGCTTTAAATCTGGCGCTTTTGACTCTGTTTAGCATTGCCAGTCAACACACCATTGGCCTGTGCTGCCAGCCAATCAGAACCTTCCATATCTCCGGGCGGGCGGCACGAGCTCATTAACATGCAGGTATCCGACCAATGGGAGAGCGTGTTTACCCTGCCCCGAGACTCGAGGTACGCAGTTGCACTGGGAGAGAAACCGCTGCTCGGAGATCCGAGCCGCGATCCAGCCAGGCCGGAAGCCCTAGTCCCACTGCTTCCATAGACTGAACCAGAAGGCTACTGCACAGCCTCAGATGGAAATATTGTAGGATTTCACTCTAGCCACATGGTTTATTTCAGATTTTGATTTTAAATGGGCGTCGCACTTGACCTTGCTCCTTCCCTCCCTGTGTTTTGTGATTTTATAATTTATTGTTATGCAAGGATTTAACATACCAGTAAGTAGTAATTTTATATACTTGATTTTTTTTTATTGAATAAAAATATTTTAAGGCCTGTATCCTCGCTGTAAAATGACAAAGGCTGTATTTAGTCCAAAATGCTATATGTGACATGCTGTTCATTATAACAGTGCATTGCTATAATTTACAAAATAACAAAACAGTATGTATGAGGTGTATCCTGGAATAAATCTATATTCAATGTATTGAGCTGCCAAAAAATACATCACCTTAAATTATGATTATTGTTGTTATTATTATTAACACTAATATTGTTGTTATATTAACATTATTATTAATAATACTGTTAATAGTTTCATTACATTAAATATAATCGTAATTAGATAAAATATTGAATTATTCATCGATGACTTATTTGCTGATGTTTTGTTTTTAATTATCCTACATTTTTAGAAACGTGCCAGGCGTAGCCTATCTTTTGCAATTGGCCAAGATTGAAGAGCCTTTGATAAATTGTTCAAATATGTGTAGCCTATATTTTTTGTTAACCTTTCGGTGGGGTGTAGACTATGGTTGTGGTAAGGTTCCAATAAACTCCAAGCGGAGACTTTGCATTGCGAGGAGGGGAGGCATGTGTCTACTCGCCCCGGCCGAGGCGCACTCCCTGCCGGCCAGCTCAGTCACGGAGGCCGCCTGTCTCGCCGTGCTATCCGACCTATACAGCGTAATTTGATTTATTATCTGCGTTTCTGCTTTCGATTGGATTCTGCAAATGAAATTGACAGCTGCTTAATGAATTTCATTAGGGGCGTCGATTATTTGAATTGTTTTTAAAATTATAGCGAATATTTGGTGAGGGGATTCGCACATTTAAAGCTAAAATGAAAGAAATCAACCGTGGGTGTTTACGCTCCTGCAGGTAAATTCGTATGAATGTAGATTTCGAACATTTAGGCACCAGCCTCTTCCCAGTCTCGCAAATGTTGAATAATTTTTATTCTGAGGTTAGTGGACATACAAAGTGGGCTGAATGCAACAGCATGGCGAGGGGGAAGGTAATGGCTGACAGCAAAGCACTTTCTCAGTATGGAGACAAAGGCAGTCCTCCTGACGGGCGGCCATTCACCTTGGATCTCTATACAGTCCACAAACTGAAGACTCAGCTATCATGTATGCAATAGTAAGGCTTCTTAAACGTTTTCACGTTAAGGGTCCACATGCATGCACACACATGGCTCTCCAAGCCTCAGATGATAAGATTTTGTTCCAGGGAGCTCAGTGTGGAAGGATTTTATTGTTGTTGATGTAGCACTGAATTATAGGCTAGGCTGTAAGCTACGTGGGGAGATAATAGCGATGAGAGTGAAATAGCACAATCTTCCACGCTGTAGAATTTTGATTTTTTTTTTTATAATTTAATTTATGGTACAATGATGCTTTTGGACCCCCTGGAAACCCTCCGAGAAACCCTGTAGGGACCCCAAATAGAGAATCTATAATGTAAAACCAGACAAGTAACCTACTGTATTAAGACAATTCAGTCATGTAGAATTTATTTATTTATGTGCTTATTTGGAACTATAAAATAAGCTGCCTTCTGTTTGCCTGCTTTATATTTAATTACTCACAGCAATCACTCTGAGGCATAAACTGGGCTGTCACGTTTAGAGGATTGTTGTAAAGACGGAATCATATATTTCTTTACTGTGAAATTACGTTTTATTTTAATTTATGCGACAGTTTTTTGTTCCTCCCATCTCGACTATATAATGCTATTTTTGTGGCATGGCAGAGGATGTAGCCTATAATGTATTTACTACTCCATTTGATTACCTGACCTGAAATAGGTCAAGGCAGATGAAGACAGTGAGAGTGCAGTTATTCACATGCACACACACTCACACACGGGTGCGCGCACACGTGCAATGCACAAACACACACACACACACACTGAGAGAAGAGAGGGAGAGCCCATGTCTTTCAGGAGCTGATGCATCTCTGTTATGGAGGGGTATTTTAATGATATTCTTATTTAAAATATCAGGCCTCTTGCTTTATTTGTTTCGAAACTTTATAAACTGACAGCAGGTTCCTGAAGGTCCGCAAACTGGTCGATGCATTTTTTTCAATTGCCAGTTTTACAATAAACTAGGTTATTTTGTAGTCTGCAGATGGTGCAAAATATAATATATTTGGTATCTATGCCAATTTATATATTAGATCACTGTAGTGCAAAATGTGAAAATAGTGTGAGGTGTAAGGAGAGCTGGATGGAGGTTATAGAGGCAGAAAAAAACGCCAATCCTAGACAATAGGAAGAGCAGTAGAAGGCAGGCAGCGTTGTTCACCTTGAGATGTAGGCTGAGTAGGCTTCCATCATTTTAACCCACCCAAACAGGACAACACACTTCCTCTAAGCTTTTTAGATTGTTGCAGAATCACGATTTCATTTTTAAAAAAGTATATATATATATATAGGCTATATTGCACGTTAATATACTTACCATGGTTTTGGGAGAGAGTGACAGCTGGCAAGCTGCAGACGTGGTAGTTGAATTAATTGTTTAGATAAAATATAATATGAAAAGGAATATAGGCTAGAAAGCTAAAATGTGTCAGTCTGCTCATTGTGCCTGTGTTTGTGTGGAATATAAAGTGCTCTTCTCCATATGATGCATATGCTGGGCCTATATCCCAGGCTGATCAATAGAGCTGAATGTGAGCCAGGCTCAGTGGGCAACTGGACGCCCCGCTGGCCGTTTCTATCTGCGGTGACTTATTTTACACCACCAGTTTTAGGTCGAAAAGGGTGATTTCAGCTCTATGCAAAAGTAACCTGGATATGGCAGAAAGGTATTACAGCAAAATTCAATGGAGCGGAACTAATGATTTGTTTTCTCTAACATTTTTATGGCACTAGACTGCACTGTCAGTATTTTGCTTCGTGTAGTTCTTAACCGGGCTCTCCATTTGTCTTGATAATGAAAATTGCTTTGAATTTCTCCTTTGACAGAAAAGATGATCGGGGGCTACGTTTTTGGCTGGGGAAGCCTGCGATCGACTGAATGCAACACATAGATCTGAAGGAAAGGATTATTATATGGGTTGCATTTGATTTTCCTGACCTTTCCTATCCGGATTTCGGATTACTCAACATTCTTCGGAATGGAAGGACGGGATTTCACTGCTCCGGCGCACCTCCTATCAGAGCGGGGCGCCCTGGTGCACCGAGCCGCCTCTCGGATCGCTCCTTCGGGCCACAGCTCTGTACAGCATGCCGGGCACTTCCCGCCGGGAAAATATTACCCCTCGCACATACCAATGGCTCCCCACTCAGGTTAGTCAAACATCTACGTGGGTTCTGTAACACAAGAATGTAGCTACTGCAATGTTGTTTGTTCCCATAGCGGCAACATTTATCTATCTTAAAGATGGCTGTTGTTTCAAATGCTCTTTTCATAATGTTGCGCCATAAAGCCTGTTCATTTATCAGCGTGAATAATAGTCTATGGCCTGCGTGTGTGGTGTGGTACAAAGCTGATTATTTTTGCACAAAAGAGAAGAATAGACGGGGCAGTTCGACTAAAATAAATGGTTGCTCAGGTGTGGCTGTTGACAGAGTTTCACTATTCAAATAGCTGCTAATAAATCAGGTGGAATTTGATTTACACTAGGCCTACGATCGGGAACGATTTTGATTAAGCTAAATCAACATTTATGGCTTAAATATCTCAAAGGTAATAAATGCATCTTAGTTAAACAAATAGCCATTTGATAAGTTAGGTAAATGCCATGGTATTTAAAAATGCCATTTAAGATCTGTTTTAGTTTGCACGCAGGAAGCTGGACAGAGCACACTGACACTGGCTCCCCATTGGCTCTGGAGCTGAATCTGAAATGAGACTTTGTCACTTCATGTTAAATTGATAAGTGTCACACCGGTGCCATCACTTAACCAAAACCCTGGACCATGCCCAGAGCCATAAGCAAGCAGAGGAAGAAGCTGGATGAACAGGTCTGCACAGTGTATGGACACAATACTAGAAAATCCTCCTTCTATACTGGGCTTCAAAGTGTCTGGGTGCAAATGTGTTCACAGTGCATGCATCAGGCTTAACAAGTGACTTGGGTATCTTGTGTACCCAAATGTGCACCTTTACAAACATTTGTGTCCACATAGAACAGTCAAAATTTACAACTCAGCATATAGACTGAACAGAATAATTTCTAACAGCTGATGTGTTTTTAAAATACAGTGGTGGACACAATAAAAGCAGCACATGTACAGTCAAATGCAACCTAATACAATAAGCCTCCAAAAAACAAAACCTAGGTGATGCTTATAATGTTCAGTTTTTGTTGGGACTGTGTTATCTGATTTATGATCCTTTTTTAGGCCATATGTGCTAATTTATGTAGTTTATGTTGGATTTAATTAAATACTGGTCTTCTTAATTTTGTGTTCACAAAAAGACAAAAAAAGAGAAATATATTTATTGCACAGCATTGTAAAGGACTGGATAGCAATATACTATTGTTGCTTTTATTTTGTCATCCCATGTAAAACAAGAGATTTAAATAAGTCACAACAATGGCATATTGATTGCATCAAAGAGTTACTCTTCTGGAACAATTTCCTTTGAAAATATGTTAATGTGGCTTCTAAAAAAGGTGTTTATGATGCAGCAGCTGAGGAATCTTGGGTCAGTGGAAAGCAAGGAATATTTAGCAGTTTAAAGTTATTTTATGTAACATAGGCCCTATCAGCTAAAATTATAACAGAATTCTGTGGGCTCAGTGTAGGTGGTTGTTGTAGGTGGCTAAAATACAGTATCACAGTAACCTCTTACAATGTTTTTGTATTCTGTGTTACAATTTATTTATTTATATTTAAACTGCTCTACTGTAGGCAGTGTTGTGGTAGCCTAATCAAAGATATTTTTCAAATGCATTCATTTATAAAGATTCTGAATTCATTTGCAAAATCATGCTAAACATGAGGTATAATTAGTCGTTCAGGGCGCTGTTCACCATTCATCTCTCACCATTCATGTTTGCTTTTGGCAGTACTCTCTCTCTCTCACACACACACACACACACACACACACACACACACACACACACACACACACACACACACACACAAACACACACGCAGTGCCTGCATTCGTATGTTTTTTTCTTGTAGATGTTTTGTGAGCATGAAGGCTAATGCTGGCTACAGGGTACAGGTGCTCCCCCAACCAGATTTGGTGTTTCTTTTGTCGTATTGTGCTGCACCAACATGAAGACCTACCCTCCAAATGTCATCACTGTTCAGTGTACAGCACAGGTGGTTTATTGTTCTCCCCTAGTCTCGTCAGTATACATGGGTGTGACTGGGGAGAAGTCTATCTAATATCTTCAAGATTTGGAAAATGACTTAATTCTTTGCATCTCAGGTATTTTATTGAATTAACAGAGAATAATTTCACGGTATATCTAAATCCCCTCTAGGCGCTGTTAGAATTATTTTGCTATTGTGCTCTGCTGATGTACAATCTTTGATTTATTATTTTAATAATGTTTGAAAATGTCAAGCATGTCATAATGCAAATAGATGGACGAGACATGAAGAATAATTCACAATTATTCAAATGCAAATTTATAATCCATGTGACACAATAAATGAAAATAGCTTTAAAAAGGTACATTTTTTTGTTTGTTTTTTCTTATGTCCAAATTTAATATAAGCAAAAACATGTTGTTATTTTTTTCAATTTGTTTATTTTCAATCGATTTTGATCACACTATCAAGTTAATGTTAATAAAATCTTTCTTTTTTTCCTTTTTTCAGTCAGTTTACTCAAATGAATATTGACCAGTCACACTATGTAAGAACAGTAAAATGCTCGTAGGTTGTCTGACCAAACTGGTCCCAGACTGTTGTTTGTCTTGACAAAGCAGGTCATTAGTGTCCCCTTAAGTGTCCCGTATGCTAGCAACATTAGCACAACTGAGAATGTTGTTTGCTGAATGTGTTGGATCCCTTCAGTTTCTCTGCACTTTCCCTCTGGGGACTAACTTGCACACTGGTTCACATGAATGCTTTACAAAGAGCATGAATATTTCAGGGTTGATGTAAAAATGCATTCAGTGGCAGGTGTCTGATGTGGCTCCTTGAAAAGGCTCCTCTGACTTTGCAGAAGTATTTATTGTGAGCGCTCCCTTCACCCTCGCCGCTGAAAAGAATGATGGCGGTTGCAACACCCTCCCTTGGCATTGTTACTTGCCGGGTTACAGAATTTCAACAGATTTTGGGAGGAAATTACCTTTCTTTGTTTTGTACACACTGGTGAGTTTGGTTGCAATTAGGCAGCAACAGACGCAGAGACACACTCCTACCTTCTTGCCCACTGAACCATTTAACTTAGAACTTGAGATTCTGTCACTGTGCATTTGCCTCTGTCCATCTTCACCTACTACAAGCCAGTCATTTGTAATGCATGTCAGGTGGTCGATTTATAGTGTTCTGGGAATGTGACATTGGAGCAACTTCTCACTCTGTATGGTTGCTGATACAGTGAGACACAGACCTGTAAACTCATCTAATGTGCTTTAATTCAGCCAGTTCATTTACAAGGACTTTGAAATAGTAATTTTATCTTCTGCTGGCTCTGGTGCAGAGTTGGAGACAGTCTTCACTTGGCTGTGAGGCTGGGATTCAGATGTTGGATAGTGTCAAAGGAGGAGACACAGTGGAGCTGTCTTTACTGCTGGCATTTATGGCTGGGGGCTCATCTTTCAGCCATATTGTTCTGATCAGTGTGCTCTGGCTGAGGTGTGGCTGTGTGAAAGCAGCAGGGGTTCAGAGGCTGTCCATGGCTGAGCTCTGCTCTAAACACCCCATGTAATCAAAGGTCATATTTGTGTCATCTTGCTCACTCTGCCTCCCCTTCCTTTACATCTCCTCTGTCTCCCTTTCCATAAGCTGTCCTCTCTCTCCTCCCCTCCATTTCTCAGTCGCCTTTCTTACCAGCAGGAAGACCCTTGTGTCTGGGAAGTAGTGGTCTTCCTGCCACTTCTGTTTTAGCCACCCTCCCCTGCCCCAGGCCATTGTTGCAGACCCCAGCTTTGTGTGTGTTTTACGGCTGCTGTTAAAGATAAAAAACAGTCCCTTCCACCCCCTTTATTGTTTTCTGGTAGGATGTCCCTGTCATTCCCTTGGTTTTTATGTCCTAGCTGGATATCCAAGCAGCTTCCCCCTTCAAAGGTTAGCTATGCTGTCTGCCTTCTCCCATTTTTTTTCCAAAGGGGAATAAATAACTTTACTGAGACTTTTATTGAACGTCTCATTGCTGGAATATCCCATGGGTCTGTGGTTGTTAGGAAGACGCTTCAAAGACAAACACAGGTGCTTGGTGGAGTTAGCAGAGGGCTGGTTACAACCAGGGTCTTTTAAGAATAAACCTCAGTAAGTGGGTGAGGGTTGTTTGTGGGAAGGGAGGCTTCTTCTTCTTGGCCTTGTAGCTCTTGTGTTGTGAGCGCTCACAGTTCGTACCCTAGCTGCTTCCCTTTGGCTTTACCCCCATCCTTGTTGACCCCAGACAAGAGCAGTGGCTGGAGTCTGTTGCGTGCTCAGCGTAATTTAGCTGCACAGCACCCAGAGCAACTGAAAGCCTGTGCCTGTCCTTTCTCTCTAAATCTAACAATTATGGGGGATTTGGTGAGAGAAATTCAAGAGGTGACCCCTACCTGACTGAAAAGAAAACTGACATCTTGAATAACCCATCTTAAATATTACGCTAAAAGGCTACTTGTATCTGGGAGCCACCGTGGTGGAAGTACAGTGACAGAACATGGGTCTTAGGCCAAGTTCTATTTGGCTCGGGCCTTATGCACTCCCTCTCTCTTTCACTCCAGCTCTGCAAAACAGAGTGAGAACCTTGGCCTGTTGTCGGGCTCGTTTGTGGATTGTTGTGAGATGACAGAGTTCAAACGCGATGTCACAGGAGTTCCCCTGAATAGTGGAGGTGTTGCTTGGCATCCTACACCTGGCTGAAATAGCACCTTGCCCGGTGCTGCCGCCATCTGTCACCTCCTCCTGGCACTCCCACTGGAAACCCAAATGACTTGCAAGGGCAGTCAACTGTTTTCGAAAGAGTAAGTCTCTTGCATATTTGCAAATACTTTTGGTTACATGGATAATGTGTGCTCACCATGTTTGGATTCAGCCATCGGTATCATTAAAACTCTGGCAAGCCCCAGACTTTCCCTAAACATTTTATTTTGTCACCATTGGATCATCATACCAGGTGTTGGTGTCATACCAATAGCCAGTCATCAAAAAATAAGTAACATCATCTGGAATTCATTACACTCAGGTAACTTAAGTGACAGATTTGATGTTGGATAAATGATTTAATTAGTTCCTTTGCTTTGCATTTCTTTGCTAATCAGCAAAACTGTCCACAGAAAGTTAAGGCTTAGGCTGAGTGGGGGAAAAAAGGCAGGGGTCTGGCTTTGCAAGAGGAATTTGGCTTGTGAGTGGCCATGCTGCCTCAGAGACGGTCTCTTCAAACAGACCGCCACCCACACTACACTGTGTGGCATGGTGCCACAGAGCCCTCGCCTCGAGCATGGGGCGTGTACACAGGACAAACACAAAGGAGACCCACGGGTGAGAGTGACGGGCAGGGTAATACCTTCCTGTATCGGATTTCAGGGCATTGGATTTCAAAACCTTTCCATCTAATTTTACACTCAACATGAGGAAGTGAGAAGTTGCATTAAACATCCAACAAGGCTATGAAAGTATTTTGTTCACTTCCCATGACGAACACACACACACACCAAAACTTGAAAAAAAAAATAAAATTAGCTGGACTGAAAATATATTGTTGCGAGATTGAATAGACTGATACATTTGCCCAAAGTCAGCCACTGCTGTTTTGTTTGTGATTTGGATCTTACTCTGTTTTGCTCTTTTTCTCTTTCTTCTTGTCTCTCTTTCCCCCTCATTCTCTCTCCCTCCCTCTCCCAGTATCAGGCTGCTTCTCATCAGGCAGCCCCAGGCCCACCTCAGCGCATGGCCGTATTGCATGTGACAGCTGTTGGACATTATTAACGGCTCAAGCAGAAAATCCAGATTACTTGTTTTTTAATTTAAATTTTATTATTGTAATCGTTCAGTGAAAAGAACAAAAAAGGGCCGTTGCCCTATTGTTGTTAGCAGATTTTTGGTCATTGACAATACTGTATGCACATGCGAGTGTATGAGTGTGTGTGGGGTTGTGTGGGGTTATGTTTGGGTGGGTTTTGCATGCATGTGTGTGTGTGTATGTGTGCTGGCCTGTGTTCTCCAGACACCCCCCACTAGAGCCGAGGCACCCTGTGGTTGGCTGTGAGGCCTAGACAGGTGCATTGTTAACCCTCTAACGTCTGAGTCTGTCCCTGCTGGATCTGCCGCTAGTGCTCCTGGCAGGATTTCATGCTAGTGATGCTTGTGTAGCGGTCTCACTTTGTGAGTTTTGAAAATCACAATTTTTCATCTGTCAGACGCCAGTTTAGCGTGCAGGGTGCCTGTCCAGTTCTACAAAGTTCTTCAAAAAAAAAAAAACATGCTGAAGTTTCTGTTGTAGCAGTAACATATTATTAATGTATGGTTTTCATTTTGAAAAGGAACCAATTATACAACTCAGCAGTGGTTCCTGGACAGCGCTTCCTTTCTGTTCCTGTTTATTTATTTTTATTTTAGATATTCTGTATTCTGAGCTTCCCTATTTCAAATAGCAGACTATGATCCACAAATGTAGATGGTATGTGGTGGAGGGGCAGGACTGAGAGCAGATAAACTCAAATAATGGGCCACGATTCGATGACTGTCAGTGGAACAGCGGGTGGTGGTGACACAGTACCAAACAATGAGGTGTGCTGCTAAATATATGCAGAGATTTGCCATTAAATATACATGCAGTATGCCTCTCAAGGATGTGTCAGCCCTTTTGTGAGAAAACAAAGATTAGCATCAGGAATTCCATTTTAATAAGTCTCTTGGGACCATCCAACCAGCTGCCTAGTCCTCAATCCAAAGGGGACTTGTTGCTCTCTCTCTCTCTGTCATTTTTCTTCCTCTCTCTTGCTCTCTCTCTCTTTTGCATGGCTTTCTTGTGCTCCTTCTGACATTGATTAGAACAAAAATCATGCTCTCTCTCGCCTCTTCGCTTGTTTTATACCACAAATTCTTTCATGTCTACATGTTCTCTCTTTGATGATCCATGTCCATACCATGTCTGCTCCTCCCTGCAGTCCCCCCACCCACTCCCCCCTTCTCTTTTACATTCATTGTCCCCCATGTTTCTCAGAGTGGGTCCCTCTCTGCCCTCCACCTTGTTCTGCAGTTTTTTTTGGTCCCCTCTTCCTGGTGTGACCACTAGGCTACACTGCCTCCTCTCTCTGATGCAGTATGTGTCCTGGGGATCTGGGGCAAATGACTGGCTCCTCAGCAACAGATGTGTGTTTGTCTGCTGGTGCTGCATGCATTAGCTTTCTGTGCTTGCCATGCACGGCCACTGACCTACCCTCTGGTGAATGTGGGGGAGGGGACTGAGTGAGTTTGTGTGTATGCGCAAAAAAGAGAGACAGAGACAAACAGAGAAAGAGAGGAGAGCGACAGCATGACTAGATGCACGCTGTCACATGCTGTCATACATTTACTGGTGCATTGCAAGCAGACGCATACAAAGGCACACACACACATGCACACACAAACACTCGCACGTCATACACACTCACACATCTTGCTTCCCAGGAGGCCGTGGGGCCAGTGGGACAGAGCAAGCTTGAGAGTCTGGTTCGTCTGTTTACATCTAATTATAGAAACAGGACTATTTCTGCAACCACTGCTTCAGCTTTTTTATATTCTTGCGAGAGAGAGAGAGAGAGAGAGAGAGAGAGAGAGAGAGAGAGAAAACAAAGCTTTGACAGCCTTTTCTCACAATGGTGAACAGTTATCTCATCCCCTCAGTGCTGCTACAGTCTGCAGGCTCTCAGTACAGTACAACAGGAGACAGAGGGGGAGGGGGAGAGTGTCTTGTATCGTAAGCCCTCTCATCCTCATGTAACATGAATGTGCAAATTTACGAGAAGTGAGCAACGGCAAACAAGGCAATGTATTTTCCCCATTAGCCTCACTGGTACATTCAGTTGACAATCACCCCAATAAAAAGAGAATAATTTCTTCACCCCTGCCCTGCGGGCTCTCGCTTCGACCCGGCGGAAAGTGTTGTCCATCACAACAGTCAAAACAAAAGGAAGGAAGAGTTGATGTTAAGGATTAGGATTGTATAAAATGTATCTAGTATTAAAGAGACAGGGCCAGTGCGGTAGTTAATCCTCAAGCTTGGTGGCTGATATCCAGCTGAGTGGCTGTTGTTAGCCAGGGGGGCCTGGAGGGGGGAAGCTGTCAGGGAGACGCTGCGCTGCCTGTCGGCCCGCCTGGGGGTGCCAGGTGAGAGCCACATCAGGGCAGGGTTGGGCCTGTGGGTCTGGGCCAGACAGGTTGCAGCCTCTTGCAGGTGCTTTCATAAAGAGCCTCCTAGGAAGAATGCACAGTCCTCTGGATGCAACCTGAACCAGGTGCTCCCCATCCCCCACCCAAATACATAAACCACTACATAATGGAAATGTGTGCTTTTCATACACCCCATCGCCACCACCCACTCCACCCCCTTTATTCTGAGACATGGCAGGTAAATTAATTGGCCATGAGTATGTAACGTATATGCCGAGATAAAGGTGCGCTGTCTGGCCGAGGCGTAGCGTAACGGCTGTAATGATGGCTCCATTGTGTTGATGTTGAGGAGGGGTAGTTACCGGCACAGCCTGCGGGGCCCTTTCTTTAGGGCTGGATAGTCTCTGATTAATAGTGGGGAATGCTTTGAAGTGACACCCAAGTGCACCGGCTCACAGGCTAATAGCAATACCATCAGTATAGGGAGCGCTCCCTCTTCCTCAGTCTTCATTAACTAACATTTCCCCAGCACTATCTTGCCACTCTCCTCACATGCCTGCCTCATCTACAGATAGCCTTTAGGTGCTCTCAGATTTTTTATTTTTGCAATTGTTTCATGATTTCACTGTCATTTCTCTCTGTCATGTTTGGTAAAATGGGTTATTTTTTTCTTCAAGGCAGCAGAGAGGGGAGGCAAAGAGGAGGCCTCTACTCACCGCATAGGTGAATTGTGGCACAGCCTAAAGACTCGTGGGATTGATGTGGCACAAGTGGGACGTGGCTGGGGACTATTCCTAGGTTCCGTTTTGATCTCCCATACTAACAGAAGAGCTACAGCTGTGGGTGTGTCTGTGTGTATGTGTATGTGTGTGTGTTTAGGAAGCTGAGGCAGGGAGGCAGGGTTGGGTCTGTCAGCTGTTGGAGTAAAGTAAACTATTAGCTGTGGGAGAAGGCAGTGTTTCCAGTGAAGAATTAGAACCACTTCTAATTGCAGTGAGGTTGGGCTATGATTACATGCTGGCTAATGCACTGACAGACCTCTCACTTGGCTTGGCTCTCAGAACGCTGCTGAAATGGCTGAATGCCTTTTGGTTATACAGCATAATGGGAGGGTGTGTGGACACACGTGTGTGAGTGTTTGCTATGTGTGGGTGGCTGCCTGTGTGTATCTGTGATTAAACTTGATTTGAGTGTTTTCTGTGCTTTTTGCATGTTTTTGTGAGTTATACATTTTGCTTATGTGTTATGCATATGTGTGTGGGTTTGTGTGTGTGTTTTTTGTGTGATAACTGTGCTCTGCTTGTTTCTTGAGTGCCTGTCGTTATTTGTAGTGTAGGCAACTTTTCTTTCCAAATCAAAACTCAGCTGGCGCAACGGTCTCTGAACAGTACGGAAGAAGTGTGTTTTTGTCTGTATGAGTTTTTGTGTACGAATGTGTTGTACTTGTGTGTGTGTATGCCCACGGGAAAGAGCAATCAAAGGAGCTGTGTGGTGGAGAGATTGTATAAAAGGAGTGAGAGGAAACATAGTGGCAGGCAGCTGAGAGGGCAGCATGTGGGGGTGGACGGGGGGCTGATGCAGGTGCCTAATTCTACCTCAGCCCTGGTAGTTTTAAATTCCATCCATCTCTCTCTTTTCCACTTCTGCATGGTGCTGTTGTGGTATGTAGTAAATAAACCTGCTGCAATTACAACACTGATTAGCCAATATATCTGTGACAGTAATCAGAATAATAACACGCACAGATGGATTTATACAGCATTATACTGTATGTCTTGTACATAAATAATCAGGTACGAATTTTAAGAAGCTGTGTTCATTTTTCACCTCATAATTTTAATTACTCATTTTTTACTTGTGGAACAGCTTGTTCTCAGGTGTGCAGACGCCCCTGTTTGCTAGAAGCAGTGGTTTACTGTTTTGCTGGCAAGTGCTGTAAATCACATTGCATTCCCAGCGTATGGAATGACAGTTATGGGAATGTATCTGCTGTTTCTTCATCAGGCCCTTAGGCCCGTGTTATCTCTCTTTTAACTAGACAGAAGGGATACAGACATCATTATGGTTTCTCCAGGGGTCAGGGGGTCAGAGAAAACTTTCAGCACAGTAACAGGAATCTTGTTGTGTGCATCTCTGCTGATTACTTCCTGGGTTAGTGATGGGTCATAGATAGGCTGGAGTGTTTCAAGGACTACTCAAGGGATTACACAAGAGACCCACAGGAGGCATTTTCATGCAGGAGGGCTTTTTGAGGTCAGCAGTAGACCATGGCTGCTAAGGGATCATAAATGGACTTGGTTGTGCACATGTGAATTCGATTGTGGTTGTTAGGAAACAAAACAAGACGTGTTCGGTTTATTTTGGTGATGTGGATGGTCTCTACCTTCCTGGCTACTGTGTGACAGACCAGTGAAGTATGAGGAGAGAAGTGGTCATCCTTGGTAACAGGGCATTACCAGACCAGAGTCGTCTGTACACATGGAAACTGGATGGATCAATACCGCTGGCATGGTGGAGGTAGAGTAAACTATGCAGCTGTGGGGGAAGGAGACGATGGTTGGGCATACTGGAACATCTGATGGTGCTGCAGATGTCTGTTATTTTAGAGAAAGAATTTTATTTAAGCTATGAGGTCCGTAATGTATTAACGCCTAACACTTTATGTGTGTGTGTGTGTGTGACAGATCTTCTTTCAGAAAGTGGAGCTGCTTTGAGAATCAATACTGACACACTGTCTGCAAATGTACACACACACACACACACACACACACACACACACACACACACACACACACACACACACAACACACATACACTTTTACGTTCACTGTCTCATCTGTCAGTTGACAGAGTTTTCTCCAGCTCTGTGGGTTCTCTTTCCAGCCAAGCAGATGGTGAACATTCAGAATGAAAGCAGATCCTAAGTCCTTTTGGATCTCCATCAATCCGGCAGTCTCTGGGACCGTCCTGCAAGGGGCTCAAGTTTCTCAGCACTGACTGAGCCTTCCCAGCTCTCCAACCACGCCGTGGTCGCCACCTTCCCTCCACAGCACACATATGTCCAGTCTAATGGCAGTGCTTTTTAATCTCACATTCAACAAATTCACTCGCACAAACACTGTAGCTGAAAAAGGGATGCTGACAGTTGCTACCATTGCTCACTCCTTTTGCTCCCCACCAACTCAGCAGATACCTCGCTCCAAACCCAGCAGGGTGTCTCTGCACTCTGCTCTCCCACATCCTTGACCAGTGTGTGGCACCCTGCTGTGTGTATATAGCAAATGCTCTGAAGAGCTCATTTCCCTCGTTTTCCCTTGTCTGACTGTTCCGCTTACCTGCAGTAGCAGCTGTACCACCTAACCCTCCTCCCCCAGCCCTCCACCCTGTGTGTTTTTATGTGACAGAATGAGCGGGATTTATTTCAGCACACGTGCTTGGCCCTTTAACAGGGCTGGTTTGAAGGCGCACTGCTTTGAAGCCGGCACCACTCCTAACTGTAAGTGATTTTATGAGACGCGTTCCTGTGCCAGTCAGCCAGGCCACTGCGCCACAACCAGATTGGTGGAGAGCAATGGGGATGCCATTCCAGCACACTCCCACTCTGGGAGTGTGTGCAAAGAGGAGGGAAGAAAGTGTGCATTCTTGTGTATGTGATTCTGCACATATGTTTGTGTAGGTGGGTATTTTCGTGCATGTAAAGGGAGAGAGGTGGTTAGCACTGGCTGTGAAAGGAAAAAAAGTTTGGCTTTTTGAGGGAGGCCTCATACTGCCCCTGCCTGCGTATACTGATTTATGAGCTTGTGAAGGAAATCTCTCATTTGTCACTTTTCATCTCTTTTCTCCACGTCATCCTTTTTTTCTCTCTCCCACTGGAATTCAGCTTTTCCCCCAAATCTTCCACTGCTTCCAAAGAACGGAGAAGAAGAGAGAATTAGGGAGGAAGGGAAGTGAAAAGGAAAGCAACCAGGAAGGAGCTGCTTTCTCTTCGTATCTGGTTAAAACCAGGTTTGTCTTAGTGGATATGTTTTACTAAATATTCATAGGTGTTGACATGCCAGCGTACTGTATTTTGTTTGTGGTAAGGATGCGTGTCATTAGACAGTGTATACTTTCTGCCTGTAAATAATTCAAAGCACTTGTTACGGTGTTGTTCTTGCTGCACTGTGGTTTGATTATGGTTTGCATTATTGTTGGAAATAGAAAAAAAAAAAACATCGGGTCTGAATCTTCTGTGCAACACTGTGTCTGTGTATGTGAAGAACATTTCTGGCCACAGGGACACATGCACACAGGTTTGCTGCTAATACCTGCTAGCCAGTACATTACCGCACTGGGGTCACAGTCAGGTCAACTGCAGTCTGGAGCCTTAGCATACGCGTGTGTGCGCGTGAATGTGCACTTATCATGTGTTTATGTGCCAGTGTGCACCTTACTCACTTAGGTGCTAGCTATAAATCTGCCTCACCCTTTCCTGGCCTGCTGAGGACACAGCAGGAGCGGTTAGGGTTTCACCCTTTTTCAAAGAGGGGGAGGAGAGAGGAAAGGGAGGGAGAGGGTAAAGGGTTAGAGGGGAAGAGAGATAAATGAGGGAGGGGGCTTAATGAGAGCCCTGGCTCACATGATTATGGGACTGGCTGATAGAAATCAGGATCTCTCTCAAAGAAGTCAATTAACCCCCTCCCCCCTTCCCTAATTATGCATGGATTGCTCCACTGGCTGTTTACTGATAAGGCTGCTCAGCTCAGCTCAGCTCAATATGCAGACTCATGCTGCCTGAGTCTACAAGGGGTGTGTGTATTGTGAGGATTCGTAAACCCTTTTTTCAGAATCTGTTGGCAGTATGCTTTAAACTCAGGGTTTCTCAAAGCCATTAGTTATCTCCAGCCCCCCCATCTTTCTTCTCACCTGACAAGCTAAGAGCCAGTACCAGGCGGAGCCAGTAGGGGGCTCCACCCCAGGAGGCCTCTGGTCATTAGTGCATTAGAGGCTAAATGATGGCTGAACTCTGTGGTCAGAGTAAATAAGCAGTGTTGAGAATGTCAACACGACCAGGCAGCTCCTTCACAGCACCCAGTGTTGACATAACTGCTCTCTTATCTGAGAAGTGCAAAGCCCAGCCCCACAATAGAACACTGTGCCAGAACAAATACAGTAAGGAGATAGAAACCACACTCTCCGTCACACAAATCCATACACACACACTGGCTCTGAGGGAATGTGTCGCATGGCACTTCAAGTCAAAGCTTCTGCTGCTGATGCTGGTATCAGTATGGCACAAAACAATGCATAACTGATAATGCAGGACTGTACAGCAGTAGTGTAATTAAGTTATGGTAGCATGGGCTGTTCATGGTACCAGACTGCCTGGTCTTAATGTGAGCTCATGAAAATAATGGGGTGTTTAGGATCTCAGTAATCTGGATGAAGGGACCTGGACTCTGCTTGAACTGCTCAACCTGCCAAAGAATGATGGCCAGCCTGACAGTCATGAGATGAGCTCTGCCATCGGGCTTAAGTGAATGAGCAGTTTGTGGAAGTTACAGCTGCAACTATCACTTGTGTGAGTGTGTGTCAGAGAGAGAAGGCACAGAGAGAAAGATGGCGGTGGTTTGCTTTTCAAACCCTTGTTTAAGTACCTGTGTCACATTTGCTATTTTTCTGTGTCAAAACATTTCAGTAAGCCCTCTTCCCCTCATTGCCTCACATCACCCTAATAACTCTTCTTTATTCTCCTTCCCTGTCTCTCCCCGCCCCCTCTGCCTCCCCCTTTCTCTCCATTATGGCCTCTGCCAGGTCTAGACTGAGCTTGCCTCACACTGGCGTCGTGATAACCTGCTGAAAGCTGTTGCTCTCCCATGGATATGAGGACACCCAGCTGAGGTTTCACTGCGCTACCTCTCCCCCGTGCTTCCTCCCTTTAACTCCGCGACCGTGGCTCACTGTTTTCCTTCCACAGATTCGCCAAATCATTTCACTGGTCAGGCCCGTCACATCGCTTGAGGCTTTCTGGCCCAACGCGTAGGTGCTGACATGTTTTATGGCCAGCAGAGCTAAGCGTATATTAAAGAAAAATAAGAAAAGCACTCATAGGCACACAGTTCAAAGTCGATTTAATGGTTACTCTGGGATGTAGGGTTTTTATTTGAGACCCAAAACACTGCCAGCAGTGCTATTGAGCATGGTCGCTTGAAAAATATATGATTTTCATTTCCATCCTGCTAACGTATATATAGTGGTATTTTTGTGTGCCTTTTCAGAGTGTATGTGTGTGTGTGTATGTGTGTGTGTGTGGGTGGGTGTGTCTGAGGATGTGCTATGGCAAACAAAATGAGCAGCTGCAACACATCTGTTAACTTCGATCAGATGCTGCAAGCCTCTTGGAACCCCACAAGGCCTCCCTCTTCCTATGCTAGTTCTGAATATGACCTGCAGACAAATACTGAGTGTTGGGGGGATAACATGTGACCGTCCGGACCACCCACCTGTCCAGTGGACTAGATGTCAGACAACTGCAATGGTAGCTGTGTAGCCAACCAACCAGACACAGCCATGACAGTTGATCAAGATGATATCCCTTCCCTCTGTCTCTCTGGTTTGACCTTGGATTGTGCCTTTTCTACTCCTAGCTGTTAAAGCCTACATCAAGCTAACCAGCTGGAGCTTTTTATGGCTGCCCTGCTCTCTGTTTCACTTCATCTGCTCATGTTCGGGTGAGGATGACCTTCTCTCCTCTGTACAGATTGCAGGAAATGCTCCTAATTTTACTCATCTCTGCTCAAGTGTGTTGCTGCAGATGTTGAGCAGGCCCCTGCAGCAGCATTCCATGGATGACCAGTGTCAGCAGTTGGGAAACATAACTCAACTTTAAAACCCAGTTTGTCAGATGCATTTCATAAAAGAATTTTCTGTGTGATTTGGCTGACCTTGTACGAACTTGAAAGTGTAGCCTGCTACAGTGGGAAAGAAGGTGGTTATCTGTATGGGCCAACTTGAGAATTGTCCTTATGGCTAAGAAGCTTTGTAACAACAGAAGTCAAGGAGATGCATGCATATTATACAGTGTGTTCTTTACAAGGGAATACTGTATATCGTTTGGCCTTGGCTACCCAGGTGCCTTCCCTCCCCTTGTCTGTAGGTTATCAGAACGAAAATGCTTGCATTTGTCTTGGCCAACACTACACGAACTAAACATTTCTCCTTTGTTCCCCTTGTGAACCAGCAGCAAATTATATTCAGGGCTGCAGAAAGACCTTGGGCTGGCTGGTTGGCGTGGCGGCTCTCGGCTCCGTTATCTTCACTGTTCTGTCTCTGTGCCTCTGACAGGCTACATCAGAAGGAGAGAAGCCAGAGCAGGGAGCTGCCTTCTGTTTCTCTCACACACATCACTCCAGGACTTTATCATATTACAGGCCAATTCAAGAGAACTCAGGACAGCAGCAAAGCAGCCTCTTCAACCACCAGGCCCCATGTCCAGCAGTGACCTAAAGGAGGCGCCGGGCCACACATGGAAGAGGGAGGGAGAGAGGATGGGAGGACAAGAGAGAACAGGACATTCCGACAAGCCCTGGTTGCCAGTTGAATGTTGGGATGCTTATTTATAAGCAGTTCTGACAGAGGGAGGGGTGAACCTGTGACTCCCCATAAAACAAAACGTTCATTGCCCTCCCAGGCCTCAGGAAAACTGATGAACGAACAAGAGTAGAGAAACAGAGAGCAAGTGGGACGAGGGAGTGGGAGGGAAAGCGGTTTTTAAAAACCCAAAAAATGAAGAGAAAGTGTTTCCATTTTGAAGCACACGGATGACGGCAACTGAGGGAAGAGAGCGAGGTGATGAGGGAGGACAGAAATATGGTGCTGAGCAGCAGGGGGAAGGAGGCAGAGTGATGGAGGGATGATGGAGAGGGTGTGAGGACAGAAAGGGAAAACTGAGAAGGGGAATGAGTGATGGGGCTCAAAGGAGCAAAGGGAGAAGAGGGGATGAAAGTGAAAAAGGGAAGACAGCAGGCAAAATCTGCTCCAATGAATCGAGCTGCTTGCAGATTTATGTGGTGTTGTGGGTATCATTATACATCAACCAGAGGAGATGGGGAGACTCAAGCAATGTGACGCCTGTGGGGTTGTGTGTGTGTTTATTTGTGTATGTATTGCACCACACCTTTATTCTCCCTCCTCACTCTCTCTTTATGTCTCCTCCAAAGAAAACTGACTTCTGAGTTCGACAGAACACACTCGCCTGTGGTGAGGTAACATCCACCCACATCCACACTCCACTTTTCTGTAGCCTATCTATCTAGCAATGCTGGTTGAGAGAAGAGAGGTTTAGACCACCCAGGACTGGGTAGTCAAAGAGCTGCTTTGATGTGGCACAAGCACATGTGCAGTGCATGGGTACAATCCCTGCTAAAACACACTCAAAAACACAGTTTTTACTGCCTCCTGTGCGGCATCATTACTCCTCGTCACTGGAGTGGTGGGATGCTCAAAAAGAGAGAGAGAGAGAAAGAGAGAGAGTGAGTGAGAGAGAGGCAGCCACCTCCTGTGCCAGGCAGTGCCAGGCTGAAATACTGGAGCCATGTGGTCACCCTGAGGGAGGGGAAACCTGCCCAGTCTAACCACATCTCAATTAACCAATTAAGTTCAAAAGTTAACAGGGGACTAATTAGAGAGAATAGTGCTGAGCACTTGTTTTAATCTGCCTTTTTCCCACTACCAGGCATGTCTGTGTCCGTGACCTGGCTGGCTGAGCTCTGGCTGCGTCGGCTGAAACATGGCACGCAAGCTGCCGTTAGTCACCCATCCATCCCCATGGCCAGAACATAAAACCAATGGATTTAGACAGATCAGTCATCAGCTGTAAAACAAACCAGATCCAGAGCATTCCATGTGATGTTTCCAGTGGAACGGGAGAACCATGAAAATCCCATTTTTGGATCTGGAGATTGAGAGACCTGTGAGAGAATGTTCAAAAGTGGAGGACAGTTTTTAGTCATATCTAACGTGGCTATTTCCTGTTCGCCCCCTCATATTTGGCCCTGCAGATGGGTTTTAATGGATGCCAAATGGGAGGTTTAGTGCCTCACTATTGGCCTGTTGCAGTCTCTTTTTAACACCATCATATTAAATGACTCGTGTTTAGGACTCGAGGCTACAGCGTGCTCCTCTTGTTGATAATGTGCCTCGGGCAGAAAGTGTTTGTAACTTACCACTAAAAGTACAAATTTTATCCCTGTGTTCAAGAGGTAGGGGGGTTGCTATATTGGCTGCTACCACCAATAAAAGATATGTGGGCTCTATGACACAATTGTAGTTGGGCTGCTTTGAGCCCTGGAGCTAAATGCAGTGTGTTTGGAATCAGGCTGACAGCTAGATAGAGAGAGAGAGGTGAGAAATCCCTCTTTGACTTGCTCGTCTTCCAGCGGGGATATCTTTGTGCTCTGATTTTTTTGGGTTTTATTTGAAGGCCGTGACAATTTAAGTTCCTGCATGGTTGATTAGCTGTGTGTGTATGTGTTTCTGTGTGGATGAGGAAGAGGGTGAGAGAAGTCTTGGATGTCAGGATGCAGTTTGAGGGGTGAAGGACTCCCCTGTTGTATGTAAGGCCCTGGAGGATTCCTCCCCCCTTCCTCTCTTCCTCCTCCTCTCTTCTTCACCCCCCTTACTCTCATATCTTCCTCTGTGAGATCCACAATGCTGGGAAGAAATGTGTCATTAACAGGGGAGACCAAAATAATGTTTATGGGCTCAAGCAGCACTGAAATCATTTTCCATATCAGTGCAACTGCATGGGCCCTGTGGGGGAGTAAATCTGATTTTCTCCTCCCTGTGCCAATGGGAAACATCATGGGAAAGAAAACAGATTGGATTGTTAGAGAGATGGCCTGACGCAGCTGTGGGCGGCTCTTTTTGTGTTTGGGTGTGTTGCTGTGTGTGTGTGTTCATGTGTGTATGTGTGTGTATCATGAGAGAGGAAGACAGAGACAACTAGAGAGGGGAAGAGAACGAGAGAAAGCTAAATAAAAATGTGGATGTTTAGTGTGTGTGTGGATGAGACAATGAGATGGATGAGCTCCACTATGGTAATCACAATTTCACACCTCAGGAATAAAGAGCCGGAACGCAACAAATGGCCCTGAAACGCTCTCATGTAACAATGGGTCAGTTAACAAGCACACTCACCAAAGTTTGGACAGATAATAAATGGTTCTCCTTGAGGAGTGTGTAACTGTCCAGTATACGAAGACCAAAGTTCTTCTGGCCCTGCAAGTGCTCAGCAAAATGTCAGGCCATTCCATAAAACACTATCCAAACCAAGAGAGAAAAAAGCATTTACTTTAGTAGGTATCGTGGACGGGGATTTAATAAAGTAAATGCTGATGGAAATAACAAGGTGGTGCTTGGAGAAAAACACTCCGTAATGAGAGTCCAGTCCAAGGAAAACTGCATTGGTCTGGTGTAAAATGCACTTCTTGTTACATCATGAACATTTAAGTTCTCAGAGAAGGGATAGCATGGGAGAAATTGAAAGCAGAATTTAGGGATTTTGTGTTGTGACATTGCTTTTCTTGTGTATGCTATTAAATCTGTGTTGTGGGAGTAGGGAATGTGAGTGAGCATGTGTGGGTGGGTGTAAAAGGAAGGTAATGGGCCTTGAGCTCATTTGTCCTGGCCTGGTCCTGCTGCTGTTTTGAATCTGTACTCCCACCTCCTGTGTCCCAGCCTGGAATGTCTGCATGTTCTCTACAGATGAGGCCAGTGACTCAGCACACTACTACACTTTCACATAGATCACAGCAAGTACACCTAAATACAGGTCCAAGTGACAAGCCCAAACCTAACAGACCTTACCTTTACCTTAGCCTTTGGTCTAACCATTAATGTCCCAGCTACTCTGTCATTTCCTTTCTAGTCTGTCACTAGCACTAAACCTGCATTAGCCACACGCCATGCCCTGTCCTTTACCCTTAGCCTCCTCACCCTTACCCCACCTTCCCCTGTAGACTTCACTCACACTGCTCAACCAATCAGCCAGCTCTTGACAGGACTTTGACAGTCAGGGGTCTTATTGTCCCTTAAATGACACACTTCCTGGCCCGCTCCTCAGCAAATAGCTGCACTGGTGCTGTGCTTATTTACTGTGCCCTTAAAATGCCTCTTCAGCAGGAACTCTTCAAGACATTGCTATCTCTTCCCATCAGCCACTCCCACGCACCACTGTTGGCACAGGAGTGATGGGATTAGAGGTGGAGCCACTTTTTGACAATGAAAAGGAGACTTTATGAATGATTAATTGTGGTAAAATTGAGGTGGAATACCTCTTGAGGAGGCTGGCCAGGTATGGCCCAACATGTGATACCTGCCTTACCGTGTCAGGAAAGCTGATGTTTTTGCAGACTCCTGTACAAATAGTGAAAGAGGGTGAGAAAGAGAATAGATGGAAAGAAACATATATTGGTGGGATGTGTGCATGTTTTGTGATCGCCCCACCCCTAGAAGAACAAAATATCCCTCAGAGACATTTTCTCCTATCTGTTTTCTCTGTAGCATCACGGCCTGTGTGGATCCATTGTTGTTTTCAGGCTTCCTGCCAAGCCAGGACGAGCCAGTTGGACTAATTTGTTTAGGATTAGAATCTCTTATCCCTATCATGTCAACTTGTATATTGTATAAACAGCTGGGTGAAGTGGGCGGGGTGACTCGGCAGACCTCCCCGAGCCAATTTTATTTGCATAGCACTTCTGCAAAAAAATTCCCAGAATCCCCTTTACCCTGCCATCGTTTCAATCGTGAGCAAGTGGCTAACCACAAAGCCACTCTGCAAACACAGGCTGTCAACTTCAGCAAGACGACCACCATACGCACACACAATCAGACACACACAGAGGCTCACATATGCTCAGCAACACACACTCCCACACACTCTCGGCTGCTCTTTCACTCTCAAAGTTTCTCACAGTTCCTCACACTCTTATCTACACTTCTAGTCTAAACTCTCGCCCCTTACCCCTCCTCTGGATGTTGCCCTGTAGTATAGACTCACTTCCTCAATCCATTCTTCCAACTGCTTCTCCTGCTCCCTTTCCACTTCTCCCACCCCCGCACTGACCACATCCACTAAACTCACTCCACAGGCACGCAGTGTGGAGAGTGTCGGAGGCGTGCGCTGCTGGCACTTTCTTCCACCCCTGCACTGGGCCCAATTCCAGGACTGGACCGCCTGCTCACTCCCTCCCTCACTTCAGTATGCTTCTGATCAGACCAGCCTCCTTCTAGAGTTGTAGAGGGGGCTCACTCCCTCAGCCCCACCATTCAACCTCCCACCAACCCAAAAAGACAAAATCATGGAGGGAGTTTATAAAGCAGGGGGGCAAGCAACTAAAACAAAAGCAAAACAACTCTGCTACAGTTGTTTCCGAAGTGAGGAGGAATTTGGCTACCAGTTGCGCTAATGTTTTCAAGATGCCTTTGACTGTTTGAAGGAAATCCCCCCTCTTTAGTAGCCATTTGAAATTCCTTCTGTGTTTTATTGTGAGGAAGTAGGTGCTGGGTTAGTCAGCGGCCCTCCAGGGTAGCGTGTGCAGTCTGTCTGGGGCTGCTGGTGTGTACAGTTGCCCAATCCAATCCAGTTTCCCTGTGCTACTAGCGAGGGTCAAAAAACTTAGTTGTGTGCTTATGAGTGAATATGTGTGTGGAAAGTCTGGTCGGCTTCTCTTTGGCCGTCTGAATTCCTGGGCAGAACATGGAACTGCATCGGTAGGAAAGTCTGATGAGAAAGACACTGAAGTGGGAGTGAAACTCTCACCAACAGACATCCTGCTCAATATGTTTTCACTTGGTAAGTTAACATTCAAATGTATATTTCTTCATTGTTTCTGGCTTCAGTCTACTCCGTGCTTTTAGGTTCCTGCCTTATATTAGTCAAGTGTTAAAGAGCCAAACCATTAAGATTCACAGTTAAGGTCACATAAACACAGAACTTCTTAATGGCTTGAAGAAGAAAACTTGTCTGATTATCACTAATCCCATTCTAATACGTTACTAATGCATGTTCTGGTGTCTTGAGTTAAAGCAGTGCCAGCAACATCTACTTCAGCTAGCCGCTGGATTTTAAGCAAAAGAAAGGGTTTCTTGTTTTCTCTTTGATCATCTAACTCTTGCTGGTACTGATTTACTGTATTTGAGACAAGGAAGGGAATGTGTGTTTTGTCACAGGACATGACAGAAGGAGATATGTGAGCTGTAATCGTTCAGGGTGCGTTATGAACAGCTACAGAGCCTGGCTGCCACATGGCACTGACCGCTGACTGTGCAACCTCAACTGGCTCGGGCTAACTGACTTTCTGTGATAGGAGGGCTTACAAACTAGTAGTGTGTATGTGTGTGTGTTTCTATTTCTTGGCATTTCTTCTTCTACCCTCCCTTCTCTGGCTCTTGCTGATCACTGAGCTGTGGAGAACAAGTTGATGCAGTCACACCTGTAATTTTCTCTCTGTCTCTCTTCTTCTCTTGTCACCATCATTCTCATCTCTCGTTGTCTGTCTGGTGTCCTTGTCTAGACGACACGTCCATCCGTCCCTTCAGGCTGCTGTCTGCAGATAAGACAGAGAGCTGCAGACTACCGTGGCTCATTTTTCAAGAGCAGAGAGGGAAATATGATGCACTGAAATAATTGTACTTTATATTTTCTTAGACAATAGGCATAGTCGTAGATCTGCCCTTGTATGCATGTGTATGTGTGCGCTTGCATGCCAAAGCACACAAGTGCATGTGAATGGGTGTGTATTTCTCCAGGAGGAAATTTTGATCTGATTCCAGCATTCAAAAGAACAACATGTTGTGGGTGGGTGCTTGTTGTCTTCTCAGCTTTTTTTCCCCCATCACTTGTTGGCGCACACTTAGATGAATCCTTTTACATCCTATTATTGCATAATTCCTTGTTAAGACACCAAACAACCACTCACCCTCAAGTTACATTAATTAGGGGTGCTCATCGGAGCAGATTAGTGACCCAAACAGGGCAAATATGACACCTCTCTCCCCGCAGCCTAACAATTGAAACCATATTAAATTCTGCAGAAAGGTGTGTGTGTGTGTTTATGAGGTGCGCAGGAGCTTGGGTGGGGTTTCAAGGTAGGCTGGGAGGGCTGCTGTTGCTGAGCAGCACACTGACCAACTGCACCTGCCCACTGCTGTTGTAATGGCTAGCATTCAGCCTCCTTGCCTCGAGCGCTGTTTCTCTTTCGTTCCCATGACAACTGAGCCTTCATTCTTCCTGTGCCGCCTCCCCGCCTGCTGCTAACTCTGTGCCATCCATGGGGGCCTCTGCCTGGGCCCACATTACTGTGTGTGCGCAAGCATGTGCATTTTGGTTGTTGCACAAACTGGACTCCTTCACCCTACACACCCACTGGAGTGTGGGTGGAGTAGCACTAGTTAACACCTCCACCTACAGAGGTTCTGGGATATTTGTGTGTTTGTTTCTGTTTGTACATTTGAACCCATTTGAGCACAACTGTGTGAGTGAGCATGTCGAGGTGGGATGTTTAGATGTCAGGGAGGGAGGTGGGGTTCCCCCATCCCAATGCTCCCCTCTCCTTTAATTCTCTAATAGGATTAATCTCCTTCGCTGTCAGGGATCGGCGCCGATTAGGATGCACATGACCCGATTTTCTTAAGAGCAAATACAAGTGCACTGCTGGCACCACTTAAGAACCGGAGAAATAAATAAACAGGGTTTTTATTAAAAAAGGCAGAGAAAACACACAACTTTTACAAGGAGCTGGCGTAGCGGTGGCAGGCTCCCTGGATCCATGTCACTATTTAATAAGCTGCTAAATAAACAGTTATGGTGAGCCCAGCACTGGTGCTGTCATATCTCAGACCTTCACTCCATTTGTCCCACACTGCTTTGGTTGGCACCCAAACTGAAACTGCCCCAATACCAAGGCAGACCAGCCCACTTTTATAACCTGTGTGCTTTCTCACCGACACCTCTGATTCATTAAGCTTTAAATGGGTTTAAGGAGGGTATCATATTAACACAGTGTGAGTGTCCTTAGATTCAACAGTGGTATGAGAATGCTTGAGCAAACTGGAAGAGAAAGACACAGCACCAGTATATTTCTCAGCAGAAGCCAAACAGTAGACATAACTGGGGTCCTTTACTGAGTGACAGGCTGTTGAGTCAGCAAGAGCCAATGTGACAGAGGTGAAGACCACTGCATTATTATTCTGTACCTACTGCAGCTCAGATTGGAACAATGGTCAGCCCTACTCCCAGTACAGACCCTGCGGCCAAACTGGATCACTGAGAGGTGGTCTGATCTGGTTGTGTTGTGGGAAGGGCTTCATGTATGAGTTGATCTGAGACCCTCCTAAGGGTTTCCTTCAATCCCCTTCTCCCCTAACATCAGCTTAAACTTCAAAGATCCCTTTGCCTGACATCTAGACATTCCCTTTGTATGTATTGTCCCTCTCTTCTCCTTGTCTTTCTGGCAGAGGCTCTCTCCTCTCTTGGCGTGTGAAGAGGGGCTTCACGGCCTCTCTCTGTCACTCTCTATGTCTCTCTCACCCTTTCTCTCTCTCTGGGGCGAGGCTGTTAATAATGCAGGAGGATTAGCTGATTTATGTGAGCCGGAGGCACTGTGGAAAGCTGGGATTCCTTGGGGCGACAGGCAGAAGAGAGGGCAGAGGAGTGTGCAATGTGGAGGGCGGTGCCTTACAGGAGCCCTGGGTGTCTGGATGATGGGGTCTGGATGTGTGCCTAGCAAGCATGCTGGCCACAATCCACTCCCCACTGTCCCCGAACCCCACCCTGCACTCCACAGAGCTCTGCCAGGAGCGCTCTGCTGGGTCAGGGGTGATAGGAGGTGGCAGTGGAGAAGGAAAGAGGGGAAGGGGGGCTGAAAAAGAGATGATACTGTTGTAGTCATCAGGCTACCTCCCACCGACATGTTGCTATAGCACCCATTCCTACGTGGCTGCTTCCTAACGATGTTTAATGTCTTCCTCATTATTTCTGTGATTTATCCTGCAAATGTTTGTAATGGTGGTGGAAATTATCCCATTGATCAAAAGAAATTTCAATTTCAGTTTAAATTGATTTTGCTGACTTTGACTCAAAGGGTTGACTTATAGTTAAAAAACATTTTATAGCAGGTTTCCATAAAACAATAAAACAAATGACAAACAACAAAAATGGCATCAATAATTAGCAACATAACACACTAACCTGCTTTTTACAATGTCTTTTTTTATACAAATTTTGGAGGCTACTTTGTGTTCCACTGATAAATGTGCCAGTTAAGGAGACTGCTATTGTTTTTCCATGAGTTTGTGATAGACCGTCATGTGAACACACACGGTTTTGAGGTAGAGCTCTGAAAGGTTGGGGATTGTGGGGAATTTCCACTTGTCTGGGACTGTGGTGCAAAGTGTGACAGAGGTGTGTTTGTATGTGTGCATGAATGTGTGTCCATGCCTATTTCTATGTGTGAAGTGTATGTGTGTGTGTGTGTGTGTGTGTATGTGTGTGTACCTTTGCACGCTCCTGTGCGCTGGCCCATGAGCCATAGGCTATTGGGTACAGGAGTGAGCGGCAGACTGACGGGTTTATCCCTGCTGTCTGCCCAGAGGATGTGCTCGCTCACTGCCTGGCTGATTAAGACTTCCACACAATTGTTCTCACACTCCGAGAAAAAGATCGATTCATGTTTGGTCTGATTCATGCTTAAAGAAAATCAAATCACACAGCATTGTTAGATCAGCTTGTCATGAGGGGCTGATAATTAATTTTTACCACGTCGCGCTCCCCTTCGTTTTCACAGCTAGCCCTGTGCGCACAATGTATGCTACACCAATGTGTGTGTTTATGTAAGTATGTGCATGTGTGCTCTCATCCAGGCATCTTCATACATATGCATATGACTTCACAGCAGTGTGACTTGGGGGAAATGAATGTGCAAAGAGCCAGGCACCCGGGCCCCTCGCTCAAGTGCACTGGCGGGCGCGTAATGGGAATGTAATTTAAGCAGTGGTTAATCAGTGTGTTTTCTCCGACTTGCCCAGCAATGCATAATAGACAATCAGCCCCCAGTCACACGGGCGTTGCTACGAATGGTCAATTACTCATCATAGTCTTGTTAAACACACAGTTCAGCCAGCCAGGGACAGATTGCTCTGCTGGTGCCATCATTATGGTAAAGAACAAAGCAAAGCAAAGCAATGCTATGTGTCAGAAAGACAGATGGACAGAGGGAGGGAAAATAGAGACAATGAGGGAAGAGGCATGCACATAGTGTATTTCTGCTCATTGAGATGGGACAGAGGAGGGAAAGAGAGGAATAAGCCACTGTAACAAAGCAGAGGGAGAAAGGAAAAGGAGTAAAATGCCAAAATGGAACCAAAGAAGAAAGTGAGAATGCAGGATTGTCAGTCATGTAGAGAGAAAGGAAGAATGAAAGAAAGAGAGACAGAGAGGAAGTGAAATGGAACAGAGGAATAAGAGAGATTGAGGGCATGAAAGTGAGAGATGGAGAGCATAAGATAATGGAGGGAGGGAGAGAAATTGAGAAAGGGACACTGGGGAGAAGGAGCAAAAGTGTGTGAGAGCGAGAGGGAGAGAGCCTGAGAAAGTGTGTACTCAGCTGTGAGATGAGACCTCTGTCTACCCATGGGGAGAGGCGGTGTGAGGGGAGAGAAGATGGGGGGAGAGGACTCTGCTGTCAGTGAGGGGGAGGAGAGTCTCACACTCTCTCTCTCTCTCACACACACACACTCACACACATATATACACTCACTCATTCGACCTCTCCCCAGGGCAGCGATCAAATCTGCCTGGCTTAATGATTCCACCTAGAGGGCCAGTGGGGTCCATCCTTTTACATCTACATCTAGATCTGATGTAGTTTTCTTTCTTTTTGGTCACACTCATGGTCACAGTGTACATGCACTCCTCTAATTCTAACCATGTTTTCTCTCCTTACCTTTTTCCCTGTGGGAATGCAGGCAGTGGATTGATGGGCAATTCCTCCGCCTCCTTCATGGGGACCTTTCTGGCCAGTAGTCTGGGTACCCCCCCCTCCCACCCGTCTCACCCCTCCCGGCCGCCCTCCTCGCCCTCCTCACCCTCCTTCCGGGGCGGACCCCACTCCAGCGCCTCGCAAATCTGGTTTCCCCATTCGCATGAAGGTACCTCAAATCACACATGTACACAAACACACACCCACAACCTCACCCCCTCATCTGACCACATTGTCTGGATGAGGAGATATTCATGTCTTGGCAGTACTGGGGATAGAGCTTTGCAGGGTGTATTGTTACTCTGATATTGTGTATTTTTAGGTCGTGTTAGGTTTCCACCAAAGCACGGCTTGTAATCATCTAGCAAGAGCCAGGCTCCCGCCCTTTTATTTGTGCACCAAATATAGGCCCAGGCCCAGCATGTTTGGGATGGAGCACTGTGCCATGGTTTCTGGATGGGGACACAGGGTCAAAAGTTCAGCCAAGGAATCTTGTGGTATTCACTTCACGTCAGCAGGAATGTCACTCAAAACTCTCTGAAGCAGCAAGCGCAAATGCAGGCCAGTAAAAAGTTGCAGTGATTGCAGAGCTTTCAGCTAGTGTCTCCATCACAGTTTAATAGGGTGGTTCCCACCCAACACTCAGCATCACAAAACCCTGGCTACACACACAGTCAGGAAAATATAAACACACACACACTCAGTTTAACACCTCACATTTCTGCTTAGATACAGCCAGAAAGTCAGACAAGGATAAAATAGAGAGATTAATCTGCTAGGGTACTTTCGGGAATTCAAATGCTAAGGATGACAGATATATGTAAGACCTATCCAATGTCACCCACTGCAATGCAAGGTCTGCTTTTCTGTGACTTCACTTCTGTCACTTTTAGATTTATGTTCATAATCTTTTGCTAATTACATAATTTGATGGCCGTCCAATGCCATCTAGTGAACCACAGACTTTGAAGTTGATGGACTCTTGTTATTTCAGCCCTCTTGAATTTATTTATTTATTTTCTAAGAATAGCCCAGCTGTTAGTCCATGGGGGGACGCCAGTGGGGGAGTGTTTGTTATTTGTGGTCACTGATCAGCAGCGCTCCAGTTGCGTGATGTGTGGCTGGGGCTGATTGGGTGCAGTGCAGCTGAGATGCTGTCTGCTTTTTGAGAGTGTTAAGCCATTGGATGCCTCCCAGCCACTTCCTCCCCTCCCCCCAACTCGCTCTCATGTCCTGGCCACCAGGGGTTGAGTCAGTGGACAGCTGCTATAGTGGTGAGAATAGGTGAAACTCCAGACTTCTTCAAATACACATGGAGACAGGAAGAATAAATTTGAATGAAATATCAACTCTAGCATCAGCTCAGTCAGAAACATTTCCTCTCAAAACTCATTTTGTAATCATCAGTGTTTATTTTACCTTATAGTTTCAGGGTTTCATTGTCAAAGATTTTCTTCTTGTGGAAAAGTAGAATAATATTAATAAGAGTGATGATGATAATGCCAAGCCTAATAAAAGTAATGGAGGTGATTATGACTGGGATTATTACTCAGTTGGCAATGGAGGCCATTATCTCTATTGCAGTTTAATTGCATATAACGCACTAAGAGCATGATTGAATCCAGACTGTTCATCAACCACATTCAGCTGTTCCCTCCTCAAGATAATTGCATATTGTCTTTTTTCTGTTTTGCATAAAAAGCAAGTCATCAAAATGAGCGGCACAATTACCCAGACTCTCGCCTCCTCTCTCCGGGTGTCAGCAGAACCCCACCAGCAGCAGAGCAGGCACTGACTTGTGCGTGTATGTGTTGGCGCATTAGTGTGTCACTTGTAACCTTAAAGATATTCTCTGGATTTTTTTTTTTTGTGTGTTTTTAAAGTGGCTGTTTGCATGCAATGCCAAGCATAGCAGCTCAAATTTGTACTCAAAGATTATTGTATGATCCCCATGTCTCTGGCATATACCTGTCATGGTGCAGAATGTCTTTGTCTGCTATTCTTCTAACACATTTTCCACAGATTAAAGAGCTAAAATCTACCAATAACAATGATCTCATCAGTCACTTGCTAACCAGTCATTTAGTGGGGATAAACTCTTTCCTAGTGGACTATGAGTGTATGGAGCAGGCTGAATCATAAGCACATTTAGCAGAAATCTTTCTATTTTATTTTTTACCTTTATTAGGTAAGTCAGTGTATACCTAAACAATAATTGTGGCAGGCTTTTGAAATGGAATTATGGTGGAGATAGAAAGAAACCAAATGAAATGTAATAATTAGAAAGTACTTAAGCAGTGTCTTCTCCAAGTCTTCACAATCCTCTCTGAATGTTTTATTTTAATAAAAGGTGTAGAAATGTTTAATTTTCATTTGGATCTAGATCTGCAACTAAATTCACAGTGATCAATCAAAAGATACATGTAGCTTATATGTTTTTATTCCAATAAGTGCAGAAGTGCATGAGAAAATTGCAAAAAAAAAAAAAGCAAAGGTTTTCCCAGATATGAAATTGAATCTGGATTTGCACCAATAACTAATCACTAATTACAAACTAATCAATCCAATTAGGAAAGCGCTTTTAAAGCTCAGTGTCTGGGGTTGGAAGGCCAAATCAGAGAGAAAAAAAGATGTGTTTTCAACTTAATCCACATTAGCACAGACATTAGTGTGGACATGGTCTGAATATGTTTAGAGAGAGTACAGACCACATTTCTATTGGGGGCATGAGTGACAAAGCATTAGCTGAATGTGACACATTAAGCAAACCTATAAATAACATCACCACATAACAGTGGTGGTATGGGACTTTGGATCAAGATAACTTTGGGGGAAGAGGGAATTTGGTACAGAAAAGTCTTGTTGATTTCTGCTTAAAGATTTAGTGTTGAGAAAAGGAAAATGTACAGTATACTGTTTTGTGTGGGATATTTGTATAAGGTGATAGTACCAAGAACCAAACCATTAGTGGATTTCATAATGTCAGAGGGTAGCATGGATTAAAATGTTTTTTTTTTTGTTTGAGATTCTCTCTTCCTATTGATTGCCAAATACAATAACAGCCATTGTGTGTACCACAAATGGAATTGACTGTTGTTCATTTGCTAAGGGGAGACGTGGACTCACTGACACAGATAGAGAGAGATGGGTGGCAGTATATGAATGTGGTGCAAGAAAACAGGGGAAAAAACAATCAAAACAAACAGGGACAGATGCAGTGTAGTGACTGTTTTAATAAATGTAATGAAAAATGTTTTTCACAACACCTGGTAAAATGGATTAAGCCCTCTAAGCTTTTGAAAGATTTATTTTCATGTTTGGAACCGTTTGAATAAACCCCACTAAATCAAATGAGTGGAAAAAATTAAAAAAGAAAAATAGACCCAAAAACAAACACCAAACCTACGGGCTCCTCACAGGTCTGAGGCCAGCTGGCTGTGGTCCAAATGACTTCTTACGTTATGCCAAAAGCAATCACAGTCTCATATCTCTGTCAGCACATATAGACACACATGCATGCATACACAAAATTGCCTACACACACCTGTCTAATCCATTTCTGTTTGATACACCTTTCCAAGCCTATCTTCAGTTGTCCATCTTTCCTTCTGTTAGCAGTTGCTAGCTTTTGCTTTTGTGGGAATTAAGCTGCCCCCCACCCACCCCCACCCCCACCTCTCCTCTCTTCTATACTCCTGCCTCTTTCATTCTCTCTCTCTCTCTCTCATGCCAGCCTGCATCCCTTCCTTTCAATTAGTCAAACCTGAAGAGATCCACCACAGTACTGCCCCTCCTCTGCCAAACCCCTCCTCCCTTTCTGTGTCTTGATGGTTCTGTCACTTTTTCTCAATTAGCGGACCTGACAGGCAGCTAAACCTGCTCCTCCTCTCCTCTTGGTCTTCCTCTGCCATGCTCTCTCTCTCTCTCTGTCCTATCTCTCTATCTCTGAAATGTTACAGCCATTTCCCCAGAGAAAATATGCAATTCGGCATTCATGTTATTTTGCCTTTTAGCAAAAGTGAAGAAACCCTCACGAGCAATTGTATAGGCTGGTGTTTTCAGAGCAGGTATAAGAGGAGTGGATAGAAATGGAGAGAGGATGGCTCTGTGCTGGCGAGAAACGAAACACTCTGTCGTCTGCCTCTAATTCAGTAGGCTTAATTCACTTCTGCCTCTAGGTGCTGTTCTATATCCAGCCCCCTTCTTTGTCCTCCGTCTCGGCCTGCTTCTCTCAACCCACCATGCTGTGAGAAATACCTTCAGAACTTCTGGAAATCCCTCCCTGGGATGGAGCTCTGTTTGTTCTGCCTCTCTCCCCCGCTCCGCCTGTGGAAAGGGCACTGCAAACTCCCCTCTGTCATTCACTTGCCGATGCAGACTAGTTTATGTGTGTGTGTGAGTGTGTGGAGGGACGAAAAGAGAGTAAGGCTGATGTGCAGTCAGCAGACTGCACTAAGACCCTGCTCACGTCGCCTGCAGCAGCAGCAGCAGCAGCAGCTTCCCTTGTCCTGGCCAGATTAATGGCTGAATGGGTTCTGCCGTACCCAGCAGTCCCCCTCTTGCCGCCCCAATGGAGGGCATGCTGAAACTGAGCGGGCTGGCATTATCGGGCACAGCCAGACCACGCTGTGAAAAGGGATTACGCCGTCAATCGTCACGCTCACAAACACCATGCTGCCACAGAAAAAAAGCGTCTCTCCCAGCTTGGATAAAGACTGCCAAACAGCTCTCTGCTTTTCTCCCTCCTAAAATCAGAGAAAAACGTCTTGCTTAAACAAAGGAACCCCCCTCCTCCCACTGTAGATGAATTGGCATAAATGTGTGTGCTTATTAATCATGACAGCAAAGAAAGAGACAGAGACAAAAGGGGAGAGAGCGAATAGAGTAAGAGAGGTAGAAAATAGGTGAAACAAAGAAAAAGAGAAAAAGTGAGGGTATGTAATTATCACCCCATTGCCCTCCTCAGAAAGCAGCACCTCCTGTGTTATTGCAGGGCTGTTTGCCCTCTCTGAACATTTCATTAATTAAGATGGGAGCATGCGGAGGCTGCTCTGAGACGAGGTCATTAAGCCCACCACAACACTCCTCCCTCCCCAGAGCCAGCTCATAGCACTGGCCCTATTGTTCCACCGGCAAGTGAGACATTCAACACTTGGAGCTCCTGTTAAACCCACGGATACACACACACACACACACACACACACACACACACACACACACACACACACACACACAAGGCCAAATGAACTGCATCTGCGCTTTCCGGGATCAGGTTGCATGCTTGCCAACACAAATACGTCTGTCTTTCATTTAGCTTGTAGAGCCATGTTTTCCTCTCTTTATCCCCCTCCTCCTTCCTTCACTCCGTCTGTAAGTTGTGTTTGAAAGTGAGGCTGGAAGGTGAGACAGGTGCAAAAGCAGGGAAAAGGAGACGTGAAACACCTGGACTTCTCTAGATGACTCAAAGGTCACCGAGATGCTTGTATGTGGTGCTGGTGGACAGTAGAAGTCCTGTCTGTCTTGATCACAGTCACAAGGATTATAAAAGTACTAACACAAAAAGTTGGTATGTTTGTCTCTTCCCATTATGTCTTTCTTTTCCTCCTTCTCTTTCCTTTCTTTCCTGACATTGGTTCACTCATGGTGATAGTGCATATAGTTTAGTTTTCTTTTCCTTATTTATTGTGCCATGTTTGTAGCATGGAGTAGATGGGGAGGGCACAGACTTAATCATGAATGTGAATCAATGAATGTGATTTTAGTACCGCATTACATTATATGCTCAGTAGAGAATATTCACTGTAGTTATATAGCACTGTTGTCAGCAAATAATGTCATCAAATGTCCATACTGCCTTATTTTTGTAATTTACAGTACTCTTTCTTGCAATCGTGTGAAATAATTAATCATAGAGTAGTAGATATAGGCTAATTCAATTTACATTGATTTATGTTATAGTTAACCAATTACAGTGGAAGTGGGTTGTCGTAGTGATGCTGTTTCTTTGTCCTAATATTGCGAATGGCTTTCAATCTCAATCCATGTTTTCTCTCTCCTCCACCTTCAAAGTCCTTTGTGTTGTTGAATGTCCCATTGCAAAATGAGTTTTGTGTTTGGTTGTGGTGTAAATGTCCTTCAGATGGGCTTGATGCAATAAGCTCAGGTGTACTGGCTTACAGGCCCAACATCCAAATGACCTTTTATCCCATGTAGGTCAGTAAAGGGCAGCCACCCAGCTCTCTTCATTGTAAACACAAGCTTCAAATCCGTCCTTATCACTCCATTCAGATGGATAGAGCTGCCACTGCCAGTTCTGAGAGAGAGATAAAGAACGAGCCATACGTTTCAAAGACAGCTTTCATACATTACAGCAATCCCCAAGCTTGTCTTGTATTGTTTGCATTCTAAACTCAGGCAGTAAAAGCAAACATGACAGGCAGAGCCAGTACTTATTTGGGTATGAACACCACCTGCTGCATTAGACCTGAAGGATTATGCTGGGTTAGTCTGGATAACTGCATCATGGTGGTTATTGTCCTGTCTTATCAATTCTCTCCCTCTCTGCTGTCCATCTCAGCAGCTCCAGGGTATCCTCGATTCTCAGGGAGTCTGGCCCACACTTTCCTTCCCATGAGCCACTTGGATCACCATGCCAACAGTGGAGTTCTATATGGGCAACACCGTTTCTATGACACCCAAAAAGGTGAGGCATGAGATGATTAAAATATCATCAGATGGAAATAAGACATTGACAACAAGACACACTGAATGTATACAACATAGTATGGTGTATATTGATATAAGGATACCTAGGGACACTATCATGAGAGCTGAATGATCTAATTCTGTCATTGCCATTTCCTTTCTTGACTAATGCATTTTCCTTTACTGGCTTGCCTTCCTTCCTCTCTTAGAGAACTTCTATCTTCGAGGTCTCCCGTCCCAGCCACCTCTCATCTCAGCTAATCACAGTCTGCCACCAATGTCCAGGGCAGGTTCAGGACACTCTCAGGGGTCCTGCAGCAGAGACAGAGATCCAGGGGTAGGGACAGGTCTACATAAGGGTCTTAAAGAGGGGTCTGTGGAGAGAGGAGTGGTATCTGTCAAGGACAAAGAGAGGTCCAGTAGCAAACAGGAGGCAAAGGAGAGACAGCAGCAGCACCAACAGCACCACAGCCACCAGCCACCCCACCCCACACACCACCACCATTCCCACTCCCATCAGCAGCACCCACACTATCCACAGCACCCACTACCCCTGGAGGAGGTCAACAGTCGGGCCCTGGAGAGGCATAAGGCATCACTCACGATGGAGTACAGCAAAGAACACCCTCAGAGTATGGGCAAGCCCCTCAGTGCCTGCTTGCACAATGGCAAGATGCAAAACGGAGATGCAGGAACTGGAGTAGGGGCTAAAGCCTCCATGTCCAGCTGTGGGGGGGAGGGCACAACCCTTGGGGCTATGGGAGGTGGGGGGAGCAGCCAGGGCAGACATATGGGGTCCAGTGGCAGTAGTCGCTGCACCAAAGAGGGGATAAGTGGGGAGATGAGGATCAGTGAACAACCTTCAGACTGTCTGGAAAGGGGTCAGGCACCACTCCACCACTCTCTATCCTACTCTGTACCCCCACCCTTACACATGGGTTCTGCTGCTGGAGGGACACACCCCCATCCGCATCCTCATGCTCACCCCCATACACATCCTCACCCAGGGAGCTTCCACTGCCTTCAGCTCCATCCCAGCCACCCACACCACCCACATCATTCCCACCATACACACCACCACCCAGACTTCTTCTGCCCTCCCCCTCCTGCTCCTCTAGCCAACCCTGCCTCACATGAGAGGGGGCCAGCCAATGTGGGGCGGGAACCTAAAGTCACAGGGCCCACATTTGTGCCATCTGTGGCAGACCTGGGGGACAAATCCAGTGGGCCATTCCAGCTTGGTAACCCTGACTGCCATGGTGTGGGCGGTGGAGGGGGAGGAGGCAATGCCAAGGACAAGGTAATAGAAAAGAATGGAGGCAGTGGGCACCATAGTAGCTGGCACAGAAAACAGCAACAACAACAGCAGCAACAACAGCAGCACCCATACAGAAAAACAGAGAAGCCTCCAGACTGGATGCAGTCCCACCACCAACACCTTCAGCCCTCACAGCTTCCGCCGCCTCCCCAACTACAACAACCTCCACATCCCCAACAGCAGCACCAGGTTGTACGATCACGCAGTGCTGAGTGTATCAACAGTGGTGTGGACATGGATGTGTTCAGACCCTCGCTGCCCCAGGGGCCCAAGGCTGGACACTCTGTCCCTCATTCTGTCAACACTTCTCCTTACAGAGACTGTTCCCATCCAGGACCACCACCTAACTCCTCTCCACTTGGAAGTAAAAGCATGGGTCAGCATAGTGGGGCTGGAGCAACCCATGGCCCTGGAGGTAGCTGCTCCTTACAGAGAGATGGCCAAAAGGTAGCCAGGATACGCCACCAGCAGCATGGACGACCTGGTCCAGATGCTCCTTCTCCTGTTGAGTTGAACCAGGGGACTAGTCAGGAGCTGAAAAGAAAGATGGACATGTCTCCTTATGGTTACAGCAACAACAGTGGGCAGCACCACCACCAGCAGGCCCCGGTGCCACCCTGGGCCATGAGGCCTCCCCACCACATGTCACAACCCGAAGAGGAGCAGAGGAAGTCCTACATGGAGTTAGGGAGCACTGGTGGGCAACACTCCCAGCAGCAGCAACAGCAGGGAATGAGCCTTCCTCCTCCCCAGCCTCCCCCTGTACCTCCCCTCAGTCAGCAACAGCAACAGCAGCAACCTGAGCCCCAGGGGCAGACTCAGGGAGAGAGCAGTGCCATGAAAAGCTTACTAAAGTACAGCAACCAGCAACAGCCACTGCTCCTCTCCCAGAAGAGCCCCTTTGGGGGGCTGGGAAGCCTTAAATCAGGTCCTGCTGGGGGGAGCTGTGCCATGCAGGGCAACAAACAGACTCTACCTTCTAGAAAGGGCTCAGCCAATGACAACGAGCGCCCTGATTACAGTGGGCGGAGCCGGGATATGGGAGAAGCAGGTCACGGGGAAAGTGAGGTGCGGCAGCCGCCAGTGGGAATTGCAGTGGCTGTGGCCAGACAAAGGGAGCCACCTTGTCGTTCAGCAGACAGTCATCCCAACAGCCGGCAGGGCAGGGTACATCCCTCAGTGAAAGGTAAGCAGTCTAGGTCACTGCCTCATAAAAAGAGGTGCAGGGAAGAGAGACCAGTTTCTTCTCTTATCTGTGACCTGTTAATGACCTAGATGTCAAAACAAAACAGAAAAAACAAGGTCTAATGCTGAAAAAGCTTGAAAAATATTGGTGGCACTGAGTATTTTGTGCAGTGATGAGACAAACCTTCATTTGATGAATGAGTCTTGTATGGTATGTTATTCTCACTGGCTTTTACTACTCATAGGGTTGAATATAATTTGATCCACAGTCTATCCAACTTTAAGTAAGTTCTGTATTATGTAGTTTTCCTGTTAGCCTTAAGCAAACATTTAAACCTATCAAAAATAATTCTGTAGCATTATTTTTTTATATATTGCAACAGTACACAATCAGTAACACATATGTGTCCTTTGGATATATACTCATTGCCCACCGATTCATGGTGTCATTTTGAAAACAGTGGACAGCAGTTATGAGATGCACCTTTGCTTTGGGTTCATCAAAATCTAATTTATGATATCTGAAAAATAATGCTTCACAAAAGTCCTAGCAAACATGTCAATGGAAGACTGATTTCATTTTGGGGAAGAAATACAGGTATTATGGAAGAAACAGGCCAGAAAATAGTATAAGAGTATGGTTACAATGGCATTAAAAAGTATGATACAAAATATGTATAATGAGGCAAACTAATAAGCACTGTCAGTGCTCCAAGTCTCTTGTGAGTCATGGTAACATTTTGAGAAACGGTGAGAGACTTGGGAATATGTCCTCAAAGGAGACACAACGGTGGAAGCTAAAGGTTAAACTAATGTTTGTCTCACAGGACCATCCCGCTCCATGTATTCCTCAGATCCCACCACCGAAGAGGAGAGGAAGCGGATGAGTGGGGAACAGATATGTCTAACTTCCCTGGACAGAGAGAGAGATGCATATATCAGGTAATCCATTGCTTAATATCCAATTAAAATCTGTTACTGTTATAAACCTTCAGTACACTGGTCTTCATTTGTATTTCCTTATCTTTATCTCATCCTGATGCCAGGGATAATAAGGAACGGGTGGAATTTGCAAGAATCCACCCCTCCAACAGTTGTCACGGAGACCTCACCTCTCATCTCATGGTCCCAGGTGGGACTTCCCTGCAGTCTGGCCAAATAGGTGATCCTGCTGCACATTCTGCTCACCATCATTGGATGCCAAGAACTGGAAGCCCATCCCTCTGGATGACAGGACACTCTTATGGTAAGAGAATATGAATAGTTTTGGAAATTAAGATGCTAAAATTGTACATACACTTTCCAACTGTATGACTCCATTGATTTCAGTAGTGGCATTTCTTTTTACAGTGTTACAGTTTATGTATAGGTTTTACAGTCCTGCTTTTCCCATTTACAGAATAGGTCAAAAACATTTTTTTATGCTCCACTGACTTACATTTATGCTTTTATACAATCTTGCTGAGCAGCAAATATTGAGTTTCCTTTCATGCCTACAGAACTCTTCCCATTCAGATTTAGAATTGATTTCATGATTTTGTGATTATGATTTGTTGCAGTAGTATATTTGTAGCAGTTTCTTTTTTACATAGAATGTGATGGGTATATAAATCTAAACTGAAATTCTTTCTATAAAGCAGGTATAGGTCATACAACCCTGCACCAGAATCTGCCCCCAGGTTTCTCTGCAGCCATGCCAGGCCCTCTGCAGCCAGTCCTGCCTCTGCCTCAGGACCCCTCTGCCCAGCTGGTGGTCCTGCCCACTGAGCCTCCCGCTCATCCTGGCACCCATCACCTAGGTATGCCATAACCTTGCTTTCTCCTCTTTAAAGCCAAGCGTATTTATAAAGCACTTCTGCCAAGTACACATAAACTATGCATGTACAGCCTGATACATACACATTATGTATTTGCTCTCATAATCTGCATAATCTGCCACGTAAATCCCAATAAATTAGAAATTCACTAAATGTAGCCTACGAAGCTATGGAATAGCTTCGCTTGCCACTGACTAGTCATTAACACTAGAATGGCAACGACGGTCATTTTGACCGTTTTGAAATGTATATGTGCAATAACTTTGTTGAATAAAAAAAATATAATCTTGCTGGTACCTGACTTTTCCTAAAAGTATTTGTATTTTTATTTACAATAGGTTTTATATAAATTAAACAAAAGGCAAAGAAAATATGATCATTTTTACCTATTTCGGCCATACACGGTCATATTGACCGCCATGACTTTCGCGCTATTCTATTGTTCTATTGTGCTGGCCCCACAGCACACACGGCTCACGGCCTTCTTGTGTGTGTTTGACGATGGCATGCTGAAACACTGCAGGGACTGCACTGTGGCTGAGGCACATCAGCACCGTGTTGACAGCTCATGACCTGACAATTTTGGCTGGCTGTGGATGTCAATTCAAAATACATGCTGAACGGGGCTCTGTTTCTGGGAAAAGAGGAGATGCGGAGCAGAGGTCAGCTCGTGGGAGAGAGTGTGGAGCTGAAACTGGGGGAGCCATTCCTGGGGAAGAGAAGAAATATTACCAGATAATTTCTTCACTTCTCTGAAACTGGCCACCGCCTTACAGGCCAAGAAGACCAACCTGGTTGGCACCCTGGGGAAAACTAAGCGTGAGTCGCCCCCCTTCGCAAAAGAGCAAGCGGAGCTGTTCAGCACAAAAGGTGTTAAATGTGTAGATGCGACGTTCACCATCTACCAGGGAAAGCCGAGGAATAATGTATGTTTGCTGAGCTCCATGCACACAAGCGTGGGCATCACCGATGGGCTGAAGGCAAAGCAGGAGTCGGTAACACTGGTGTGAATATAGCGTATGCAATAATTACGGTTTACTATATGCGATGATATGAAAACTGATAAATGTATAATGAAACTTTTTTATATGTATATTTTGGTGTTATTTGTTGTTTAAAAGATATCCTAACACAATAAATGCATTAATCTCCCATTTGGGTAATTTATCATTAGGGATTATAGAGTTTGGAATCTAGCAGTCAAAATGACCGCTTACGGCAATTCTAGTAAGTTTGGAATTCTGGCACTTCTAGTGTTAACACAATGTTATTTCAGTGTTCTATAATCTGGGGCAAACATTAAAAGAACTGTTGGTAATCATAGTGATCCTGTGAAGACTGCTGATGAATTTCCCCTTAATGGGCTCATTCAGACACACACACATCACAATTCAAACATTTCCTGCACACCACCTGCTTGGCCCAGCAGGAATATGGCTCTCAATGGGTCAGGGTACTCATCCAAAGCTATACTGTATGTGCACCCCCCACCCACCCCCAACATACAGGCACACAACACACACACACACACACACACTGAGTACCACAACAGTAGAAGAGAAAGTGTGAGAGTGAGGGAAAGATCACTTCTCAAAACTCATTGTACATACATATTCAGTAAACAGGCTGTGACATTTAATTAGCTCACAATTGTCAATGGTATGTTTCCTTCTGTGCTCCACAGGAGTTTCAGCCGAGAAAGGAAGTGCATCCTCAAAAGCAGGAAACATTTGCGTATCCAAGTTTATGTCTCTGCACAAGGATGTTTGGTGTGTCTAGGAAAAATGGGGTGAAGGGGCAAGTCAGGAATGAAGGGGCAAGAAAACAGAAAAATACTAGTTTTGAGGTTCCTATAGTGTAGGCTCACTACTTCCTAAGTGGGACCTCTGTAATAGCACATCATCCACATCAAATTGTACTTGTCCTTAAAGCCACATAATGAGAAAGGTTGTCCACCCACAGACATGGGAACTAAGCCTCCTGCTGGGTGCTCCTTTTCTGTGGTTTGGCTGGGCAGGTGGGACTTTTCGGCGGAAAGTCCACGCTAAATGCTCCAGCGAGACAAACATGCATTTCCAGCCCAGTATTTTGACCTCCAATCAACCTACAACCATCATCTGTTCGCATTTCATCATTGTCATGACTTTTTTCCAGCATTCCAGCAAATTCTCAAGGCAGTTCTTAAGAGAGCGCTTTCTGTTCAGAGCGGGGGAGAGTGTGGGATTGCTGCTGCCTGGGGATATGTTGTTCTGTGAAGTCAAAAATCTTTTTTTGAAGAGATTTTGTCTATGTCGTTGCTATAAAATGTGAATACAATGATTTTTAAATGATCCATAATGGTTTCACTGTTTTTGAAATGGGTGTGTGGGAGGTAGATAATGAGAGATATGGATAACACAATGATGTGTTCTAGTGTGTAATGCATAGTGCTGATGTGTATGAATCCAAAGGAAAGGTGTGTATGTGCATGCATGTCTTTTTGTTCTAAGGTCACATTTGTCACATTCCTCCTCCTTTTTCTCATTAGATGTGATGGAGCAGCCAGGGCTGTGGCCCCCTGTGTATGGTGCCCGGGGCGCACCCTCCCACATGCAGCATCCTGCTGTGTACTCCCGATCCCAGTTTCTACGGCAACAGGAGCTGTATGCTCTCCAGCAGCACCAACAGCTCCAGCATCAGCACCAGAGCCACCAGTCACAGCAACCACAACTACAGTCTCAAACCCAGCAGCAGCACAGAGCTGCTCATGGCATGGACATGCAACATCATGCCACTCACAATTCACAGGTGATTATAAAATCAAAATATGCTACATTAAGATTTTAGTGTGAAGAGAGTTTGATTAACATATATTTACATAGATTGACCTAGAGCTATCTATCTACACATCAAAAAGAGAACGAGACTCAAGAAGAGTAAGTGAGTCAGCTTAATTTATCACGACTATTGAGTCTATTTTTATCTCCCCTAATATTTTTGTGGGATATGCTGACTTTCTCACAGGGATGGAATGAATCGCTGAATATAGGCTGCAGAGCAAGTAACTTTTTGTGTCAATGACTAGTTTGCAAGGAATTGGTTATTACATTGTTACTATAGAAATTCACTTGCTTGAGAGTTTCAAGATTTGTTGCGCCTTCAGTAAATGTAGAAATGAAAATAACTTTATTTTAATGCCGTAGATGCAGAAGAGGCCCGATGAGCCCTCGGTTGAACTAGAGGAACTCATTTCGGAACCCAGAACGTCTAAACCTGCCAAGCCCTACTCTTACAACCCACCACAGGGGAACACCTCTCCCCCTGGGGCCTGTGCCGCTCACCTGTCCCCTTGTTGCCAGTCCCCCTCACTAAGACCACATCCCAAAAGCACTCCTTCTACACCCTGCCCCGCTCCCAGCCCTGCTGCAGCAGCCCCTCACTCACCTGCCATCAGCCCTGCCCCACCTCAGATGCCCAAGGGGGCCGAATCCCAGGACAAGAGAGGAGAGGGACAGCCCCCACAGGATTACCCAGAGTCTCTGGAGCCTGGTAAGCATAAGCAAAAGTATCTATATGCAAACAACCTGCCTTTGTTGCATTGTGTGCAATGGCTTAAATATGAGCTACATCGATAACATCAGATGAAAGCCAAAGTCAAAGAACATGTTGTTTCTAAATAATTTAACATGCTGCTAGTGACAGATGTTAAGCCAAATAACTGACTCAGCAACAGGAAAAGGACAGTGAATCCTAGGATATAGCAGCACCTTGTATATTATACCCACTGGTAATTGGAATAGCCACTGTTGTGATGATCCTTTTTTTCTCCTGGTGGTGTGGTCATATGTGTGGGTGGGTCTGTTGGCAAGTCCCTGATTGACAGAACAGCTTAAAGCTGCAGAAAATGGCTGCCGGCTGAGCTGGGGCTTTCCAGTACTATTACCTCGGTAATGACTGAGAAACACCTCAATATCAGCCCTCACCTCTCCCCCACCTCCACAGGCCCCACACTCTCTTCATCATCATTAATGTCTGGCTAACGGCCGCCACACGCCAGAGGAATTGTGTCAGGTGCTCTGATAAACCAAAGGCCTGGCCCACTTCAAATAACACACTCACATAAGGTTGCATGTGGTCCTTTACTCCGCCTACTGCTGGGAGATCAAGGCAGAGTGCTTTTCCTTTTCCTAGTTTTAACCCCTTGTGATCTCAAAGGTGGCAGGGGAGTTAGGTTTAGAGTGGGCCTGATGTGTAAGGATTTTAGATTTGCATAACACCTCTAAATGTAAGGCTGCAGAAAAATTGTGCTTTCTGTTGTATTTCAGCTAAAATATCACTTACAAAATAACAGCATTATGAGATATTTTTGTGGAAGGTTTTATCAGAATTGCTTAGCCAATATTGACAATTGATGATTCTATTATCTATTCTTTAGATAATTATTTCTTTCTCTCTATAGACTTGCCTCCTGGATACACCTACCCTGGTATTGCCATGGGCTACAGGAGCGGGCCCTCCTCCCAGGATGTTCGACTGGCTGAGCCAGCCGACCTGGAAACTGTCCAAGTGGAGCCTGCTGAGCATGCTCCCCAGTCTCTCTCCAGCCTAGGGGAGGAGCTTGACTGCCAAGCAGTGATCAAGCCCCTATCAGAGCCACTCCCACCTAAGGAAGTGGAGCAGGAAGAGGAGGAAAGAGTGGTTGAGAAAGTTCTGGAACAGAGGGAGGAGGTGGAGGTAGCTGCAGTGACAGCAGCCAGCTATGTGCCTGGAGAGAAGGAGGTGGAGGAGCAGGGGCCTGCTGAGGAAGAGGTCCTGGTTTGCCCACCTGCTGAGAGCCCAGTGTGTGAAGCTGCTTCCTGTCCAGTACCCCTTTCAACAGAGGAGCCTGAAAGGCCAGAAGCTGTCATCACCTTGGAAGAGGATGATGAGGCTGTGGGTGAGGAGAGCCAGGTGGAGCATGCTCAAAAGGTCAACATGCCTGGAGAGCAGGAACCAGAGCTTCCCACCATCATTGAGCTTGACCCTGCTTCCCCTGCAGCCCCTGAGCCCCAGTCCCCAGCCCTTGAGGGAGCAAAGGACAGCAAGCAGAAGCACAAGAAAGAGATGGCCCCTGATGACGCCTCAGTGGATTTTGTGTGTCTTTCCCCTGCCTCAGCTTCCGCCCATAGCCCAAACCAGGCAAATGTTGCCATGCCCCAAAAACCTCTCGTGCCCTGCTACTGGAGTCTGGAGCTGCTGATTGCTGCTGCTTTCTGCACAGATGTACCTCCATTTCCCTTGTTCCCTCTTAGCACCCCATCAGTTGCCCCATCCCAGCTAAACCCCCACCAGGGCATGGAGCTTCTGAGTGAGCTGGCAGCTCTGGAGCTGCAACAGCAAAAGCGCACCTGTGGGAAAAGCCAGGGTAAGGGACAGTGGGTCTTCCATTACTCATACACATTAACATACACACAGAAACACACTCATATCAGCAGAATGCACTTCTCTCTCGTAGTTTACCCTCCTTTTCCTCTGCATCCACTGAGACAAACTCTCACTCCCCCCTCAGGCCTAGCCTCTGTCGATCTGTGTTCCCTCCCAGATACTCCTCTCTTCCTGCTGGTCTCAGCAGCCTCTGGTGGATTCTAACATGTCCCCAGAGAAACTGTCTGCATGCCTGCTTGCTGTTTCTCTTCTCTGGTGTGTTAAAGGCACTTTTATTTTCTAAAAGGCTGTTCTAACAATGCAGAGGCCTCAGGAGAGGGAGAAGAAGCAATAGGACAGGGCTGAACTACCAGTGAAGGGTGTATACCTCCCTTTCTCACTCCCTCTTTTTCCCTTCCAGCTTTCCTTAGGGATCTGTCTCTCTGTCTCTACACCCTGCCTCTGTTTGATCCACATGTGTGCACAAACACACACACACCCAAACCCGCATTAAAAACACATAAAAACACACACAATTGCAAATACATACACTTTAACAAAAAAGAAAAAAGACACACCAATTGGCTTCCCTCTCTCCCACACACAACACGTTACTGAAAGTTAGTGTTAGTGTGTAATCACAAAAGCAGTCGATGTTTTCAGCACCCTGGAGCATTGCCTGGCTAATTAGACCCCATTGTTTTAAAGTGTCTTTAAAAGCTTCCTTGTTTTTCAAAGCGCCATGTGTTTTTTTTATTCATGCAAAAGGATGTTTTGTGTTTACCACAGCATCCTAAAGCATTTAACTGCTCCCAAAAGAGGTTTCTATAAAAAGGGTATCATCAACTGATTCCAGAGTCAGTGATGCTGTTTTTGTGATGCGATACTGTTGACAGCTCAGGAAGTGGCACATGTCGAGTCATAACAATAGTCCTTACCAAAAGAAGTATTAAAACAAGTGAGAAGAGTCAGGTTTTTTTTCTTTATATATGTAAAGAGTAGGACACTGTTACTTTGTGAATAAAATATCATGTTTCTCCGTCTCTGTGACTAGGCTGCCTTTAGCTCAGTCCATTGATGGCAAATAGTCCAGTCTGTGCCACAGGCAGGTAGGGCTATATAGTAAGAGCTTGACCCAGATGGCCACTGACATAGCAGCATCTGCTGAGTCCACATTGATATGACCTCTGAAACGATATGCTACTGCTTCCTCATACTGGCTTAATGTGCCCAATTTTCCTCAATTTCTTTCTTCCTCCCCATTTATTTGCTATATCGCAAGATTACTGCTGAAATAATAAGCCATGTGTGCAAGTTTTGATGCTGAATGTGCACATGTAATGCTCATATGCACAAAGTCCCGCTATCCTTCTTGTTGACTTAGACACTTAATGTCTTTAAATCCAGCATGCATGGATACAGTGTGAACCAAATTAATGTGTTTTCCTTTGTTCCTTAACAGAAGAGGAGTTGCTGATGTTTGACCTCCAGAGCCTTGCTACCCTGGCCACAGCCCGTGCACTGGAGATGGGCTCCCAGGAAAGCAGCATTACGGGTTCAGGGCGACACTTCCCTGCCCGCAGGATCCTCAATTTACGTAGGAAATGCAGCTGGACACCTCGCAATGAACCAGTAAGACTGCAACTATGGTGTGCCCGGGTTAACGCCTCAAAACCCAAAGATCCTATAGGGTTTTAACGTCTTTCACTTAAACAAATGCATAGATAACCTAGTGAAGAATGTGTTTTACTTGAATTTTTAAGATTGTTTTTAATGTTAAAAATAACCACCAATGATGCATACCTTAGGTGTGCCCGGCCAAAGGTACCATGGAAACAATGGACGGTCCTGAGCTTGCAATGCGTGTGAAGTTGGCTGAGCTACAGCGTCGCTACAAAGAGAAACAAAAGGAGCTGGCCAAACTTCAGAGGAAGCACGATCATCAGTGAGTATGACCTTATCCTCCTTTCCCTTAAGCTCATCTCCACCCTTTGCAGTGGGAGATTTCAAAAATAATAAAACCTTAAACACATTTGCTTCTAGTTTTCAGATGATTCCTTTCTATATTCTTTGCTGCTACAACTTTGAGTTTAGATATGTATAGTTCCTCTCTGTCTGCTTGTGTGTTTACATCTGCGTGTGCAAGCAGGAAGGAGGAAACACCTCGCAGCCCAGCGCGACGAGGACCGGGGCGGCCAAGGAAGCGGAAACCTACCCTCACCACAGGTCCAGTGTCCTCATCTGAGGGCCACAGAAAAGTCAAGTGAGTATCACTCAGCCCACCTCCGCTGGCTGGCTATAGTCCAATCTTGCCTGATAAACCCCTCCGTATCACTGGCATACAGGGGCTGCCTCTCATTGGCATAAACAGGAAATGGGAGAACACAGCTGAACCATTCAAGGAAGTCCACTTGAACCCTTTCTAATCAAATCAACACCAGCGTTAATTGTATAACAGCATAATTACTGTCAGTTGTGTGTATGTCTGCTAGTACAGAATATTTATGTATGCTTAATATATGTATTACACACAAAGAGAAAACCACTCATAGGTCTCATTAGGCTTCAACCCAGCTAATCTTAAAACTCAGTGGCATTACTGTAGTGCATGTTGAGCTTAGATGGGCTGGGTTCGGAGAGGGAGCTGGTTGGGGGTTGGGGCAGGCAGAGGATGCAATTAGAGTACTGCGATTTCTTCTGTAATCTGTCCCAGCAGCAGGAATGTGACACACCACGGCCATTACAGCCCCATAGGGTCACCAGGGGTCCAAAGGATAACATGATGGTCAGACAGTCCAGGCACTCAGAGATAAGCTGACATTTAGAGCTCTCATACAATGTCTGTGTGTATGAGGAAAAAATTAATTAGAGGAACACAGTGAGAAAAACAGTAGAATTAAAATAAAGAGGAAGAAAGAGAAAAGACATTGGAGGATATTCAAGAAACAAGGACTCTCAAAATGTGTTGATAACATTTAAAATTGTGCAAGCGTCAGATTTTGTCAAAACAGGGGTACCATTGCTGTTTGGTGGTGGTGGGGGATCTGATAAACTAAAAGGGTTGTGTGGGGATAAAGGTTTGCTGTCAGGCTTCAATTAGCCTTGTCATCAGGGTTTGGAAAGACTTGAAGCACTAAATGTCACCTCGCAGTGTTCTCTCTCTCTCTCCCCATCTTCTCACTTTTTTTCTCACTGTGGTTTATGGGCAGCGGTCCACAGTGTTCCTAGCTGCCCCTCTGCGATGTCACCTCCACTCTCCTTCCAATCATGTACCCCTACCCCCTCACCAGGTCAGTACTGATCAGAGTGGGGACACTGATGCTGGGTGACAATGACACCCAAAGGGAACAAGTCAGGGCCCTGCAGTGAAGTCCAGTGGAAGGAAGGTGGGGGCTGACATGGGGGTGGTGGGGGTTCTGCAGGCCACAGTACAGTAAACTACAGTCTGTCTCTCTACTGTGTTAAAATTTGAGCCACAGCTGTGGTATAATTTTCTTCAAGGCAACCAGGGTGTACACCCTTTGTTGCAGATGTGTCTACAATGCAGCAGAGAATGACATGCCACTTCTGAACGAGGTACAGTCAGACTGGGGACTGATTAGCCTCCATGTTGTGTTACACAGCAGGGTTATGTAAAAGCATGTACTGTACCTACCACTCATGCCACTACAAGATGCTGACGCTTGGCTGCTATGATGGAGGGCAGTGGGTCAGTGGGTAACAGCCCAGCCTTTTAGTATCTCCTTCCTTACCTTATTTTGCTTGACCCCCAGGGAGTGTGTGGGGCAGTGTTTGAGTGAATGATAAATTCAATTCTCCCTGCCTGTGCATTCTATGCATCTGCGCAATTACGTATGGATGCAGCTGTGTGCTTATGAGCATTTATGCAGGCATTGTTTGTTTTTGTGCATGCCTCTGTTATTCCTGTGGGTAGAGCACTGGGGTCCTTTGTGGTGCTGCTTTGATTGGGAGAAAGGCTAGAGAGAACTACTGCTCGCCAGCAAACCCTGCTAATCAATTCTGTTTAATTAGTCACTGTATGCTAAGCCCCACCAGCCCCCCACAGAGGGGAGGGACTGTCATATTGTGTTTGTCAGCAGCGGAAGGCAAGCCGTGGCGGGATCTGCCTCAGAGGGACAACTCACACTTCAATGCCACCTCTGTCACTCTCCTGTCAGTCAGTGGGCAGACAGTCCCACTGCCCGAAAATCGCCTTAATTCTTTTCATGTTCTGTTCAGATGCACACTGACACACTCTTGATTATGAGATTTACACACAATTGAGGACTACATGCAAACTCTGTGTTCATGTGATGTGTTCCTATGCTACACATAAACAATGAAGCACACACACACATTTGATTCCAAACAATGTGTAGTTACAGAATTGTGTGTGGTACAATATGCAAACAAAGAACTAACGTGAAATGTTGTTGTACTTTATTTATCTACTTCACATTTAAACCCTGCTTACTCTGTAAATGTGACTGATTTCCTAGGCTGTACGCACACTAGGAGAGGGGAAGTTAATGTTTTGTTTCAGCATGGCCTGGCTCACATCGGTGTGGTCTATGGGCAGGCTTCCAGAGGGAAATTCAAGGGCATTTGAAGTGGTTGGCCTGTGATGCTGCTCAGTGTAGGGGAAATAGTGTGCCACAGTGATATGAAAATGCAACTGGAGAGCTATGATATTTGCTGAGAACAACAGAGCTGCATACAAATGCAATGCCTTCCAACCATTTACTGGATCTTTCAAAGCTATGCAGTGCTTCACAGGCTGCAAACACACTGACACAGATAAAGTGTTAAGGTGTTTTATGCCACACTGCCCTCAAACAATCCCAGGTTCCTTGTTAGATCCCAATTTTTCAAGTGCGTGGTTCAGACACCGGGCTCTCCATGTCCTTTTTTGTCATTCTGTTCATCAGACAGAGAAAGGAGAGTTATTAAATCCCACAGAGAGGTGACTCTGTTTTCCCCTGTGATGTCCTACCCTTCTTTTTCTTTCAAACCACCGCCACTGTCCTCTAATGAATGCCTCTCCCTTGTTTTGACTGGCAGGTCGATGGGGGCGGGGCTTGCCCTGTTGCCTGAGGACCTAGGAGGGGGCGGAGACAGCCAGAGAAGGAAGAAGAGGCTGTCCTGTCGAGGCTTTGAGCGACTCAGCAGCACACAGGTCAGGGTCCCCTTGTCCTCCTTTTTGTCCTCTATGCAACTAGAAATGAAAGAGGCCACTCTTTGTTTCTTTGCGTTTGAAATATTCCTTTGTTGCACACTATTTCTAATTAGGTGCTATCCTCAGGAGTCAAATCCTCTGCTCTCAATATTAATATCTATTTCATTGAGGCTTCTAGTATTCCTTTTTCTTCTCTGAGTGTGAGCAAATGAGAACCCTTTTCCTCCAACTTTCTAATGCTTTTGTGGCTGCTGTGACCGGGAGTATAACTGGCTCTCTCTCACTCTCTCATCTCTCTGTTGCAGCAGATAAAAGCACAGGGCTGCAGAAAAAGCAGTCTTCACAGCATGCTCAACTCCAAGCTGGCCAGTGATGTGACTCAGCTCAAACAGAAGGCCCAGGGTAAAAAGAATATCTCAGGAACAGGCTCCAGGGACAAGGAGGTTTTGCCCTGCAACTCCAATCCCAAGCATAGACACAGAAGCCAGGGCACAAGCAAAGCTGAGTCCAGGCGAGAGTCTGGGGGACAAAGTGACACAGGTAGCTACTGGCAATCACAGTATTGATTGAGCCTCCTGCTGTTTTGTTTTAATAAGCACAGTGCTGTGTTGTCAGTTTTATACTGTTGGATCCAACAACTCTTAACCCAAATTTGAACTGGGGTTTTGCAAACTTTCTCAGCAGCCAGTGTGGACAGTGGCCCCCAAGACAGCTGGACTGGACTGGTGCACCATGGACGTAAAAAGGGATCCACAACTCTGACACAGGGTTCCTCCCGTCTGAGCCAGCCCAGAGCGAGGATTCTCCGTGGCCAGAGACAGGAGGAAATGGAGGAGGGAGAGAGCTCCCCTGCAGAGAGTGACTCCTCTGATCAAGGTGAGGCAGTGAATACTGAGAGCTGGTTATGAGACATATACAGTGATAGGTAATGAAACTGGCCACAGCAACCCAATATGGTTCAGTGGTAAATATTGTCCTCTCACAGCAAGAAAGACCTGGGTATGATTCCTGGTCTGGCCTTTCTGTATGAATTCTGCATGTTTTCCTGTGTTCACGCTGTTGACTTCTTGGTTCTCTCCTTCACTCTCACAAAGACAGACAAGTGAGGTGAACTGGGGACTTCTAATTGGCTAGCTATGAAAGTGATATCTGTATGATGGAACAGCCATGTGTCAAGGGTGTTTTTCCTTGATGAAAAGACTACAGAAAACAACAAAGGACTGCAGTAAATGAAGCATATTTGACTGGTTTCAAGTAAAAAAATCAAGACACAGCCGCTAACATATTTATGTCTGACTAAAGTATCACTAACACATTAAATCAGGTATCCCCCTAAGATGTGGCATGCCACTTTAAGTCCAGTGTTCTTTTTGTTAATTTGTAAATCTGTTAAAAAGTAATGTTAGGGAGGGATGTGTACGGACATTCAACACCTCAGTGATTGGCCGTGTTGGCTGGTCTGGGCTAGATGTGCAGCCACAGCTGCAGAAAATCAGAAAATGGACACTTGCCTGTGAGAGGCTTTGACAGCCCTCTGGAGACTAGCAGACTGGGTTAAAGAGCTGCTTGAGAAAGTACAGTGACAAACACACACACACACACACACTAACACTCACTCCTACACTCCCTTGCACACTAGCTCTGATGAATTAGTTAAATTATTTCCTTAAATGCTAATGAAGTGCCTGTGAAATGATGGAGAGTAAGTTAAATAACTTCACTGGTTGGTGATGACTTTAAAAGATGGATACGATAAGTCACATAAGTTTATAAAACCTACCCAATAGTAGCATCTCTATGCTGTATTGTTTGCTATCTCCATTAGAAGATGATGAAGAGGAAGGCAGTTATGATACAGATGAAGGTCAAGACTACAGAGCCCAACCCCCCAGAGATGTCACTTCTAGCTCCTCCGTGACAGGTCCAAGTCCCTCATCTGTTGTAAAACTGGAGGCCAATCAGAAAGCCAGGAACAAAAAACAGAGACAGGAGCTTTATGGTAAGACTGTCCTTTGAAACTGATTCATAAGTCAACAAAGCTGCCCCACATCTTCATGGGAAGCATCTGTTTTGTGTTTTTCTTCCTGGCTTGTTAGCTAGGTCTAAATCTGTTTCTCTAATTGAACTGCACAGGCTCCCAGAGTCTGTCTGGAGCAGAAGGCGAAGTCAAAGTAAGGAAGAAGCCCCCCTGTAGGCTGGGCCTGGCCACTGCAGTGAAAAACCACCATGATGATCACCGACCTGAAGGGGTTAGAAGGCCATGTGTACCCAGGGCTAAGGAGCCTCGGTGGGGAAGCCTTGGGACCAGAGGCAACCGCTACCGGAGGAGCATGGGACTGGCCACCTTCCCAACCACCAGTGAGAGGCTAAAGAGGGCGACTCGCAAGAGCACCATGTTGAGAGGAGCAATCAATAAGGTAAGTAGAAAGTATTTTTATATAAATTCTGATATATTGAATTTTAAAAACTGAATACTCTAACATTGCTTACATTTTCTAGGATAAGGAAATTATACAGATAGCAATGAAAAAGGTAAAAAAAGGTATCAAAATGAATTTTATAGTCTAAAGGCTCTATCTCATTGTACATTCCAAAAGTGGCTTTGGGCCATCACAGCCTACCAGAAATGTCAGATGACCCCATCCCCCTAAAGCATAAAAGCAGCCACACATAATAGGTGCTCTGCAGAGATATGTCACACTCGCACTACTCATCTTGTCCATCCTCATGATTTTAACAGAGAAGAAGTTGCTGGTCAGTTGGGGCACCATCTTCACAGAGTGAGGAGGGCAGCAGGGGACGAAGAAGCAAGGACCAACAGGTACCATCATAGTCATCATAATCATAGTGAATTCAAGAAGCACTCAATCCTCACTCGGGAAAACAGACACATGCAAACTGGCAAACAGAATCCAATTCTACAAAAATACCAACCCCTCATAGATTATATTAACAATTGTGGTGATGTCTTACTGTCCTAGATTTCTCACCCTGAGGACTGTTACTGTAGAACTATTAAAAGTACTTAGCACATCACACATAGCCCAACCTCCTGCTGAGTAATCTTAGGGGAGGAGGGGATGGGAAAGGAGATGTGGAAAGGGGGTTGGCTCACACCTTCTGCTGTGACAGAGTGAAAAAATGGCTACTGATAGGAGATGGTACAGGCACTGTGAAGTCCCCTGCGGTTAATTGCTACTTTGAGAAGCATGCTAAACAATTCCGTCTTTCTTCTATCACACTTTCTATCTACAAGTTTTTTTTATCCCTCCCTGCATCCATTTATTCTTCTGTCCATCCCTTCTGTTATATTCTACAGCAAAAGGGACGAGCAGTGAGTCGGCTGCTAGAGAGCTTTGCGGCAGATGAGGGCTTTCAGATGGATGGCAGCAGCTTCTCAGAAGAAGAGGAGGACAGAAGTCATTCATACAACAACAAAAGCCCCGAAGGTAAGAGATAACTGGATATCTTGCAACAGTGTTTCAAGCAACAGATAGTTTAAATAAGTGATGTTGAAATATTAATTGGGATGTTTGCTTGTCCTGATGCAGCTCCAAACTGTGTCCTGACCAAAGAACTCTTAACTGATGGACTGAAGGTGCTGATCTCCAAGGAGGATGAGCTTCTATATGCTGCCAGGGTCCAGACTCTGGAGCTCCCAGACATGTAAGCACACGTGCAGTGGTCAAGTGATCAGTCAGGGTGTTTTTGAATACACACATAGATCAAATGACATGTTTACATCTTTTTGTCAGTGTTCACTCTGCACATGTGCTAAAATGGAGTAAACCTTGTGCAAATTGGCATTTCTATGTAGAAGCTGAGACATGGCTAGAAGTGGTGGGAAATCAAATTAATGAATGATCCTGGAGGATAGATATCCTTCCAGACATCAACCCATCATTAAAAGAAATAGTGCAAACAAGTTTTTGTGGAAAGAGTAATTTCACATGAAAGGAGTAGAAGTTATCACCAGTATCCAATTGTTTGCCTCTTTTTGTCTCTCTTCATGTCTTTCTTTCTTACATTAAAAACCCCCACATCGTGTCATACCCAGCCCTGAGTATCAATACGACTCCTCTGGCTCAAGCAGCAAAAAAATGCTATAACAACAGCAGAGTGGGAGTAACATATGACATGGGAGCTAGGCAAGCATAATACAAGCATCTGAAAATAGCCTAATCTTTCTCTCTTTCTGCTGTGCTTTTTCTTTAGCTTTAGCATTGTTATTGACGGTGAAAGAGGAAACCGCCCAAGAATCTATTCATTGGAGCAACTACTACAGGAAGCTGTAAGAAAACTATCACTTGTTTGGTTTTTCTTTTTCTTTATTTTTTTGGTTTTATTTCTCTTAAACATCCTTCTCACATTCTGCATCTTTCCACTGCCTTTCAGCCTTTCTGTAACTCTGCTAGTCCCTTTGCTTTCTCTCATTCAACCTCCATGGACTGCCCCTCAGGGTCATTGAGGCCATCTTAATCTCTTAAATGAATATGAACATTTGGGAGGCAGGATCTTTGTGTTTGTGTGTGTGATTGTCTGTGAAACCGTTAAACCCAGCTCTGTGTGTGGGTGGGATAATCCCACTAACACCTGGATCCATTCACGTTTTGGGAGTTTAAATGGGAGATGACGTGAACATCCCTACTGCTGCCAAAGTAACGTAGTTGTTTAAATGAATATGAACAGTAACGTAGTTGTTTAAAGGCTCAGATCAACAAAGACACAATGGTGTATAAAGAGAAACTAGCTAATGATGTCCTGGAGTGATCCAAAGTGTAGGGCTATCCAGCTGTTAAGACATACTGTATCTATTTCACAAAAAAATTGTTCACCCATTTAGATTTTTTCTAAGATTTTTTAGTTGCACCTGGGGTGGTTGAGATTTTTGCTGAGATGTATTTTTATCTAGACCACAAGATTGTTTGGATTTGTAATTCTCGCTCACATACAGTTTACCTAAGTCATCCATGTAATGAGACAATTATATATTGTAGAAACCACAGCACATTCTTGGCTGGTATTCATTTGCATTTAGGTAAGATGTGCATCCTGGTGTGCTTCACATCGAGAATTGAGTTTTATTGTTTAATGCAGCAGGTGACCTTTGTCCCATTTTTTTTTACTGAGAGGATGCTCGTCTCTATACCCTAATAACAGCTGGGTCACCTAAAGCAAAGCCGTGAAACCCACATTTTCTCCAACTGTGAAAATAAGTCTTCATTATTGCCAAACCGGGCACCAGACGTTGTGTTTGCACACAATAGAGTGTCCAGAGATGATGACCCTGAAAGAGTAGAGCAGAGTTGAACTGGCAGGATTGTGCCTTGGATTAATGTATTTTGCTGTTATTGTAATATGGGAAAGGAGAAGCTTCTAAGAGGGCACGGTAACTGTGCTGGGACCTCATCTAAAATGGTTTTGTGATCATATTTCATCTAACGTTATGAATGATAAAGTAGTGATGTATAAAACCACTATTATTGTGATATGGAAATTATCACAACTCTACACAAATTTTAGACAAGATGTAATTAATTTCCTGTTGGTTATGTTGAAGTACCACATGTATGGAAGCAAGCTGTTTGCTTCTTTTTGAAAATTTAACTGGAATACATTTTCACTTAGTCATGAGGAATTACTAGCCATGACCTTAATGTTTTCAATTAAAGCAGGATAAATATTCAGTGAATATTGTGAGAAAAATTAAAATTTCCCCCTCTAGAGAAACATGTGTTTAAAGTTAATTGAGATCATCATGAGACATCACAGGTGCATAGGATTCAGTTACACTTCTTCAAATGAACCTATTTTTTAAAGTTCCCCTCCAGACACGTTTTAAAGTATGTAAAAATACTGCTATATGATTAATATTTTGCTTAACATGGTTATCCCACATAAAAAGTAAAAAAAAAAAAAAAAAAAAAAAAAAAACTCTGAAAAGGGGCTGGCAGCACATCTACTCTTTCGCCCTCATTGACAAATTATGGATCTCCGAATGCCCCACCCAGCACCGCTGCGTGTTAGGTTGAATGGTGCCGGTGAAAGCATGGACGTGGGTGCCGGTGAAAGCATGGATGTGGGTGAGAGACATACATCCATGGTGAGATAGTGGTGCGTGACGCATCAAGATGGCTAGAGTTAGAAGAAACATTGGAGAGATTCAGCCATACATGTTTGAGCCTCAGTCAGACCCAGATGAGGAGTCTATTGTGCACAAAAATCAGCGACTAGCAGACGTATCAGAATGGTAAGTGTAATTAGCATCTTTTATTTGTTTATGTTGTTTGTTAGCTTGTAACTGGCAGTGGCTGACACAGCATTAGTGGTTGTGAAACATACAATAATATCTGCTATGATGTTACAGTGTGTTCACATTGTAACGTTAGTAGATATTGGAAGGAAGCTCTGGGGTCCAACCTTCACTAAGCCAACTTAGTGCAAACTCTCGCTCTCTGTACTGACAAGTCCACTCTGTGCTGGAGGTTTCAGGTTTCTTTATCGGTGGCATTGCGATTGGCTTTCAAATTTGTGACGTCCCAAATCTATCTTGCCCAAAGTACGCTTGAATCTCAGATTTTAGGAAAGTGTACAGACATTTACCCTTTCAGCAGAGGAATGTGACAACGCCTCTCTAGTGACAAACCTTGCACAAGATACAAGTAAGTAAAGGTCTGACATTTGGAACATAAGAAAAACTAATTTTTGAGTGGAGGGGTACTTTAGGTATTTTTGTACAGTATTAGGTTTTTTTGCTTGTTTGTTTAGATATAAATCCAAGAACACTCATAAAAGAAGTCCCACATGTTATTATTGTTTATATCTCCCTGTTGGAAAAGAGTTACCATAGCATTCAACTGTCCACAAGATCAATGTTCATCACGTGATCTGTTGATCTGCTGTGGAAGGTCTTGCCCCTCACACATACTGTACATTAGTCCATTTACTATCTGACCGCTTGTCTCCTCCTTCCCTCATCCATGTAAGCTCGCTCATACTGATCAATGTTAGTTTTTCTACAAAGCCTTCTAACAGTGCCATTTTCAAATTCTCCAGGCAGTTCTACACCAAGCACTTCTGGCAACTTTAGTCTTATCTAAACATCATCAGATAGCAGCTGGTTTTAATTATGTAATACTTCCACTTTCATGGAAGTATTGCATAGTCCAAAAGCCATTTATTTGACTCTGACACCAATACCCCGATTTTCATCGTGCTCCTTCTCCCTCCCCCATGCACACACACACCCACATCCATACCTCATCAGTCAAAGGGTCCCTCGCCATGGCAACAGTAAATGAAAGCAACCTGAAAGAGCCCCCAGTGAGTGGCGGATGCTGGGGCTGCCTGCATTGTTGGAGGGAGGATCTGGCAACCTGCAATCACAAGCCCTCTATTCAGTCCCTCTTTAGTATTACTCAGCAAGTCAGGATTTACTGCATCATGGCTTCCGTTCTTTTCAGCCCTGACTGGCACATTGGCATGAGATAAGTGCCGCTTGGAAACATGGCACAGTGGCTGCTCATGCACAATGCTCCATGGCTTTCACACTGTTTGTATGTGTGTGCGAGTGTGAGTGTGTGTATACATGCATGCATGTCTGTGTGTGTGCAGCCTGTAATGAATCTTAATTATGTTTTGGTCTGGCCTTCAGGTCCTGGATATACGTCCAGAGTCGGAGACCATGCTCAGTGAAGGAACCAGGGTGTGTGCTTACTGGAGCGAACGCTCACGCTGCTTATACCCAGGCTACGTTCGCAGAGGTGAGACATTAGCTTCTTCTATCTCTGTTTTCCTGTGTGTCCTCAATATGTTCAACTATACATTTAATTGTTTGTATATACAATCCCTTTTTAGCATTTGTACATTTTCCTGCACACCTGAGGAAGTGCATTTCTGTCTCTTTCAGGTGGCTCATCTGATGAAAGGAAGCAAGGAGGAGTGATGGTAGAGTTTGATGATGGAGACAGAGGGAAGATTTCTCTCCCAAACATCCGCCTCCTGCCTCCAGGATACCAGATTCACTGTGGGTGTCCTCCTCTCTGTGTAACTGTGAATTTTCCCTTTCATGTTGCAGTGTATTGTCTACTTGTAAGTCACTGCTAATAATCTTCTACTCCATGTCCTTTAGGTGGGGAGTCATCTCCTGCTCTGGTGGTACCCAGCGGGACAACAGGAAAGAGAAGTTCTAATCTGGAGCAGGCCCCCATCAGTGACAGACCTTCTGACAGACTCAACACTATCAATACTGTAATCAACAGCCAAACTCTAACTGTTCACAAAAGAAGGCCAGGTAAGAATTAACCCCTGAAACTCTTGTTTCATCATAAATTACCTAGAAGCTGTAAAGTTCTAGATTTGTTTTTCCTGTGTAACAGTATCACATGTATTATTTATCTGCTTCTTCCAACAAATCATTTAAGCTATAATACTTACATTGAGTGAAATATTTAAACCAAAATGCCATGTTTTTATAGCTGCACCATTACATGCAATGCCATGTGTCATTTTATACTAAAATTAACTTGATTTAACCTGACATTTTAGCCATCTTTGAAAACCATTAGGTTCTTGACTAGAATTCAAAATACATTTCTGTGGGCTTGACTGCTCAGCTATGCAATCCAACACAATAGCCTTGCAAAAGAACTTATATTTGTGAAGTTTAGAGTGTTCAGTTTTTTCATACTTTCAGAGAGGTGTTGAATTCAACTCTGGTGATTTTTGTGGCTGTATTTAGTTATTGTTGGTGTTGCTTTGGACATATACATTATATTGAGAGGCATTTCTAATAGTGTGTCTACATCATGCATATAAAGGGGAGGTGAAAAAGAATCACCATAGTTTAAACAACATATGTTTAAATATAATACAGTGTCAACATAAACTGAGAAGCTTTACAACAACAAGGCTTATTGTGAGGCTAATGCATTGGTCTGTATTATATTGATTAGAAGTGTACTAAACAGGTTAATGTACAGTGTGTACAAAGACACATTCATGTGTCATCATTTGCGATGTGTTGCTAAAACATATATAACCATATATATTTTTTCTTCATTCTAGGGAGACCAAAGGGTTCTGGAAAAAAACAAAAGCAGCAGGCTGAGAATGCCAATAAAAATCCTTCACCTTTCCTGGGTTGGCCTTCCTTGGCCAACACCAGGAAGAGGACGTCCGACAACCTATTTCAGCTCAATGGGACACCCAGGAAGGCCTTGAGAGGGAATGAGGATGACCTGTTCCCCTTGCCTCAGAGCCAGCCACTGGCCTCCACTCCAGCCAAAGGCATTTTCAGCAGCAGCTCCTTTGAGGTGGACTCCTTCAGCAGCATTGCAAATGGCTACTCCTCCTTCTGTACTCAGTCTACAAGGCCAAGTCCGAGTTTATCTCTGGGCCCCAGAAGTGGGCTGTATGGCCAGAGGCGTAGGCAAGATGAGCTGGTTATGCCCAGGGGCAGGAAGTCTGGACAAGAGTTCCTGGTCAAGTTAGATCATGAAGGAGTGACCTCTCCCAAGACAAAGAACAGCAAGGCTTTACTGTTGCGAGGTGGATCTTCCAGTGTGAGTGGTATGCCCAGGACAGAGGCTTACTCTCACCCAGTCCTGCTGGTTAAAGACAACAAAAAGGGCGGATCCTCCAGGGTAGAACTTCTCGTGAAAGGAACCGCACCCCAAAGAAAGCCCTCACATTCTCTGCGTCTGGGTGAATATGGGGACATGGGCTTCAGCTACCACAGAGAGTGTCACAGCTCCTACTCTGATCTGGATGATGAAGAGGAAGAGAGGAGGAGGGCTGCACTGGCTGCAGCCTCAGGAGGACTAAGGACAGCTGGCCGCTTCCTGTCTCGTCTCTCTGTCTCCTCCTCATCTTCTGGTTCTTCAAGCTCCTCTTCTTCAGGCTCTCTCTCCAGTTCAAGCCTGTGTTCCTCTGACAATGATTCCTCCTACAGCTCAGAGGATGAGGACAGTTCTACACTGATGCTTCAGAGCTGTCTGTCTTCCCACCGGGGGCTCCTGCAACCCTCTGAACCCTCTACTTCTTCAAGGCCACACCAGCACTCCTTTGTGGCCAAAGCTGTGGCTCTTTCCAATACCAAAGGAGGACCCCCTGACCAGGTCTCCAACAGCAAGTCCCTGAAGAGGAAAGACTGCACCAGCTCCAACTCCAAACTACCTAAGGATTTCGTCAAGAAACCTAGGATGCTTCCAGATGACACCTCATTTATTCCAAGGCCCAAGATGTCTGCATTCCTTGCAGGACGACAAATGTGGAGGTGGTCAGGAAACCCTACACAGGTGAGAATAGTCCCAGAATAGTATCCATGTTTCTACTGCATACCATCAATGTAGTAAAGATTTGTCCTTTTCTTTCATATCAGTTCAGGTAGCTTAGGATACTAAACTATTATTAAAATACTAAACACTAGAGGTTAAGAGAGGTAATAATAATAATCTGCACTGTCTGGGTTTCCACAGCGGAGAGGTCTGAAGGGCAAGGCCAGGAAGCTTTTCTATAAGGCCATCGTGCGAGGCAGAGACACAGTAAGAGTGGGAGATTGTGCTGTGTTTCTCTCAGCTGGACGCCCTAACCTCCCATACATAGGTCGAATTGAGAACCTATGGGAATCCTGGACCTCCAGCATGGTGGTCAAAGTCAAGTGGTTCTACCACCCTGAAGAGACCAAGCTAGGCAAAAGGCATCGAGATGGCAAGGTGAGCCGTGATGGAGGTTACAATTTTATGGAGATTGTTTGTCATTTGTAGCATATGGAACTTTCACATGACATTATTCTTTCTTTGTTGGTTAATAAATATAATGATGGAGCTAACCTTGTCTTTTCCCTATCCAGCATGCCCTGTACCAGTCATGTCATGAAGATGAGAATGACGTCCAGACAATCTCTCATAAGTGCCAGGTGGTAAGCAGGGAGGAATATGAGTGTCTGACTCGCAATCAGAAGCCGAACAGTACCTCCCCAGACCTGTACTACCTGGCTGGGACGTATGACCCCACCACTGGTCAGCTGGTCACTGCTGAAGGGGTTTCCATCCTGTGCTGAACCTCCATGAGGACACTACTGACGGACTCCTTTGGAGGAAAGATAAAAGTCCATGACTTTACCTCCAGCCTTAGAAACAACAAGTGTTCCTTGGGTATGCCTCAAGGACCCATGGACTATATGTCAGCACCAAAGCAGGGCTGTCTGAGGTTACACACTGGAGTCTATCGGCATCTAACCTTCGTGGAAGTGAAGGGGATGTCCATAACTTGTTGATCCTTTCAAGAAGAATAGTAGAAAGTCTGGGTCTTCCTGGGCATCACAAAATTCAATAAGTGGCGCTTCAATCGTCCATCTAATCTCTTTTTAATGGATCCATGTGACTGACATCTTCATAACTGGTTTTAGGACTCATGCTTTCAGCTCATATGTCACCAAAAGAGAGCTGAGAGTGCATTTGACTGTGCAAAGTACCATGAGGCTGAATAGTCTCTGTGGACCAATTCTTTAGAGGTAGCCTTATCTAAGGGAATGGAAACGAAAGTGAGGCATGGAGCTCTCCCTAGACCTCTTCATTCCAGGGAAGTTGAAAACATGTAAAGGATGTAAAGTTGATATCTGTAAATATTTTGAATTTTTCCCAATCAAGCCATACACTTCAGTACCTCTCGCCTGTCTTAACTGTTCAGGTGTGCATTGTACAGTTCAATTATTGTATTGTTGTCCGTAGTCTATATGTACATAAAAGCTATTTTATATAGGAGTTTATTGTATATATGAGATGTATCTTTCCATGTTTGCGACTGATTTATTTTTATATGGGTGTAGAATACATTACGTTGTTTTTCCTTTGCTTTGGGAAGTCAAGATTGGAGATGTTAGTGTTGCACTGCATATGCCCTGCTGAGACAGACAGAGACAGACAGAGCACAAAGACAGAAGGATTTAGTTTATAACAGGACAAGACTCACTTTCTGAGAGAGAGGCGTCATCCTGTTTAAAAAATAGGTCAAGTGGCTTTTTGTAAAAGTGTTCTATTACTTCACATTTTTGTTATCCTATTTTAAAAACACCTTTTTATTTATGTACCTTTCAGTTGGTCATCATCACCAGGCAGATCCCACTGGACTGCAATCACGGGTCAAAATGATTTAAGATCAATGATATGAGTATACCATTTTGAAATATTTGTGTGTGATGAGTGTCCTGGCATCACTATAATCATGTCCACACAAATTAATTTAGAACAAGACTGGGTCTTTTGATAAAAATGTGTTAAATGTGCATTGCACTCATGAATGCATAGTTCAGCACATTATGACCTACAAAATACCAAAGTGTCTTTAATATCTTTATTTCCTTTATTTAAATTTAACATATGTCAAGCACCTGTACTGAACTCAAATCAGAAATCACTGGTAACTTATAAAATACTTGTCCTCCACTATGTGCATATATATTGGCTTTGCATTGTGACAATGGTTTCTTGCACATGTACCTGCAGTTTTGTTTAGTGCAGACATATGCAGCAGAAGACCACCTGGGAGTGTGACTATGAAGGTCAAGGTACTGACAAAGTAAGATGTTGAGTACTGACAATTTGTTGAAATTAGTCTATTTTAGTTTCATCAGCCATCTGTGTCTATTTTGTACAGTACACGCACATACTCAATGTTAACTGTGAAGGACAATCAGATTCACAAAGCAATGGACATAGAGTAGGTTCACTCAATCTGAAAATTACTTAAGTTTATTTAATTTGTGCCAAGTACATTTTGTCTATTTTTGTCTTGTTTGATATGCAATCCTGAATATTCTTTGTTCACAAAGTTTTATTTTGTTCGCCAACATTTTATTTATTGTCAATGTTGCTGTTTGTTCATGCCAAGAGCGCTTTATGAGAATGTGACATTGTTTTTCTTGGTGTGATGTCGCATTTGCATTTCTTAAATAAAACTGGTCTTGTAGAGGCCATCTAGTGAAAAGAAATAAAGCAACACTGGATTCTTCTCATCCACAAACCTCTGTGAATTAATTCTGTTATTCTGGCTGTGTCCCCTTCATCTTACTGCCATTTCCCATCAACACATTTATGTTAAACCCAGCATTTTTGCACCGACTTCTACTAATTTTAAAACTTAGTTTTATCAAATTGTAAAAACAATTATTTTGCTCTGCTTTAAACAGAGAAAGAGCAAAATCCTCAGAGCGGTAAAAATGTTACCACACTCACCAATTATAGTGTGTGTATGCGTATGTGTGTGATTTGAATGTGGTGGAGTAAACATTAGAAAGCCACTCATTACTGTAAGTAATAGAAACAAAGGGTGAGACATTTCAGAGAGTCCCCTTGGATTTTTGAATAGACGGATTGAGTAAAGTTTTGTAAAGTGACTAAGAATAAAATTAATTTTGTCATCCAAATGGAACAAACAGACACAAAATTGATACCAAAGAGACAATGTTATAAGAACAGACTAACCCAATCCAAGTACCTTTTTCCACAAATGTCTAGATAGATTTGTTGGTGTTTTAAAAGGAAGAAAAATAAATGGAAAGTGCATTACCCATTAACACAAATGGAATTATGGAGCCCCGGAGTGGCCATAAAGAGAAAATTATATATATTCAATGAATATTAGACTAGTTTCTTCATAGTATACTCATCATGCATTTCCTACCAACATGGCACCATGCCATCACCTATTATTTGATTACCATCACTTGTCATTTGCCTACTAAGATGTCTGCAATGATTATGTAATTACATAGCCTACTATGATTATGCATTTTTTGCCTGATGAGCAGCGGAGGCCAGAAACTTTACATCTCCACCCTCCCTCTGGTTTCTCCATGAATGAAGATAGGAATGAATTGTCATTGAACATGACTCAAAGGAGCTCATGATATTGGCCATGGTTGGCATTTAATAATATTCACCTTTTATTTACAATCACAATCAAGCAGGTGCACTGCACTTCATGCTTCGGGGAGAAAGGCTGGTCTGTTATGCTGGCTCTCTGTATATACACTTATCTTGCACGCTCAAATTGACCAAAAAGGTTTGAGCGAATTGTATCTTGTCATGTGGCATATCGACCGCTCGATATAGTAAAACGTGGCCGCAAAATATATTTTTTCTCTCTATGGCCACTCCGGGGCTTCATATGGAATAACTAGTTCAGGCAGAGCACTTAAATTGTACATGTCATCAGCTGATCAGTATCATTGGACTATAACAACCAACAGAAAGGCAAGACAACAAGTCAATATGTCTTGTCTTTATGACAAACTTGCACTCATTCTTTTGATCATGTGTGCTGCCTTTGCTGCTACTGGTTATACAGTTTATTCCTACCTATATCACACGGCTGATTTCTCCCTTAACCATCCCCCAGCCTCCACCTGTTCTAGTTTCTTATTACTAGACGTGGTGATGGCAGCTCTTGCCTTGTTGTGCATTATGTATATCACATATCTCATTTATATGTGTGTGCTGGGCTCTGTTATTTATACCCCTTAGGGAGTTTTAATGTGCTCCCCATAGAATTTTGAGGCTACTTGGATTCATTTGTAAAGCACCATCAAGCACAAAGGCATTTTTCTGCCAAATTCTTTTATTTGTTGCGATAAATCCTTTGATGTAACTGTCTCTGGCTGAACTAAGTTTATGTGAGCTTTGAGTTCCTTAGTAAATAGAGACAGATCTGTCACAGCATCAAATAAAGCCTACTGGGTTTAGCTGCCAAGCCCTGTAAATATGATGTTGACTGATACAGAGATAGATGTGAATTTTCGTGATTCATGATAAAATACATTTGCCTATTTTCTTTTCAAATGAATTTTTTTTGTTGGTGTATCTGTGGGGTGGTAGAAAGACGAGTTAGGCCCAGAAGCTAACTAAAACTCCCATTTTGTCCCAAGCCCATGACCGAGTCTGTCAGCATTCAGTGTGTTAATGTTTTCAAGATTTGTAAACGTGTAATTTCTGTATTTGTGCTACAATCTTTACAAATAAATCTGTGGTATAGGATCAAGATTTTTATAGATGATATATGAATAAATAAACAAATAAATTGTAGATTTTCTTCAAATTAAATGTTTGTTTCTGATCAAAATAAAGAGATTTATATATAAAATTTTCACATCACTTAAATGAAGGATAGCTGTAAAGGAGGGCGCTCTCTAGTGGAACATAAAGCACACTACATCACAAATTTAGCTTATAGACTATAAGCTATTTTTGACACAAAGACACAGTGTAGTATTATGAATTTTTAGTCTACAATAGTACATAAAATGCAAGCTGCAATATGAACCCTTCTCCATTCAATGCCTGGAGCAGCAGGTATATTCATCCCAACACACCATCCATGACCTACAGCATCTGTCTATTTGCATACATGCTCATCAGCTTTGACAAAGCCAATCTCTGTAACCTGAATCAGTGAAATAACCACTGGCTAGGCCCGAAGGAGACACAATATGGGTCAGTGACCTTTCTCTGCAGGCCCAGGGGTCTTTTTTTGTCCTGCATGGAGCCCGAGCGCCACCAACCCTCCCCCTAATGCCCAGACAGGGGCTAATGGGCACATCAGTCATCTTCAACAGCAGCCCAGTGAACACAAACAGCTCTGTTTACCACCACAACCTTTTGTGTTGACTATGGCCACTGCCCCGTGTCTGAGCCATGTCCCTTCCTGCATCAGCAGCATGGGGGTAGGAGGGACGCTCCTCATCACTAGAGCTGGAGAAGGGGTTAAAAGTGGGTGTGTGGGGGTGTTAAGGCTATTATCATGTTTTGAGAGGGTTTTGCTTCATTACTCCTCTCAGCTTAGAGAAACATAGTCAAGATACGATTCTTCAGGAATCTAATAAGGTCAATTCAGGTTGTACTTAAGATTTTTGACAAATTATTCACTCAAAATTAAGCCAACCAAACATGCTGTATCTATGGGAATGACAAGACTAAAACAGGTCAATGCACCAAAGCTGTCTATTGCTTTCCTCATTTGTACCACATTTTACAGTCTATAACCTGGATTCTGTTACCTCTCACTCGACAGACTGGTCTGCCTGCCTTACTTTTCAGTGCCCGTCTGGTTAAGCTCGCTCAGCATCCAGACTGTGTTGCTCAGTGTCAACAAGAGGAATGCGTTCCTGCACAAATATCTACACCTCATAAATGTCTCGCCCTCTGCTTGACCCTGTCTGGCCTCTGACTGTGAGGGGGTTGAACAGGGTACAGAAAGCCTGGTGTGTGTGTGTGTGTGTGGCAGTAGGGTTGAGGTGAGGTCTTGGGTCTTAACAAGGTGCTGGGAGAAGAGAGCAGGACAAACAGATCACTTAGACACTGACTACTTCTTAAAGGGCACTAAACCCCCAATCATTAATTTTTGAGCATATCAATTATGGAGCAGTTACAGCCACTGTAGAATAACCTCAACCATACTGTATGCAGAAGTAACACAGATGCTTTCAAGCAATTCCTCTATGAAGTGAAGCAAAAGTGGCTTTGATGTCTACATTTGGGTTTATACAAATACTGAAGACTGAGACTTGCAGATGAGAGAAATATGGTACTGTAGTGTATATAAAAAGTGTAAATGCAAAGAGGAAAATTACAGGCAAGTTTGAGAGTATTTCAGTAGATGTGATGACAAACAAACAAGACCCCCATCATTTCGTTTAGGGACTAATTCAGGATGGAGTCTTTAAACAACTTTAAGTGCATGAAACCTCCAAAAGCTGAAAGTGTGTGCATGTTTACAGCATGCATTATGGAAGGCTTTCAGAGGTGAACTGAATGCTGAACTACCTGCTGTTTGCAAATACCTACACATCCTCGTAGGGATATTCTGAACTAATGCATACTCCTGTGTTACATAGAGACACATGCCAACACACAGTCAACTCACTAACAGTGCTGTGTGTTGCTTGCCGTGGCCCAGATCCAGCCATGCCATCCCTAATCCATTTCTCTGTTGCTCATTATTAGTGGCTTGTAAAGATTCTGTATCAGCTATGCTAAAAGAGCTTTTCACAGTATTACATGGGATTACTGTTGCTCCTCGCTACATATGTTGCTCACAAACTCTGATGTAATATCACCACCCTGTTAAAATGGCGCTGACAAAATAACAAATGCATGACTCATTATCAGGGTCTTCCCTCTTATTGTTTGTGGGTCAGATTGTGTCACATCCTCTTTTATCCCAAAATCATCCCTTCTAACACTTTTCCATGTCTTTCCTTCTGTTGTGTGATACAGCAGTAGTGTGTCCATGGATGAATGAACAACAAAATGAAAAAAGGGGAGAAAGCAGCATTTATAT